>NC_092373.1:118397249-118711416 GCF_030028105.1 Mobula birostris | reverse complement strand
AAGAATAAACTGCAGCTTCTCTTCAGTAGCCTGGATGAGGTGTTCATGGTTTTCCGTACAAGAGAATCACTGCGGTACAGAGATTCCAGTGACCCCAAAGACTCATCAGCAGGTATTGAGGTCCAGACAGGCAGGAAATGGAAGGCCAAGGATGCAGTGAAGATGGCTGAGTCACGTCAGAGTCACAGGGAGCTTGGACATGGTGGGAAGACGTGCTAAAGCCGAAGAGCTCCTGGTCCAACATCAGTCAGGCGGAACCCTAGTGCATCAAGTTCATGATCCAGGCTGTAGGTGACATCCTGCCTAGTCCAGCGAACTTTTTGCTTGTGGCAAAAGTGAGGCTTTATCATGTCTTCTTTGCCCTGGCAGAGGGACCCTGGAGCACATCCTCAGTAGCTGCCCAAAAGTTCTGGAGGAAGGCCATTACCTTCCGGCCCATGCTGGTAACCACGACCAGCTGCTGAAGACAGTGACTGGCCGAAAATATCTCCTCGGCCATTAACAACAGTGGGCGTCACCACCCGTCCGGAAAGCCCATAGCCTTTGTCAAAGCTGGAGACCAATCAATTCCTGCCGCTGTCTGTAAGGAGTTTGTACGTTCTTCCCGTGACTGCACAGATTTCCTCCGTTTGCTCCAGTTTCCTCCCACAGTCCAAAGGCACACCAGTTGGTAGGTTAGTTGGTTGTTGTAAATTGTCCCGTGACTAGGCTTGAATTCAAGTGGGGGATCGTGGGTGGCGTGGCTCGAAGGGCCAAAAGGACTTGTTCTGCGATGTATCTCAATAAATAGATAATTAAACAACCCTCCCAAATTCATTCCCAGAGGCATACGTAGAAAATTATTACTTTTATAAAGGAAGTTATTATTAAAACATAGATTTCTATAGCAAGGTCTCCGAGAAAGACTGAGATCAATGGTGGTGCGGGTTCAGGAATGAACACTAACAGCACAATGCTCTTGTGCTTTTATAAAATGGACCATTCTTTATTTTGTATTCTCTTAAGAGTCAGACAGGTCTATAGCTGGCCATCTAATACCACAATATTTAATCAATACTGTCCAGAAGAAACAGACTATTTGAACAGGTCTTTACAATGAGGCTTGCAAATTCATCCTTCTGAAACCGAAGTGAGTTTGCTGCCGATGAGCCAAGGGTAATGTCACTTTCACTGGCAAGATATGAGAGGAAATCTGATTGCATTGCTATTATGCTGACTGCATTGCAAGGTAGTGCTGGTCACTCCATCTTACTCAGTGTTTACTTTCACATAAGTGTGACGCGTATGCTGTGAAAAACACACACAAAATTTTGGAGGAATTCTGCAGTTCAGGCAGCATCAATGGCAAGAAATAGGGGTGTAATTTTGGGTCAAGACTCCAGATGTTCAGCATCTGCAGAATCTCTTGTGTTTTTTATATGCTGTGAATGTTATTTTATGACAATTAAATGTTCTTGGAGGTTAACCTGGAGTGACCTTGAATGATAACTTGCCATATTGCAACAACTTTTATTTACAGATCAAAGTTCTTGATTTATATTTCAGGCTGGAGCACTGAAAAAACTTAAAACTGCATCTACTGCCACCATGTGGAAAAGATAATTTTTACCTGTAGATCTGAATCTCGACTTCGTGCTCTCAAATGGCGAGGTAATTTACTGTTGCCATTACATAAATGTTATAAATGTCTAGAAATCAGTGAACTAGGAATGTTTCTGCAATCTCTCAGTAAGAACTGGCTGGCATGATTTGCAACTAAATCCTCCTTTTATTAGGTCTACCATTAATAAAATGTGCCAACCTAGTACCAGTGGTAAAAGGATGAAAGAAAGAATAATTTAATCTCTTCATATGGCTGGAGTTCAAGCCCTCAAAGGGAACGAAAAGACATAACAATGTATTAGTTAGGGGACACTTTAATTGCAGTATTTATTTCATAAGATCATAGACTGGATCTTTCTAGCTATTGCTGGTGCTTACAATTGCTGAACTGGATTATGTCCCAGATTTCTCTATCACGTGTGGAACATTGGGTTTCACTGAGAGATCCGGAATCTTTTTAGTTTACTCAGCTGCAATGGCAGAGCTCAACCTATTTGGGATTCACTAGTAATATGGTGGGGAAGTTGCCACTCAATTTGGCATAGTACCTGAAACTAATAATTTTGATGGTTATTGCAGGACAAAGATTTGAGAGGCAAAGGGTGAAGAAGAGTTATTTTTAAAAAACTATTTCACTTTATTTTCTTTAAATTAGAAATGTTTTTATGTGTCTTTGGTTAAGTTTCAAATTTAAAAAATAGAATCATAGAAGATTTTCAATTTTAATTACTTTAACATGCCTGCATAGTTGAAAGCTATTTTAATTAGTAACAACTTTCACATTCAGTGTAGCCCTCCCCTCACTTTGTCAGCTGTTAAAACTGGTCAAGGATATTCTGGGGTGGAGAATATATCTTCTTGAATTGGTGTCCTAGGCCACTGGATTTCAGGACCGATTCGATAAACCTAAAATCTAGCCAACAAATTAATTATAATGAAGAATACTATTTGGCCCAAATGAAATCTTTTTCCCAGAAATAACCTAATATTCCCCTTTGTAGCATTATAATGTTTCTTCAATGTATGTTGGTTTCACTTTTGCACGTCAACTGTAGGATTAACTCACACAATGCTCGTTATTTTGGTAAATGTGGAATTTCTATATTCAGTGTAACTAATAACCCCCCAGTCCCTTAGTTCTACTTCCTCAGTTTAACTTCACCCTTTCCCTAATGGTTTTACAAACTTCTGTAATATATTTTCTCAGATACCTCCTTGTTAGCCTGAAAAATCTATGTGTATCTAGTCTTTCAATGTGACTCTTTTCTCCGGCCTGAAAAGTAGTGGCAATGTGATTCAGGTCTGTACAATTTGATCAGGTAGATCTGAGAAAATTACTCAACTGATACAGGGTATCAGATACCTGAAGGAAATATAGGGAATCTGGATGCAGTTCCTTGTCTATTTATGAGAATTTCTTTTAATTATAGATCACGGGTAGAAAATCTGTACAGGCAGTGCAAATTTGTAAGAGTGTCTCAGCGATTACTCTGTTTGTCTCTCTACAGATGCTGCCTGGCTTGCAAAGTATTCCAGCATTTTTAGAAGGCTGAGAGGGGATCTTATTGAAACATATAAGATTATTAAGGGATTGGACATGCTGGAGGCAAGAAGCATGTTCCCACTGATGGGTGAGTCCAGAACCAGACGCCACAGTTTAAGAATAAGGGGTAGGCCATTTAGAATGGAGTTGAGGAAAAACTTTTTCACCTAGAGAGTGGTGGATATATGGAATGCTCTGCCCCAGAAGGCTGTGGAGGCCAAGTCTCTGGATGCTTTCAAGAAAGGGATGGATAGAGCTCTTAAAGATAGCGGAATCAAAGGTTATGGGGATAAGGCAGGAACTGGATACTGATAGTGGATGATCAGCCATGATCACAGTGAATGGCGGTGCTGGCTCGAAGGGCCGAATGGCCTACTCCTGCACCTATTGCCTACTGTCTATTGTCTACTAAAAAATCCCATAAGGACCCTTTAATGGTTTAGGAGTGGTTAGGGAGAGACCCTAGATTAGGAATTCCTAAACTTTTCTTTTGCCATGGACCAATACCATTAAGCAAGGGCTCAATGGACCCCAGTTTGGGAACCCCTGCCCTAGAAAGAAGTAGGCTATGTGATTTTATCATTCTGTGTGTGTCAGCCTTGCGGATGGCCGAGGCATATCAGAAGATCACAATCAGGTTTATTAACACTGTCATACTTCATGAAATTTGTTGTTTTGTGGCAGTAGTACAGTGCAAGATGTAAAATTACAATGTTACAATAAATAATAAGTAGTACAAAAGAGGGATGGAAAAGATGAACTATACCCCAGGGTTCTGACCGAAGTAGCTGAAGAGATTGTGGAGGCACTAGTAATGATCTTTCAAGAATCAATTGATTCTGGCATGGTTCCGGAGGAATGGAAAATTGCAAATGTCACTCCACTCTTCAAGAAGGAAGAGACGCAGAAGAAAGGAAATTATAGGCCAGTTAGTCTGACCTCAGTGGTTGGAAAGATGTTGGAGTCGATTATTAAGGATGAGGTCTCAGGGTACTTGGAGGCACATGATAAAATAGGCCATCGTCAGCATGGTTCCTCAAGGGAAAATCTTGCCTGACAAATAGAACATAGAACATAGAATAGTACAGCACAGTACAGGCCCTTCGGCCCACAATGTTGTGCCAACCCTCAAACCCTGCCTCCCATATAAGCCCCCACCTTAAATTCCTCCATATACCTGTCTAGTAGTCTCTTAAACTTCACTAGTGTATCTACCTCCACCACTGACTCAGGCAGTGCATTCCACGCACCAACCACTCTCTGAGTAAAAAACCTTCCTCTAATATCCCCCTTGAACTTCCCACCCCTTACCTTAAAGCCATGTCCTCTTGTATTGAGCAGTGGTGCCCTGGGGAAGAGGCGCTGGCTATCCACTCTATCTATTTCTCTTATTATCTTGTACACCTTTATCATGTCTCCTCTCATCCTCCTTCTCTCCAAAGAGTAAGGCCCTAGCCCCCTTAATCTGTAGTAATTCTTTGAAGGATTAAGAAGCAGGATAGTCAAAGGAAAGTCAGTGGATGTCGTGTACTTGGATTTTCAGAAGGTCTTTGACAAAGTGCCACACATAAGGCTAGTTAATAAGATAAGAACCCTGGGTATTACAGGAAAGATACCAGCATGGATAGAAGATTAACTATTTGGCAGGAGGCAAAGAGTGAGAACAACAGGCGGCTGTGTTGGAAGTTGTTGACATTGAGTGAGAGGTTGTTATTATTATACCACTCAGCCGAATTTTCAATCTCCCTCCTGTATGCAAATTTATCACCACCTTTGATATGGCTTACAACAGTGGTGTCATCAGCAAACTTGTATATGGTGTCGGAGCTGTACTTAGCCACACAGTCATTGGTGTAAAGCAACTAGAGCTAGGGCTAAGCACACATCACTATGGTGCACCGGTGCTGATGGTGATTGGGAGGAGAAGTTTTTGACAATCCGAACTGACTGGGGTCTGCAAGTAAGGATTCAGTTGCACAAGGGGTATTGAGGCCCAGGTCTTGGGAGTTTGCTGGTTAGTTTTGAGGGGACGATGGTATTATATGCTGAGCTGTCATCGATAAAGTATATCCTGATGTATTCACCTTTGCTGAAGGAGGTTCCGGGGTTGAGTGAAGAGCCAATGAGATACATCTACTGTGGACCTGTTGCTCTGGTAGGCAAATTGGAGCAGATCTAAATCACTTCTCAGGCAGGAGTTGATATGTTTCATCACCAGCCTCTCAAAAGAGTTCATCACTGTAGATACAAGTGCTCCTGGGCAACAGCCATTGAGGCAGTTTTCAAATGTGCAAATACTGCAGAACTACATAGATGTGCCACAGAAAATAATGTTGACATAAATTTTCAATTTATGGTTTTGATTTCAATTAAATTGTTTAATTAATTTAAATTAAGCCTATTATTACAAAGTAACTTGGGCCAATTATGCTCAAAGTGACTTTCTTTTCAATATTATCTGATTCAATATTATTTGATTCTTTAGCCAGGAGGGAATCCAACAATGACCATTTCTGGTTGAGTTTGCTTCATTCAGGAAATTCAACCAAACACCATTTGGTACTCCTCACTCATAATAACCTGTTGCAACTTCACCGTCACTTCCTGTGTGAGTATTCTTGCAGAGCTTTAAAGGGGAAATTAAATCAAAGTGCCTCAGGGAAACCATTGTTGGGCATTCCCAGGAGAATTATTTTTTAGTAAGACAGCACTGGACTGGGTTCCTGCGAGAAGTCCCATTCTTACCTTTGGATCATAGCTGCACTTTTGTCTAGATTAGAACAAGGAAACATACCACAATAACTGTCCTCAATTTCAATCCTCTCCTTGAGACCCCTGCACATGACCTCTGACCTTTGACTGCAGTCCTGGTGCCTAGACTGCTACTGAAGTTTGTGGACGTGAGCCCAAAGCTGAAACAGGCATCCAGTACACCTACTTGGGTGCAGTAGAATTTTAGTAAAAGCAACATATAACAACCAAGAAACAACTTTCACCTTCATGGTGTCTTGCTGTAACTCAGTCAAGAGCTTAGCCAGTAAAATATTTGAAACTAGATCACACTTGGAGCAATCAGGATGGATTTGCAATAGGTTGATCAAAAAGATATGGCAATGAGAAAGGGGAACAGCTAGAGTCCTTATCTCTGTCTTTGCACTCCAGGCATAATGTGTGATAAAATACTCTTGGTTGTTTTCCAATATAATGACAGGAAGTATGCATATAAAAATGTAGTAATTCTGAAATGGCTTGAGGGAGATGCCAAGATGACTGTGAACAGCAGAGTATTGCTTGGCAACAAGCAGGCAGGCAATGTTATTGTTTCATGCTCGTCCCTATTGACAACTTCATCGATGAAGCACACAAAGTGGTTATGCTCTTCCATTTTTTTCTTGTTTTAGGTACATAAATTATATATTACCACTGAATGACTTTTCTATGAATCATTTATTGAAGTAGAGATGGAAATTGTGTTTAACCTGCTGTATATTTAACCCAAGAATACTAAGTCACTTTAAAAGGGGAAGGATATGTTCTATTTGTCAAAGCTAATATACCTTGTTTGATTTATAGAAGTGAAATAGAAATGTAACATAATGGGATCTTAATCATCTTACAGAGGTGGCAATTGATTTTGTATGGTATTATTCTGCTCGGAGGAGTGGAGGTGTGGAGGGAACAAGTCAATGGGGAAAGAGAGGGCCGCCATGATGGCTAAAATGTCATTTATATTTAAGATATTTCTACTTAAGCATTACAGTTTGATTGGACGCCGGAGTCATTCATGTGTTGAAGGGCATTAGGGAATGATAAAGCTCAGTGATATTTACACTTATATGAAAGTTGACTACGTGCCTATATATTATGTTAATAAGTGATTGCATACATATTCATTGCCATACCCCCTTGACCTTGCCATTTCTTCAGTTTCTCCACTTCGATGATGTCTATCTTTAGCCATATGTCTGGTGTCCCTGCTCTCTTTTCATTGCCAGTCACCTCCAGCTCCTCTTTCAAGTTCCCAGTTGCCTAACCTTTCGTCTTCCATTTGCAGTCATTCTTTTCCAGTTGTTGTCTAGCTTAATTATTTCTACACTTCCAGTTTTAATCCAGAGAGAAGCTGCTCCTCTCTCTCCAGTCATGGTAATTACAAATTCTGCATCTTTCACCTTTCTCTCTTCAAGGCCAAATGATGAAGGTGTGTGCAGATCTAGCACATAACTGATTAAAGTCATGGAATCTTAGTCTTCCATGTTGGCCATTGAGCTTGTCCCATCTGCCTGTGCTTGGACTATAGTCTCCTAAGCCTCACTTATCAATCTACTCATCTAGATAGTTTTAAACATTGCTTATGTACCTGCCTGGACTACTGTTTCTCATAGTTATTCCAAATATGCACCACCTCTTTGTGCAAAGAAGCTGCCCCTTAGGTTCCTTTTATATCTCTCACCTCTAATCCTAAATCTACGCCCCCTTGTTTGTAGTACCACTTCCCTGGGTCAAGACAAGGTGCTTTCACACTCTCTATGTTCCTCATGATCTTACCATATATACCTCTATCTGGTCACCCCTCTCCATCTCTCACCTTCCAGGGAACAAAATGTTAGTCTACACAACTTCTCCTTGTAATTTAGGCTCCAAGTCCAGGCGATATCCTGGTAAATCTTTTCTACACTCTTTCCAATAATAATGCAACCAAAACTATATACAATACTCAAAGAGCAGCCTTAACTGGATTAATTTATCCATTGACAGATCTGGTTCAAACACATCACGTGCCATTTGTATTCACTTCCTCCACCAAACACATCCACTTAGGGAAATGATATGTGACGTTAGCTTTATTTTGGTAATGTGGGCAAAATCCCATTGGCTATGGCTGATGATCCCGAAGGAAACTGCTGGTAATTTGTTTTACTAATGGAGGAAGTCTGAGTCTTATTTGCACATGCCTGGAGCCCAGTGCTTACAGAAAGATTTTGGGTGGGTTGATGCCTGGTTGAGAATCTGAGACCTGATTGATTTCATTGGGACACTTTAGAATGATAGAGATATACAGCACAGAAACAGGCCCTTTGACCCAGTGGCCTATGCTAACAAAGGTGCCCAATCTAAGCTAGTCCCGTTTGCCAGCATTTAACATATATTCTTCTCAAAATCAGCATGCCAAACACTTCTTCACCACCATGTCTATCTGTAACTCCACTTTCAGGGAACTATGTACTTGTACTTCAGCGACACAGTCCGGAACCCTACTGTGAATGTCCCACCTTGATTTGACTTTCAAAATATATCATCTCACACTTATTTGAATTGAACTCCATTTTGCATTCCTCTGCCCACTGGCTCAACTGATCAACATCTCTATTCAGTTCTTAATAATCTTCTTAACTGTCCTCTTCATCATCTATTTTAATGATTTCTGCAAACTTACTAACCATGCTTTGTGAACAACAATGGCCTAGTACGGACCCCCCCCAAACCATACCACTTGCCTTGTCTCCAGTCTGAGAAACAACCTTCCTCCATCACCTTCTGCTTCCTACCATCAAGCCAACTGTGTATCCAGTTAGCCAGCTCTCCCTGCATTCCTTGTGATCTAACCTTCCAGAGCAGCCTACCATGTGGAAATTTATTAAAGGTCCTACTAATGTCCACATAAACTATGTCTACACACAGTCCTCATTGACTTTCTTAGTCATGTCATCAAAGAATTCAGTCAAGTTCGTGGTCGTGTAAGCTTTTCATTGCACCTGTGCATATATAGACTCAGACGACAATGGACTTTTATTCAATGTGACTTTTAAAAGATTCTCTCATTTGGTCGAATATAGTATTGGATAATGAATACAAATACAGTAATACCCTTTATTAAAATCATTTTGAAAATTTTTTTAGTTATTAGGTAGATGTGATCCATTCAAAGTTCAAAGTACATTTATTATCAAAGTATATATGCTGTATACAACCTTGAGATTCATCTCCTTACAGGCAGCCAGAAAACAAAAAACCTAAAAAGAATCTATTATTAAAAAGACTGTCAAACACCCAATCGGTGGAGAGAGAGAGAGAGAAAGAAAAAACAAATTGTGCAAGCAATAAGAGTAAGCAAATCGCATTCGGAACTGAAATTTTACGAAAGACACAAAGCCAGGCAGTTGGAGCAGACCACGGCCTCGGTTCAGCGCACAGCCGTGTAAACTTTGTGAGACCACACTTGTGAAGCCAGGCATCACTGCAGCTGGAGCAGACCACATCCTCGGTTCTGCACCGAGCTCAGTAAATGTCACAGAGCAGCAGGGAGAACTGGGCAGAACCAGCCCTTGCCTTGCCTCCAGTTCCAACACCCTGATCTTTTCAATTTGGCCTGGTGCTTAAATTGTCCAACCCTTGCTCTTCAACTACTCTGGGGCCTAAACCCTGTCACCACGACTTGGCCCATACTCAGCCTTTCCAATTCAGCCTGGTGCTCAGACATTGAGATTTTCCTCGCTCTTGGGGATGCCATGACTCTGCCTTGACTTTGCTTCGACCTTGCCTCCGCTTTCGATTGTCTCAACCAGGCCTTCCTTATGCCACGGCTTTCCGGATCATTCCTTGCCTGTGCCTCCACCTCCGCCACCACCACCACTCGCCTCTTCATTGTTAGCATTGATCATTATTCGTAAGGTATTTAGAAGTTTTCTTTCATTTGTTTTTATCTGGCAATATCTAGTCGCTATGAATCACCCGCGCCATCTTAAACTGGAACAAGTAAAGAACAAAAAGCAGCCAAACCTATTCTTGTAAGATAAGTGTAAGTGGGGAATTAATTTCTAATCAATTTTCTGTTAATAAGCATTTTTAATATCCACATTTTCATGTTTTGAATATCAGAGATATGCCAAAGGCAGACATATAGTGCACAGACCTGCATTCAGCTTTGCCTCCTGTCATGAGCTATTCAAAGGATGTCCGAGGTCTTTTCTCCTGAGGTCTAGTCACTGAGCTTGCTCTCTTCTTCAGAGCATTGAGAGTCAGTGAACAATTCTTCTAAATATAGCCCATTAAATGTCATTGAGTGGAGAACAAAGTGGTGCGAGGAATGGAATAGGGTTGCTTTGTGGCACTGGGACTGATCCTGCAGTATTAGATAAACGTGATAAAATAACACCCCAAGACTGGTTGCTTTTGAAGATCTTTAACTTTGTCTTTGTTCCATTTACTTTGAAGTTTTGATGTTCTTTAGCACAACTCAGAGTGCTGAAAGTTGACTTTTGAAAGGAGGTGCTTGATATTTTGTGACTGAAAACCAGGAGCTGTGTAGAGAGCATATGCAAAATTCATTGTCCCAACAATGAAACAGAACAAAATCAAAGATTGCAGATCCTGGAAATTGGAAAATATTAATATGGAACATTAGAACATTAAAAAGTTTTTGACAAGAACAGGCCATTCAGCCCAACAAAGCTTGCCAAATTCCTGTTCACATGGTGTGTTGAAATAACTATTGAGTTTAGATTTGAAAGACTCTAAGGTTCTGCTCTCAACTATATAATTAGGTAGTTTGTTCCATGTGTCCACAACTTGCTGTGTAAAGAAATGGTTCCTGATGTTAGTCTGAAATCTCCCTTTAATCAGTTTTAATTTTAATTAATACAAAATTAATTTTGAAGTAGCAGCTGGCATCCACCTTACTTGTACCCGTAATACGAGGGTGATTGATAAGTTCATGGCCTAAGGTAGAAGGAGTCAATTTCAGAAAACCTAACACATTTATTTTTCAACATAGTCCCCTCCTATATGTACACACTTAGTCCAGCGGTCATGAAGCATACGGATCCCTTCTTTGTAGAAGTGGGCCACAGGACGGACGATTGATAAGTTCGTGGCCCAAGGTAAAAGGAGATGAGTTATACAACTCTTGTTACAAGCACGGGCAGTTCAACTCTGAGTGAAAATGCAGAAAGCTTGAAGTTAATAACTCACCTCCTTCTACCTTAGGCCATGAACTTATTAATAACCCCTCATAATTTCGAGCACTTCTATCTTATCTCCTCTCATTTTATGTCTACTTAGGCCAAAAAAATTAAATTCTTTCAATCTTTCTTCATAGCTCACACCCTGCAGACCTGGAAAGAGTCTAGTTGCCCTTCTCTGAACTCTCTCCAGTGTCTTCACATCCCTCACACAATATGAAGACCAAAGTTCGGCACTGTACTCAAGGTGTGGCCTCACAAGTGCATTATACAGCTTAAGGAGAATGTCTCGAGACTTGAACTCCACTGAGCGCATTATATAGCCCAACATTGTATTAGCCTTCCTAATCGCTTCTGAGCATTGTCTACATATTGATAGCGATGAGTCTGCCAGGACACCCAGATCCTTCTCATACAGTGCACTTTCTAAATATTTAATATTTCTACCTCCTATGTAGCTCCCTGGTAAGCCTCAGGCTTGTTCAGCTCGCTTTCGTCTAGGGAGAGCAGCCTTCGGCCCCGCCAAACTGTGTAATCAAATTTGTGTGGATGCTGTGTGATGTACCCCACCCGCCAAATAGCAGACAATATACCATATGTGATTAAATGATTACACTTTATAGATCTTACTGGAACTATGTATTTAATACAGATAAAATATAAAAGGAAAGTAAAAGGCGCCAAACTTATCAGCGTTCAACTACTTCGTGCACAACCGTTGGAGCTCAATGAACGAGGTCTTCTTTCCACCATTCGATCCCCTCCGACCCCCTCGACCCGCCACTCAGGAACAAACATGGTGGTCGACCAGAGTGTGTCTAGCATGTCCTTCCTCTTCCGTTCTCCTCCCCAAAACCCTGGGCCTCGGACTCCCGCTTGGGGTCCATTCCATTGCCCAGTTTACAGCATCGCGTCTCCTCTCTCTGTCCCCATCTGCCTTTTGCCCCAAAGCCCCCAAAAACAATATCTTACAGACACACAAGAAAGAATAACATCTATCCCAAATGGTTAGCAAATGAATACAATTCTCTTATCAGTAATAAAGCCCAAACAAGCTGCTCGAGAGAGAACCACTGTCTCAGCAGTTAACATCACAGAAGAGCCATTTTATTTTTAACATAACAAAGAAACCATTTTATTCATCTTAGCAGTAACATAAAAGAAGAAACCTGAGGCTTACCAGGGGGCTACATTGTGGGGTTGCTCATCTGGGATATGGATTTTTGTAGGAAGCTGTGTGATCACCCTCTTTAAATTATGCATGCTGTGGGGACTGAAAGCTGGTATGCCTCTGTGGGATTGCTGGTTGTTACTGCATGCGTGTTAGGTAGGGTAGCTGTTGGTACCCCGGAGGTCTTTGTTTGAGTTCAGACTAGCGCTGACGAAATGGTGGTGGGACTGTCAGTATCTATTGGTGCCCCAGGTGAGGCAGGACCATGGGCTGTCCATACTGTTAGGAGAGAGAGGAAAGAGTGGTCTGATTCGGAGGTAGTGTCTGCGAATAAATGTTCCAGCTATGCCAGGCTCTGCCTAGTTTTTGGGATAATGTCCATCCCTAAAGGGGCGGAGGCGTACGAGACGTGGGCGGAGCGGATCCCTCAGTTGTTAGATGAGTGGCAGTGCTCGGTTGAGGGAGAGGAGCAGGGATTGGTTGGAAGTTTGAGTAGGCGGGCTGTTGACAGTGTTAGAACTGTCAAGGTCAATTACCCCTGCCAGCTATCTGAAAACGGGGGAAAATGCGTTTGGTTTGACTGGAAGTAAAATGCAGCACCTGGGGGGCTTTCCATACCTGTGTCAGGAGATTGGGGAAAAGTTTTCAGGGTATCTTCTCTGGCTAGGGGGGCAGATAAATTGCTTGCGGTGCCAGGGAGATAAGTTAAGGCGATCAGCCCCTCTCTCAGTTGTACAGCTGATCAGGGAGGTGTCGGGAAACTTAGTGGAGGCCCAATGGGGGCACGACTTAGGGTCTCTGGGGGAGTACGTTCCTAGCGATGTACCAAGGAGCTTCCGAAAGGAAAAGACTCTATTCCTGAAGGCTTAGAGGGGCCACGCTCCCGTGTGTCATTATCGATAGATGGAAGCTATACTAAAGCCATTCTCGAGACTGGGGCGCAGGTCAAGCTGTTGTACAGTTCGTTTTACAACCGATTTCTGAAACATTTACCCTTGACAACATTAAGGGCATTGAAGATTTAGGGTACCAATGCCGGTGATTATCCAGACGACGGTTATTGGTCAGTGAAACTGGAGTTCTTGGAGGCCAATGTGTGGGAGTCAGAGGGCTGTGAATCGTTAATGCTGATGTGTCCGGACCCTGGTGCGACGGGCAGTGTTTCAATTCTGGAGGGGACCAACACTCCGCTGATGAGGAGGCGCATGGGGACCTGCCAGGAGGAGGCGGGTGAGAACTATCTGGGGGCATTATCTGTGCACCTAGTGTTTCGAGCTGCTTGTGAGGACGTGTGTAGCAGCATTGGGCTGGTGCCAAATTTAAATTGGAGCCGATGGTGGTACGGCCAGGGAGAAGTATCTGAGGGTGAGACCTTCTTAGTGGATGCTCCAAAATACCATGAGGCAGGGGAGTTGACCGCTGAAGACACCTCGGTGAGAGAGAGGTCGCGGCGACTGGCCCCTGCAGCTGTGGAAGACGTAGGCAGCGTGTGTGTGGATTATAGGACTCTGAACAGGCGCACTGTCATTGTCCAGAATATGGTCCTGAGTTCCGAAGACGTGATGGTCTGTCTGAGTGGTGCGACGTGGTTTAATGTGCTGGGTCTGAGGAGTGGATGTTGCCAGATCCCGATGAGTGAGGCTGACAAGGAGAAGACGGCCGTTATAGGTCCCCTAGGATTCTTCTGGTCCAAAAAATGCCACAGGGCATATCCGGAGCCCCTGCAACCTTCCTGCGGAGCATGAGGAAGAGCATGGGGGATGTGGAGGTGTGTCGAGTTTTGGTGTATTTGGATGATCTCCTAGCATTGGGATTGGGACCCGTCGAGGAAATGGGGAAGAATACGGATTCGAAGGATGAATAACTGGATGTGTGGTACATGCTGCCTTTCGCTAACTTCCCCTTGTTGGATGAAGAGACTTTTGGCCTTTCTCCCACTGAGTCAGGGGTAGTGAAGAGGGTTATCTGTGGGCAGACTGGGTTACAGCAGGACCCTGAAGGAAAAGAAGGAAGTAATCGGTGGGAGGAGAGAGAGCAGCGCGCCGTGCATGCGCAGCCCTCCGGTGAAAAATGATATCGTATCCATTAAATAGGGGCTGTGGACAATTCTGATTTGTTGGAGACGGACGTGAAAGCACAGAGGAACATCTGGAGAAATTTCTGAAACGCTCGTTCGCTGCTGTCGTTACTGCATGGATGGAAATCTTCGGGAGGGAAGGCCTCAAAATCCCCGGCTTTGCCTGCTGTTGGCGACCGAGATTGAGGTCGAATCGTTTGGACAGAGATGGCGCTCAGTACTCGGTGTCGGAGAGCTGATTCGGAGGCTCGAAGTTTTCGGATGACTCAGAGACGGATTGTGGTCGGACATGGCAGGGAGAAGTTTTCTTCCTTCTCCTGTCTGCGTGAGATGTGGGACGTTTGAGTGACTTTGGACTTTTTACTGTGCTCATGGACTTCTTCATCAAGTTATGGTATTGTTGCACTGTCGTAACTATATGTTATAATTATGTGGTTTTGTCAGTTTTTTTCAGCCTTGGTCTGTCCTGTGTTTAGTGATATCACACCGGAGGAAATATCGTATCATTTCCTATTGCATGCATTACTAAATGGCAATAAAAGAGGACTGAGTGTCTTCATAATCTAAAAAAGCGGGGCCCTGGACACGGGACAGAGGGCTCCGAGTTGCAGTGGGGGCACGAGTAAGAGATTGAGAGAAGATTTGGCAAGCAGACCTGAGGTATCCCCAGTAGTGTCCGAACCTGAAGGGTTTAGATGAGGGGGTACAGAGGTCTCGGAGGATTAGGAAACTCCTAGATAGGTTGGCCTATACAGCACCTGAGGAACAGGGCATAAGGTCTGCTGTTTGGGGGAGCAATGTCACTGTTTGTACCTGGATTGGATTTTTGTGGCTGCAGGGAAGGTTGGCGAGTTATTTAGAAGTCATGAGGACATGGCTAAATTTGGTGGGGGGAGAGTGTAAGAGGTTTCTTCTTTTATGTTACTGCTAAGGTGAATAAAATGGCTTCTTTGTGATGTTAACTGCTGAGACAGTGGTTCTCTCTCTAGCAGCTTGTTTGAGTTATATTACTGATAAGAGAATTTTATTTATTTGCTAACCGATTGGGATAGATGTTACTCTTTCTTGTGTGTCTGTAAGATATTGTTTTCGCGGGCTTTGGGGCAGAAGGCGCGATGGGGACAGAGAGAGAAGATGTGATGCTGTAAGCTGGCTGACCTAACAGACCCCGAGCGGGAGCCTGAGGCCCAGGGATTTGGGGAGGAGAACCGAAGAGGAAGAATGTGCTGGATGTGCTGTGGTCGACCACCGTGGTTGGTCCTAGGCGGCGGGTCGAGGGGGTTGGAGGGGATCGAATGGCGGAAAGAAGACCCCGTTCATTGAGCTCCAATGGTTGTGCACAAGGTGGCTGAACTTTGATAAGTTTGGCGCCTTTTACTTTCCTTTTACATTTTATCTATTAATTACATAGTTCCAGTAAGATCTATAAAGTGTAATCATTTAATCGCATATGGTGTATTGTCTGTTATTTGGCGCGGTCGGGTACATCACAAAGCATCCACACAACTTGATTACCCAGTCTGGCGGGGCCGAAGGCTGCTCCCCCTAGACGAAAGCGAGCTGAACAAGCCTGAGGCTTACCAGGGGGCTACACCTATATGTAATATTTTATATTTGTTTGTGTTAAATTTCATTTGCCATTCATCTGCCCACATCTGCATTTTGTTTAGATCTAACTGTACTGATTCTGCTGCCTAAATGTTATCAGCCTGCCCCCCTAATTTTGTGTTATCTGCAGACTTTACTAGTTTACTTGTTATGTGCTTATCCAAATCATTAATGCAAATTAAAACAGCAGTGGCCCCCAAAACTAATCCCCACTTTTAACATTGAGATGTGAAATGATCCTTTCACCATAAATCACTGTTTTCTGACTTTGAGCCAAGTCTGCACCCATTTGCACACCTTATCCCGAATCCCTACCTCCTGTCATTTGATTATTAACCCCTTGTGGGTTACCTTGTCTTCTCAAAGTCCAAGTAAATGAATTCAACCACTCTATTGTTATCATGTCCTCGTATGCTATTCTCAACTAAGGTGTTTAAACAGTTCAGCCTGTTTAAACACCTTAGTGTTCACACCTCAGTGTGAACTATTCTAAGTTCTCTGCCTGCCACTTGCCCCAACACCTGCTCCACCCTCAAATTCCTTAGCTTAATCTGAAGCATACACTTGCCCAGTATATTATAGACAATAGGCAATAGACAGTAGGTGCAGGAGTAGGCCATTCAGCCCTTCGAGCCAGCACCACCATTCACTGTGATCATGGCTGATCATGGCTGATCATCCACTATCAGTATCCAGTTCCTGCCTTATCCCCATAATCTTTGATTCTGCTATCTTTAAGAGCTCTATCCATCTCTTTTTTGAAAGCATCCAGAGACTTGGCCTCCACAGCCTTCTGGGGCAGACCATTCCATATATCCACCACTCTCTGGGTGAGAAGGTTTTTCCTCAACTCTGTTCTAAATGGCCTACCCCTTATTCTTAAACTGTGGCCTCTGGTTCTGGACTCACCCATCAGCGGGAACATGCTTTCTGCCTCCAGCGTGTACAATAATCTTATATGTTTCAATAAGATCCCCTCTCAGCCTTCTAAATTCCAGAGTATACAAGCCCAGTCACTCGAATCTTTCGACATATGACAGTCCCGCCATCCCGGGAATTAACCTTGTGAACCTACGCTGCACTCCCTCAATAGCAAGAATGTCCTTCCTCAAATTTGGAGACCAAAACTGCACGCAGTACTCCAGGTGTGGTCTCACCAGGGCCCTGTACAGCTGCAGAAGGACCTCTTTGCTCTTATACTCAATTCCCCTTGTTATGAAGGCCAGCATGCCATTAGCTTTCTTCACTGCCTGCTGTACTTGCATGGTTGCTTTTAGTGACTGATGTACAAGAACACCTAGATCTCTTTGTACTTCCCCTTTTCCTAACTTGACTCCATTTAGATAATAATCTGCCTTCCCTTTCTTACCACCAAAGTGGATAACCTCACATTTATCCACATGTAGCTCCCCCGGCCACCCTCAGGGTTGCTCGGCTCGCTGTCATCTAGGGAAACAGCCCTCGGCCCCGGCAAACTGGGTAATTCGTTTGTGTGGATGCTGTGTGATGTACCCCACCCCACCCAAATAACAGACAATACACCAGATACAATTAAATGATTTACAGTTTATAGATATTACTTGAACTATATAATTAAGAGAGAATAAAATATAAAAGGAAAATAAAACGCGCCACACTTATCAAAGTTCAATCTCTTCGTGCACAAAAACCGTTGGAGCTCAAGGACCTTCTTCTTCACCCTGCGACCCCTCGGACCACGTCGACCGGCCGCCTAGGACCAACAACGGTGGTCAACCAGACGCTCCACACGAGTCCGTCTCCATCTCCTCGCCGAACGCCCTCCTCGGGGTCCGACCCAGTTAGCGGACATCACAGCACCTCGTCCATCCTCTGTCTCGCTCTCCCGCCTTCTGCCCAAAACCCCGCACATACAGTATCTTCAAATACACCAAAAACATAACAACTATCCCAATTGGTTAATAACATATCTCTTATCACACTCTAAACCAAAACAAGCTGCTAGCGCAAACTTTCTCAGTGTTTAACACAACAAAGCCGCATTCCCCAGATTAACATAACAAAGACGCCATTTTAATTAACCTCCGCAGTAACATAAAAGTCGAAACCCCCTTACACCACATGAAACTGCATCTGCCATGCATCTGCCCACTCACCCAGCCTGTCCAAGTCACCCTGCAGTCTCATAACATCCTCCTCACGTTTCACACTGCCACCCAGCTTTGTGTCATCGGCAAATTTGCTAATTTACTTTTAATTCCCTCATCTAAATCATTAGTATATATTGTAAACAGCTGCGGTCCCAGCACTGAACCCTGCGGTACCCCACTGGTCACCACCTGCCATTCCGAAAGGGACCCGTTAATCGCTACTCTTCATTTTCTGTCAGCCAGCCAATTTTCAATCCATGTCAGTACTCTGCCCCCAATGCGATGTGCCCTAATTTTGCCCACTAATCTCCTATGTGGGACTTTATCAAAGGCTTTCTGAAAGTCCAGGTACACTACATCCACTAGCTCTCCCTTGTCCATTTTCATAGTTACATCCTCAAAAAATTCCAGAAGATTAGTCAAGCACGACTTCCCCTTCGTAAATCCATGCTGACTCGGACCAACCCTTTTACTACTATCCAGATGTATCGTAATTTCATCTTTTATAATTGACTCCAGCATCTTTCTCACACCGACCTCAGGCTAACCGGTCTATAATTCCCTGTTTTCTCTCTTCCTCCCTTCTTGAAGAGAGGGACAACATTAGCCACCCTCCAATCCACAGGAACTGATCCTGAATCTATAGAACATTGGAAAATGATTACCAGTGCGTCCACGATTTCTAAAGCCACCTCCTTAAGTACCCTGGGATGCAGACCATCAGGTCTCGGGGACTTATCAGTCTTCAGACCCAACAGCCTATCCAACACCATTTCCTGCCTAATACAAATTTCCTTCAATTCATCCATTACCCTAGGTCCTTTGGCCACTATTACATCTGGGAGATTGTTTGTGTCTTCCCTAGTGAAGACAGATCCAAAGTACCTGTTCAACTTGTCTGCCATTTCCTTGTTCCCCATAATAAATTCACCCACTTCTGTCTTCAATGGCCCAATTTTGGTCTTAAATATTTTTTCCCTTTTCACATACCTAAAGAAGCTTTTACTATCCTCCTTTATATTCTTGGCTAGTTTACCTTTGTACCTCATTTTTTCTCCGTGTATTGCCTTTTTAGTTACCTTCTGTCGCTCTTTAAAAGTTTCCCAATCCTCTCGCTTCCCACTCGTCTTTGCTATGTTACACTTCTCTTTTATTTTTATACTGTCCATTACTTCCCTTGTCAGCCACGGCCTCCCCTTACTCCCCTTAGGATCTTTCTTCCTCTTTGGAACGAACTGATCCTGCACCTTCCACATTATTCCCAGAAACACTTGCCATTGCTGTTCCACTGTCATCTCTGCTAGGGTATTGTTCCATTGAACTTTGGCCAGCGCCTCCCTCATAGCACCATAGTTCCCTTTGTTCAACTGTAATACTGACACTTACGAGTTGCCCTTCTCCCTCTCAAATTGTAGATTAAAACTTATCATATTATGGTCACTGCCTCCTAATGGCTCCTTTACCTCGAGGTCCCTGATCAAATCCGGTTCATCGCACAACACTAAATCTAGAATTGCGTTCTCTCTGGTAGGCTCCAGTACAAGCTGTTCTAAGAATCCATCTCAGAGGGACCCCACAAACTCCCTTTCTTGGGGTCCAGTACCAACCTGATTCCTCCAGTCTACCTGCATGTTGAAGTCCTCCATAACAACTGTAGCATTACCTTTGCGACATGCCAATTTTAACTCTTGATTCAACTTACACCCTACATCCAGACTACTGTTTGGGGGCCTGTAAATAACTCCCATTAGGGTCTTTCTACACTTAGAATTTCTCAGTTCTATCCATACTGACTCTGTGTCTCCTGATTCTATGTCCCCCCTCGCAAGGGACTAAATATCATTCCTCACCAACAGAGCCACCCCACCCCCTCTGCCCATCTGTCCTTTCGATAGGACGTATACCCTTGAATATTCTTTTCCCAGGCCCTGTCCACTTGAAGCCATGTCTCTGTTATTCCCACAACTTCATACTTACCAATTTCCACCTGTGCCTCAAACTCATCCACTTTATTTCTTATACTCCATGCATTCATATACAATACTTTTAATTCATTACTCCCCTCACTCCCATATCAATTCCTATTTCACTTGGCCATACTGTACGATCCCTTCTTGAACTTTCTGCTCTGTTGATTCTACTGTCATTCTTAACTTTTCTTATTCTCACTTTCCCTTTATCTCCATCCTTATGTTTCCAGTTTGTCCCCTCCCTGCCACTACTTAGTTTAAACATACCCGTGTTGCAGAGGCAAACCTGGCTGCCAGAATGCAGGTGCCCTGCTTTATTAAGGTGCAACCCGTCCCTTTTGTAGAATTCATCCTTACCCCAAAACATACCCCAGTGGTCCAAGAATGTAAATCCTTGCTTCCTGCACCAGTTCCTCAGCCACACATTCAGATCCATTATCTCCCTGTTCTTGACCACTCCAGCACGGGGAACTGGAAACAAACTGGAGATAACCATCCTGGAAGTCCTGCTTTTCAGCCTTCTTCCGAGTTCTCTGAAGTCGTGCTGTAGAATGTCTTTCCTCTTCTTCCCCACGTCATTTGTGCCGACATGCACCACCACTTCCGGATGTTCACCTTCACTCTTGAGGATTCCCTGCAATCGGTCCGTGACATCCTGGATCCCGGCACCAGGGAGGTAACACACCATCCTTAAATCTTGCCTGTTGCCACAGAAACCCCTTTCTGTACCTCTCACTATGGAGTTCCCTACTACCATGGCTCTGCCTGACGTCTGTCTCTTCGGCTTTGCCTCAGTGCCAATTGTTGACTCGTAGACCCGTCCGCCTCTCAGACTGGCACTGTCTTCTGTCCTGACAGCTTCCAAGAGGAAGAACCTGTTTACAAGCCCCTCCGGTTCAAATGCAACCTGTCTATGGTTCTACCTGCCTCAAAGGGACCCCAATATGCCATAAATCTATGCCCCTCTAACCTACACCATGATTTGAGCCGTGCAGTAAATCTTCTAATCTCCTCCATCTTACCTGGACTGGTGTGTGGCACAGGCAGAACATTGAGAAGACCACCTTGTCGGTTCCGTCCCTGAGCTTCCCACCTAACTCTTTAAATTTGTCTTGCAGAACTGACAGTCTGCCCTTCCCTGTATCATTTGTTCCGATGTGGACAATGACTACTGGATCCACCCCAGCTGTGGCCAGGAGTTTATCTACTCATCCAGGGAGGTCTCCCACTTGTGCTTCTGGTAAACAACACACCGTACAGGACTCCTTGTCAATACACACCTGATTCTCAATTCCACTCCCCACCCCCGATAACTGAGTCCCCTACTATCACTACTTCCTGTTTATGGGGTTTATCTTTTGGATTGACCTGGCTGGTGGCGTAGTGGCATCAGCATCGGACTTTGGGGCAAAAGGTCCCAAGTTCGAATCCGGCCAGCTCCCCTGCACGCTTTCCATCCGTGCTGGGTTACGAGCTGGTGATCTCTTTGGAAACCCACCCGGCAGAAGGCAATGGCAAACCACTGCTGTAACTTGCCTCGTACGCGGTTCCCCACTACGTCAGAGCGGTGTGGAGGGAAATCGTCTGCTAATCGGAGAAACTCCGGACGCGACGTAGCTTTCCTTTCCATCTTTAGGATTAGAGCGAATCCTGTGGGGCTCCTCTGTCCTGCCTACCACCTCAGAGGTTCCATGGTTGTCGTCAAGCATTGCTAGATGTTCAAAATGGTTGGATACTTCCAACTCTGGGGTTAGTGCCCTGGACAGTGTGCACCTCTTACTCTGCATTTCCTTACCATGGTCACCCACCTGTCTCTTTCTTTCTGGTCTGGAGTCTTAATTCATGGCTCTCTTGGGGTGCTCTCTATTGCCTTAAAGGGCATCTGGAGCACATCTGCCAATTCTCTACAACGTCGCAGGTCAGCTGCATTCTCCTCAAGCTCACCACTATTTAATTATTGGCTCACTTTTCGTTGAAAACATGCTAAACGCCTCTATTACTGCTAGTGCTTGAGGACTGCCTATGCAAAGACGGAAAAAAATAGCCACCCAAAACAAGGGGTAGCCCGGAAAAAACTCCTTTGCGGCCACTGTAAGACAACCAAACACAAGTTATATAAGCAGCCACATTCAAAATTTAAAACAGAACTAATTAAAACTGAACAAAAGAACACTACAGACCAACCTAAACCTTTTTCTCCCACTCTCCCACTCTCCCGACCAGCACGCAGAGTAGGGCCAGTGTCTGCTGCACCAGCACCAGCATAACCCGGAAGTGCAGCACAACCCTAGAGGTCACTGTTAGGCTGCATCACCCCACGGCGTATCACCGGCAGTCCAATGGCCTCCATTTATCTATTCACAGATTCCATGTGACGTCAGATGATTTTCAGCACTTATTTCTTCTCCATATATGTAACCATATAACAATTACAGCACGGAAACAGGCCATCTCGGCCCATCTAGTCCGTGCCGAGCTCTTACTCTCACCTAGTCCCACTGAACTGCACTCAGCCCATAACCCTCCATTCCTTTCCTGTCCATGTACCTGTCCAATTTAACTTTAAGCGACAACATCGAACTTGCCTCAACCACTTCTGCTGGAAGTTCGTTCCACACAGCTACCACTCTCTGAGTAAAGAAGTTCCCTCTCATGTTACCCCTTAACTTTTGCCCTTTAACTCTCAACTCATGTCCTCTTGTTTGAATCTCCCCCACTCTCAATGGAAAAAGCCTATCTACATCAGCTCTATCTATACCCCTCATAATTTTAAATACCTTTATCAAGTCCCCCCTCAACCTTCTACATTCCAAAGAATGAAGACCCAACTTGTTCAACCTTTCTCTGTAACTTAGGTGACGAAACCCAGGTAACATTCTAGTAAATCTTTTCTGTACTCTCTCTATTTTGTTGGCATCTTTCCTATAATTCGGTGACCAAAACTGTACACAATACTCCAAATTTGGCCTCACCAATGCCTTGTACAATTTCAACATTACATCCCAACTCCTGTACTCAATGCTCTGATTTATAAAGGCCAGCATACCAAAAGCTTTCATCACCACCCTATCCACAAGAGATTCCACCTTCAGGGAACTATGCACCATTATTCCTAGATCCCTCTGTTCCACTGCATTCTTCAATGCCCTACCATTTACCATGTATGTCCTATTTTGATTCGTCCTACCAAAATGTAGCACCTCACGTTTATCAGCATTAAACTCCATCTGCCGTCTTTCAGCCCACTCTTCTAACTGGCCTAATTCTCTGCAAGTTTTGAAAACCTGCTTCATTATCTACAACTCCACCTATCTTAGTATCATCTGCATACTTACTAATCCAATTTACCACCCCATCATCCAGATCATTAATGTATATGATAAATAACATTGGACCCAGTACAGATCCCTGAGGCACACCACTAGTCACTGGCCTCCAATCTGACAAACAGTTATCCACCACTACTCTCTGGCGTCTCCCATCCAGCCACTGCTGAATCCATGTTACTACTTCAATATTAATACCTAACGACTGAACCTTCTTAACCAACCTTCCATGTGGGACCTTGTCAAAGGCCTTACTGAAGTCCATATAGACAACATCCACCGCTTTACCCTCGTCAACATTCCTAGTAACCTCTTCAAAAAATTCAATAAGATTTGTCAAACATGACCTTCCCCGCACAAATCCATGTTGACTGTTCCTAATCAGACCCTGTCTATCCAGATAATTATATATACCATATATTCTCCGTAAGTGTATTACAAAAAGTGGTGATGGCTCTTTGCAGGTGTTGAGATGCACCGTTTCCAACATGAGGAATACTGAATGAATGATTTTATGAATGTAGATTATTGTTTCTGGTTGTTAGTTTACCACGATGATATAACATAAATTTCACCTCTTTAGAATGTTTTTAGGAACTCTTTCACTGTTTGTTCCCCAATTTGTTCTCCTGTTTTCCCCAGTTCCACTGTTTGTAGGAACTCTTACACAGTTGTATATTGTTAATAACACCGCACAAAATCTACTTTTTTGGCATTTAAGTGCCACCTGACATCTTCATCCATGCTTGAGGATAAAGCTATAGTCATATATACTTCAATGTGCAGCTTTACTGTTTATTTTTGCGTTAGATTTTTCCTATGAGTATGATTGCAATGTATGAATTAAGTTGGAGGAAATATGAGACAGTTTATGGAGCATGGCAGTTGCTTAAGAAATAATGAAGGTGGTTTCCTCCGTCAAACATAAATCTGTATTTGGTTGATTTGTACAATAAGTCATATATGTTTTTCCCATTTCAAGGTGGGCAATGGAACGAGATTGATTTTCACTGCTTCACTGTTACCTTTGTGTGAAACAAGTATTATGGTATAAAAGGGAAGGTTTGCTGAAGAAGCAAGAAAATAATGCCAAAATCTAGCAAGATAAAACTGTATTCTAACTTTTGCCCTGCTTGCCCAGGTTAGCTCAGTCTCATACTATACTCTGTTGTTTAAGGGAGTGAGCTTTACACAGACAAGAGGATTGTAATAAAGAATGTACAAGATTGTTTCATTTTGGGTGGACTGACTTTACCCTGAACATGACCCCAGGCTGTACAGTTACGATACTGATACCATCTGCATTGCAGAAAACCACAAGGATCTTCACTAGAGTTTGCTGTAGACCAGCTTACTTGAGAGAATCTAATGTCCAGATAGTTTGAATGTTATATTCAGTGAAGCATACCTTTAATCATTAGACTGAAAATATTGTCTAAAGATTAAATAAACAGTTTCCACAAATAATTGATTAATTGCTTGAAAAGAAGATTGCATTTATTTAGAACTACTCCACTACTCCAGGACACCTTAAAGCACTGTACAACCAATGGAATCTGTAACGGAATCATCTTTGTGTGATTGTAGGGGAATATTGCAGCCAATTTGTGCAACATCTCACTAATATTTACTCAGAGAAATTAAAGTCTTAACAAGTTGTCAATGAATACTAAACTCTATTTGCGATTCGAGTGCAATGGTGCAGCTTTGAATTTTTTATTGTTGTCTTATTTGGAGGTAAGCAGTGCCATTCCGTGTGACTGCCAGCACATAGCCAGGCTGCTGAAATATAAAGGCTCCAGCCCTTGATGGGAATATTACTGTTTGCATACATCACTTCAGCAACTTGAATAAGGTGGGGATTTCACTGAAACCTGTCGAATGTTGAAAGGCCTAGATAGAGTGGATGTGAAGAGGATATTTCCTATAGTGGCAGAGTCTAAGACTAAGACTTGAAGGCTGATTTATACTTGTGCGTACTAGCCTACGTCGTAGTTTACACAAGTGGGCTACGCCGTTGTGAGCATTTATACATGTGTGTTGGTGTGTCTGCGTCGCTCTGCAATTCATCGCCAAAACGCTAGTTGGCAATGGGGTTTCTATGCCACCGTGTTGAGCTTCTTCATGTTGAAACTCAACGCGAAAAAACTCAAACTTCAAACAATGGTGACTGAAACTGAAGGAGGGTGAATTTTCTGTGCTTGTCCGGCCACTGAGAGACATGGGCGAGGAAATGCATTTCAAATATTTTCAGATGTCGGCAGGTAGATTTGATGATTTGGTTCATCGCCTCCAACCATTTATTTCGCATCAGTGTACGCACAGTATACTCAGAGACTGGCAATCACCATTCGAGTTTTAGCTTCAGGTGGAAGTCAACAGGCTGTAGCAGATAGCTACAAACTGGCATCAAGCACAGGGTCCTCCATAATTTGGGAGGTCTGTAAAGCTTTATGGAAAGCATTGCAGCCAGAGTTCCTTCCCTGCTCTTCAGTCGCCCAATGGGAAGCTATTGCAGTGTAGGAGGAAATGCGATGCTACCAAGTGGACCAATCACAGTTGTTGCGGTCTGTGTTGCCGCGACGCATAGTTACATTTTTGGGGAGGTGCGCATCCGTCTACGGCGTAGGATATGGTGTAGCCGTAGGATATGGTGTAGCTATGCCATACCTACGGTGTCGATTTGATGTACAAGTATAAATTGGCCTTAAGAGCAGAGCGCACAGCCTCAGAATAGAGGGTAGCCCATTTAGAATGGAGCCGAGGAGGAATTTCATTAGCCAGGGTGGTGAATCTGTGGAATTCATTGCCACAGGCGGTTGTGGACGCTAAGTCATTAGTTGTATTTAAAGTAGAAGTTGATAGGTTCTTGATTAGTCAGGGTGTGAAAGAATTCAGGGAGAAGGCAGAAAAATGGGGTTGAGAGGGAAATGGATCCGTCATGATCAGACTCAATGGGTCGAATGCCTAATTCTGCTCCTATGTCTTATGGTCTAAAGCAGCAGAAAGACATAAAATGGGGTGGGGGAAGGGACCTTTTACATTAAATTTTAAATGAAAGTAGAAAATGGTGGAAATACTTGGTAAGTTAAGCAGGATTTTGCAGATATTAACATTACATTTACCTTTAAATTTTAATTGAAGTACTGGTAAACAAGAGAGAGGCCCCTTGTGCTGGAGAGACAGAAGGCCTAGTCATTGGGTATATTTAAGACAGAGGGTGATAGATTCTTAATTAGTCAGGGCATGAAGGGATACAGGGAGAAGGCAGGAAATTGGGACTGAGAGGGAAAATGGATCAGCCATGATGAAACGGTAGAGCAGACTCGATGGGCCAAATGGCCTAATTCTGCTCTTATATCTTATGGCCTTATGGAGAAGGCAGATGTGGTCTGTATTTAACATGCAGTACCTCAGTGGATAATGTCATGTCTGATAAAGATATCGTTAGTGTCACACAATATTGTTAAATGTACTTGGACAGCAGTTTAACCAAGGCAAGTGTGTACTGTGTAATAAGGAAACTGAAGTAAGTAACTCAGCATGGAACCAAGGGATGTGGTGTAGCAACTCGACAATAAATGAGAATGCCATATTTTAAGATGTGGTTTTGCAACATGAGCAGATAATAACATTTCTTTCTTCAGGGGCATAAAGAGCATACCAAAAGCATTCTTCAAGAGAGACAGTTTGTCAGTGCTGACTGTTCAGGTTAGAGTTTAAAGGGTGAAACTACATTTTACAATATTTTGCGCTGGTTAATAAGCGTGGTCAGTATTGAGCCATGATGGCAGTAAAATATTAGATTATATTAGATTAGATTAGATTAGGTTATGAGGACACTCAGTCCTCGTTTATTGTCATTTAGAAATGCATGCATTAAGAAATGATACAATGTTCCTCCAGAGTGATATCACAAAAAATCAGGACAAAATTTCAGATGTGGCCAATAAGCCAAAGATAAGGTTGAGCAATGGACCTGGAATGCTAAGTAACATATTGGTCAGCAGAATAGACCTGGAATTTGTGTCCCAGAAGGACTGGTATTCCTTGTCCAGGGCCAGTGGGAGACAGTCTATTGCAAATGCCCGAGTTAGTGTTGTCATTTTGACAGAGACTTGGAACCCTTGGAGCACTTGGGTGTGACGAGATGCCTTGGCGAGGATGATAAGGACCCAAGAGCTGGAGTATCTGAGATTAGACTTGAGACTGGGAGGAGAACAAGGCTCTTGACTAGATGCTATATGAGACTCTGAATGAGACAGAAACCCAAAAATGCAATTGCAGACTGAACTAAAGTTGAGCTGAAGATTGAGCATTGAACCTGAGTTCGGGTGTTCTTTAAATACTAAAATCCTGGTGCCAAAATGTGCCATCAATTAACAGAGCGGCCTAAATCTTTAAAAGGGCCATGCCAGCTATCCATGCTCTGGAGAATCTGTGCGTCTAAACCCTGGAAGCTGGCAGGGTTGGGTGCAAACAGTAACATAGAGTTAATCGCAAGTCTTGTAAATAACAAATTCAGTGGAAGAATCTGAAATCTCTTCAAACAACAGGTGTGCACAGGTGTTTTAGTAAAATAGCTGTATCAACACAGCATCCCACAATCAGGCTCAGTATGAAGTATTGGAGTGATGCCAAAGTTGATGTAGGCAGAAAAATTCAACTGCTTGAGTTCTGAGGAAGAGCCCAGCTCTCATTATTTACTGCACAGTTGAATGGAGCTACTTGAACACCGATGAAGTTGAGTGCTTTAAGAGAGGATTGTTTTGCAATGTAGAGCTCGTTCCACAGCTCTAAGGATACACTGAAGGCATTTATAACCGGCATGGGGGTTCTTCATACCAACCTAATAAAGTATAGCCATAATCTGAGAGGAGCAACTGAAAATGGGCACATCAGAGTTTAAAGTTTTGGAGATAAACTGAAGATTAATTTGTTGGAACAGAAGAAACAGATGCAAGTATTATAAATTCACTGCTATGTGCAAGGTAAAAGGCCAGTGCATTCCCTGTGTTCTTATCTACCTCCTTCAAAATTCTAGGATGCAAGTCATCAACTCCTGGGATTTATTACATTTCAAACTGATTAAACATTTTTTTTACTTTTCTTTGAAGTTGTTATTCACATTGTACCTCTATGGGCCTTTAGTTATTCCACGAGGACAGATACAAATCCATTCCTGAGGAAGGGTCTTGGCTGTGAAATGGGGTCACCTCTTTTTCCCTTATTAGAGAGAGAGAGAGAGCCTGTGGTATGTCGAATTACTGGGTGAATGAGCAGTCTTTGGGGTACTGCAAGTCTGTGTCTTTATTGAAGCTTGCTGCATGCTTGAGTGCTCGGTGGAGGGCGCTGATGTTTTTTTTACTGGTAGGGGAGGGGTGGGTCGTTGTTTTGTTGCTGCTTGTGTGTGGTGGGTGGAGCTGTGGGGGTCTAACATTTAACTGTCATACATTCTTTGGGGCGCTCCTCTGTTTTCGTGGATGTTTGCAAAGAAAAAGAATTTCAGGATGTATATTGTATACATTTCTCTGACATTAAATGGACCTATTCAAGCCTATTGAAAAAGGGCAACAACTTGGCATCAATTCCTGCCACTGCCTGTAAGGAATTTGTACATTCTCCCTGTGACCACGTCGGTTTCCTCTTGGGGCTCTGGTTTCCTCCCACAGTCAAAAATGTACGGTTGTAAGGTTAATTGGTCATTGTAAATTGTCCCGTGATTGGAATAGGATTAAATTTGGGGTGGATTGAAGGGTCAGAAGGGCCTATTCCATACTGTATGTCAATAAATAAATTAAAAATTTAAAAATATACTGTATTTACTTAATTTCTTTACAACTTCCTTATTCCTCAAAATAATTTCTGCTGGACACACATTAGCTTTGTGACCTTAAATATTGCAATAGTAGGAAAGAAGATCACTCTGGTGTTTACGATGAATCAGGGTGGAAACCAGAATGTAAAGTGATGTGAAATCAAAAATGAAAGGTGGCTAGCTTTAACAAGAAGCAGAAGGTTGTCATGACTGAGTTCATGGTATCCAGTAACATACCAGATAAGTTATAAATGTAACTGTCACTGATAAGAATTATTAACCTCTCTGTTAAGTTTTATCTGGACAGTGCATATAGATGACACCTCAAAGATGGTGATCCATTATATTTAATACAATGCACTCAGAGTCATGAGAACAATTATGTTGAGGAAAAATCTGCAGAACAGGATGCAAGACCATATGGGTATGAGGCCCACCTGGGGAAATTGTCTGCTGGAGTTACCGGTGTCTTAAGTTTTTACTTTAGATATGTAAAGTGTGCAGCAAAGAGTTCAGTGAACTAAGGTGATCAACTGAGTTCATAGCTGGTCAAGTTTAAAACTCTATATTTATGTGACTGGTTAACTAATTTACAGTATGTATGAAAATTTTAATCTACCATATACACCATTTTTTTTAAAGTAAATACTCTATTTGTGTGTGTGTGTGTTTGTGTATGAGTGGGTGTGTGTGTGCGTGTGTTTGTGGATGAGTGTGAGTTTGCGTGTGTGTGTGTGAGAGTGTGTTTGTGTATGAGTGTGTGTGTGTGTGCGTGTGTGTGTGTGTGTGTGTGTGTGTATGTGACTACTGAGAACCAATTTATGCTAGATGCCGTGGGGCAGCAGGGTAGCACTGTTGTTAGCATAAGGCTATTAAAGCAGCAGGGTCAATTCTGCCACTGTCTGTAAGAAGATTGTATGCTCTCTCCATGACCATGTTTCCTCTGTCTGCTCCAGTTCCCTCCCACATTTCAAAGACGTTCAGTATGGATCACTATTTTAATTAATGACATGGGCGTAGTCGATGGCACAGGTTCATTAGGCTGGAACAGTGTATTACTGTGCTGTATCTTTAAATAAATAAACAATGCATCGTTACACCCAGCCCTTAGTTAAGTTAGGAGAAATGTTCCCATGGGCTCCCAGGAACAAGCTTTTTGTCTTTCTTGTTTTTGTCTTTCTGTACAGCATCTTTCAATCACAGCTAAAAATCCCACCCTTCTCTTCTGTGATCCCCCAACGTCAGTTCTCCTTCTCCACCCAGCCCAAGTTCACGGCCAGGTTCAGAATTAATCTAAAGGAAACTTGGCTGTTGACATCAGCTGCCTCTTGAAGCAGCAAACGATCTGCTGGAGGAATTCAGTGGGGATTCTCAGCAGTTCCTATGTGAAGATAGGAGCTGTCAACGTTTCAGGTTGCAACCCAAAACATCATCAATTCCTTCCCTCTGACAGAGGCTGTGATCCTCTTCAGTTCCTCCAGAAGATTGTTTGTTGCTTCATATTCCAGTACCTGTAGTCCTCGTGCCTCCATTAGCAGCATCTTCAAATCCATGTACAACCCTCTTTAGGGATTCTCACTGCACCTCCCCATTCTAGTTTCACTCTGGCCCCGTATCCATGTGTGAATGGATCCCATCACAGAAGCTTATATGACTTTTTTTTATATAGATTAGCTCTGGCCTCCCTTCATGAATCATGTCTACTTAAGCATGGACAGCCACTGTTAAGCAACAGGTTTGCCATCTGATCTTATCATTTCCTGATGTTTATCAACAGATTTGGTTTGTTAACTGAGAAAATTCACAAAGTTAATGGCAGATAGTGCCAGATGAAACAACACGCTTGTGTTATGACCACAGCAGTTCCTAACACTGCAAGCTACGTACATGTTCATATTGTGGTTTCCGGTTGTTCTCATAGTAACTCTGTTCAGTGGCAACCTGGCTTTCATTGCTGAAACTGATAGCAGTGTAAATCGGGTCTTTTGATAGTTCATACAGATAAATAAACATGGTGAAAATCCTGACACGAGGAAATCTGCGGATGCTAGAAATTCAAGCAACACACACAAAAAATGCTGGTGAATGCAGCAGGCCAGGCAGCATCTATAGGAAGAGGTACAGTCGACGTTTCGGGCCGAGACCCTTTCGGACAGAGTGTAGATGTTCAGCGAAACGGTCTCCCAGCCTGTGTCCTACGTTCTGTCCGCCAGAGAAAGCAAGATCTTCCAGTGGCCACACATTTTAATTCCATGTCCCATTCCCATTCTGATATGTCTATCCACGGTCTCCTCTACTGTCAAGATGAAGCCACACTCAGGTTGGAGGAACAACACCTTATATTCCATCTGGGTAGCCTCCAACCCGATGGCATGAGTATTGACTTCTCTGACTTCTGTTAATGCCCCTCCTCCCCTTCACACCCCATCCCTTATTTATTTATTTAATATATTTTTAATATATATTTTTTATTTCCCCCCCTTTTTTTCTCCCTCTGTCCCTCTCACTATAACTCCTTGCCCGCTCTCCACCCTCTGGGCTCCTCTCCCCCTTTCTCTTTCTCCCCAGGTTTCCCGTCCCATGATTCTCTCCCTTCTCCAGCCTGGTATCCTTTTTGCCAATCAACTTTCCAGCTCTTGGCTCCATCCCTCCCCCAACTGTCTTCTCCTATCATTTCTCATCTCCCCCTCCCCCTCCCACTTTCAAATCTCTTACAAGCTCTTCTTTCAGTTAGTCCTGAGGAAGGGTCTCGGCCCGAAACGTCGACTGTACCTCTTCCTATAGATGCTGCCTGGCCTGCTGCATTCACCAGCAACTTTTGTGGGCGATGGTGAAAATCCTCAGCTCTTTGCGTTCCTGGATTTTCCAGAACTTGTCCTTTGCTATGTAACCAGTTAAAGGAAAGAACTCCTGCTTACCCATTTTGAATGCAGCAATAGAAATGTGGAGGCCCCTGTAGTCTCTGCTTTACAGAAGATCTGGAATGTTCTGGTAGCTGGCCTACTGTGTGAGCAAAGACAAGCAGTTTCCTAGCCAGAGGGAGTATCCTACCAGAGTGCTCAGCCTAATGTCCTGTTACAGCCACCAATATTGCATGCACTAAGTCTGTGGGCAGGCAGATTCCTGAGAAATACTAGTTTGATCCAGATATGTACATGCTGGAGATATATCGAACAATTGCTGTGTCACATACTCCAGGAGCACTAACAGCTGAATTCTCTGGTCCCGGTGCAATAGTTGGAACGTTCCCAAGAATTTCATTTCCTTAATGTTGAGAGTGAAGAACTGAAAAAAGGCAATTGCTGAGCTGGTCTTTCCATCTGATTTCCTGCTTGTTACAGCAGTGGTGGATGTGAATGGGTGTGGGGCAGGGATTGCTTTTGATTGCCTCTTTAATGGAAAGCTGCATGAAAAAACAATGGACACAAAAGAGCGAGATGCTTGGAATGTTCCAATGGGAGGCAAACTGTGACAAACTGATCAGGAATATAGACCTCTTGTTTGATCACCAATCAGATCAGTGCTGCTAGTTATCCTACAAGTAATCTCGGCATCTTATTTTACTAAGCCATTGTATTATACGAAGAATGCAACAGTATCCTTTCCTTCATGACACAAGAACCTGGATGTTGGAATGTTGTGCCTCTCTGGGGTAATTTCATGTGTAACCCTTGCCTGCCCCTTCCATATGTGTGCATGCTAGAGAGAAGAAAGGTCATAATTACATAAATTAATTGCTTTTATTCAGTGAGGGGAGGGAGAATCCAAAGGAAGCAAATCAAATAAGATACAGCAAAACAGAAGGAAAAATCGTCCTCTAGTGAATTTTCTTGCCATTTTCCCATTTTGCTTTTTACAATAATGTTCAGTGCCAAAGTTGGAAACTACTTGTAAGCGGATATCTGGGTTTTTAGATGAGGAATTTTGATACCCTCACTTGTGTGGACAAAGATGTTACCTTTTGCTGGACTCTGGATCGCCGGCTCTATCTTGTTAAATCATTTCATCATTTTAAACATCTCAATCAGTCACCCTTCAGCCTTTTAATTTAAAAAATTGGAAAATTAAGGTGATTAGTATTTGTGACTTGTCCACCAGAAAAGTATGATCACCTCTTTGCACCTTGGTACCACAAGAGCACAGCATGTGATACCCATGCACCTCAAACGAGCAGAAGAGGCAGAACATGACATCAATCTTCCTACAATGCTGATTTGTCACCAATGCTAATCATTTAGAGCAGAAAGAACCAACTAATATCATAAGTTAATCATGCCTGGTGAGTTAAGTGATTAGTAGTACAAACTCTTCCAAGTACACTATTTAGAGTCCTCAGTGACTTGTTTGGGTGCCAGCACTGGCTGCATGTGGAGCTGGTTAGAACACAGTGCAATTTTCAGATAAAGAAGATGCTTAAGTCCAGTGAAAATGTGGTTGAATTTGGGTACTATGGTAGTGTAGTGGTTAGTGCGAAGCAATTACAGCTCAGGGTTTTCTGGAGTTTGGAGTTTGGAGTTCAATTCTGGTGCTATTCTGTAGAGGTTCTCTGTATGTCGTCCATGTGGAATGTGCTGAGTTTTTCCTGGGTGCTTTAGTTTTCTTCCACAGTCCAAATATGTAATGGGTAGAGTAATTGTTCATTGTAAATGATCCTGAGATTAGGTTAGCGTTAATTGGGTTGTGGGATTGCTGGGGCAGAGTAGTTTGAAGGGCTGGAAGAGCCAACTTATTGCTAAATAAATCAACAAATTTAGGATGAATATTTGTTAATTCTCTTTTCCCTGACAGATACTCGTACTTTAGTAGCAAAGAGCCTGAGGCCTGGTGCCAGGCAAGTAACCTCTTCCTCAGTGTCAACAAGACAAAAGAGATGGATATCGACTTCAGGAGACCTCACACCACTCACACCCCTCTTTACATCGGTGGCACAGCAGTGGAAATTTCAAGTGGTTTCAAACTCTTGGGAATGCACATCACACACAACTTCTCGTGGTTGCAGAACACATCCTCCACAATCAAGAAGGCTCATCAATTCTTTTACTTTCAGAGGAGGCTGTAGAGAGCAGGACTATGCACATCAGTAATCACGACCTTCTACAGATGCGTGGCTGAGAGCATCCTATCATGATGAACCGCCTTGTGGCATGGAAGCTGCACTATGGCAAACAGGAGGGCTCTACACCTGGCTGTTAAAACTGCCCAACATATTACTGGCAACAGTCTACCATCAGCAAGGACATAGATACAGAAAAGTGCCAGAAAAAGACCAGCAATATCATGAAGGATCCCACCCACCCTGCTCATGAACTGCTTGTCCCACTCCCATCAGGGAATAAGCTACACAGCATCCACATCTGCACTACTAGACTCTAAAAGAATGACTTCCCTCAAGTCATCAGGCCGATCAACACCTCCTCCCATTAACCCATCCCACCACCATTACAGTCACAGCACTGAGCTTCACTTTATGTATATAAAATCAGTCTATGTATACAACAGTTACTAGTTTATATTTTATTTAGTTATTTATTTTTTGTATTGAGATACAGCACAGAATAGGTCCTTCTAGCCCTTGAAGCTGTGCCAGCCAGCAATGCCCGATTTAACCCCAGCCTAATCACAGGATGATTTACAACGACCAATTAAAACATGCCAACTGGTACATCTTTGGACTGTCGGAGGAAACTGGAGCACCCACGGGAAATCCACGCGGTCATGGGGAGAATGTCCAAACTTCTCACAGGCAGCGGCGGGAATTGAACCTGGGTCACTGGTACTGTATAGTACTATGCTATCCACCATAGTACCATGCCATTGTATGTGTTGTAAGATTGCTTTTATAGTTACAGTCTACTTATTGTGTTTTATAATTTTGTTCTTTATCCTTATTATGTTTTTTATGCTCCATTGGATCTGGAGTAACAACCATTTTGTTCCCCTTTACACTCGTGTACTGATAAGACTGATAAGAAACTATTTTGAATCTTGAAATTCCTCTGGGCTTCCAGAATATCAGGGAAGGAGTAAGACCTGTAGGGTGTCATACAATCTGCAGGCCTGATGGAAAATGGATAAACTTGGCAGTGCATTGTAAAGTAGAGCTATGTTAGAAAGCTCCCTTTCTTTTGGCATTGTTAGTATTTTTGGGTACCTCCAATTTTCTCTCAATTCTTGCTCTATTCCTGCACTTTGCTGTTCAACTTGCAAAAGCCCTTGAATGATTTTCAAAGGAAAGACATCAGAATGACTGCAGAATTCTGGTGAAAACGTCCTCTGATTTTTGGCACACTTTAATAATAATAGAGAAGACAGGTTAAAATTAATCGTAAATTGTGAAACTTCCAGAGAAGAATTGAAAATAATATTCAAATTTACAAAATTTGATCATTGTAGTCTTCCTTCATATACTTAATACTTAATTGATTTAACAATTTCTCTGCAAGCAAACATTTTCCAATAGGTTAATTTCATAGACACACGACTTTTCTTTAATTTTATTTGTGCTTAACAGCATATTATAACAGTCCCCAGGTTGCAACTTGGTTCCATTCCTGAGAACTACTTGTAGCTTGATCTATTCAAAAGTTAAAAGTGAGCAACAACAGTACTTGAGAGAACATTCATGCTCTAGCTATTGCAGAATTCACAGCATCCAAAATATCCTTCTCAATATTTCCAAAATGTATAAACCATCTACAAAGTTCTTCATTGCTAGGTTTATCTTCATGGTCAATGCCTTCACACATCGTATCCACTCCCTACCAACTCTTAACCTTGGACATCATTCATTGCACAAACATAAGTGGGTGATTCTTAAGTAGGGTAACTTTTCTGTCCCTGGGGTAGATTTTCAAGAAAAATGTAGTTTTCACAAAAACAAGTACTGTAGTTTTAAAAGTTAAGTAATAATAACTCAACTTTTTTTTCTGTATGCTTCATAAATAATGTTGCCTTAATTTTTAAATGAGCTAAAACTTGAATGTGCCAGAATTTCACTGTTTTGGGCTTGTCAAGACTCTGTAACTTGGACTTCAAAATAAAATAATAATGTATTAAATCCATGAAACTTTTAGTTTGTCTTTTCACAAAAGAAGTTTTAAAACACATGTCCAATTCATGCGCATTAGTTTTTATATAATTTGTACATTTTTTACGACAAAGAACCACTGCCCCCAACACTTCTGTCATTACCAAGAAGCAGCACATTTTAAGAGACCAATAAAGTTTTTCCAAACAACTGCTATGTGGTTGTCACAGAAATGAGAAGTGACAGGGAAGCAAGTGGCTGTTATGGCAGAAGACAGACATTTTGATGTCCGGAAATGTGAGTAATTTAAAGATTTATACCTTCTGATCTGAGAGAATGTTTCTCATGTGTCATTCACAAATGAGTTACTATTTGAGTTTTTTAACTGAGACGTAAATAACTTCACTTTATTTCTGTATATTTAAATTACATTTACAAGCATATCTAGTCAAATTAGCAAGTGCGAAAATTAGCCAACTTTTTCTTTAAAAAGTGAGAAATGTCATTACCATCACACAACTGGCAGTGAAGTTGTCAAGATGGCTCCAAAATCATCAGCAGACCGATCAAAAACATACAAAGACACAATCAAAGGAGACCCAGTGAAATATCAGCAATACCTTTAAAGAGAAAGAGAGATACAAAAAAAGAAGGGAGACAGGAAAACTTAAGATCATCTCACAATTATCAAAGTGCAATCAGAGACTGAAGAGATGATAGTGGAGAGTTAATCAAAGAAACAGAAGGTCTGCTGATAAGAAAACACAAGTGTTACAAAGTTTTATAGCAGAGAATACCCTGCCAGACTCTCCAGTAGGCCAGCAACAAGAACAGAATGACCTCACCTTTCTAAGTCTTCACCTATACATTCTGACAGGTCTAACATGCACCATGAAATACCTCATAGGAGAGGCCAAAAAAAATGAGAGCAAACAGAGCTAATGTATATTTATTAAAGTAAATTTATTAAGGTGCATGGTTTTTATTTGCAGGATTGACTTTGAAATCTTTGTTTGTCATTTCATTTTAACTTAAATTCAGTATTTTGATGTTGTGATGGTAATGTCTTTCATCTGTGTAAACTCTGCAAAAAATGCCTTAAAATATAGAAGTTCTTTTAAAGATTGATCAATGCCAAAATCTGGTCTTCATTACAGAGTCTAAAATAAAGGTTATAACATAAACAAAACAAAGTTTGGAGAAATTTCATTTTTCAGAATTTCAAGTAGTTAGAAGTGCTCCACACTGAAGAATGACCCAAGCCCAAAATTTGGGTGACACTCCAGTGTAGAATGGAGCATGTACTGTTCTGTCAGAAGTGCCTTTTTTAATAAGATGTGAAACTGAGGTTCCTTTTCCTCTCCAGTCTTAGATATATGATTTTACACTGACAGGCTTAATCAGTCTGAGAGGTTTCAGGATTGTTACACATGGAATACACAACTTGAGACAAAACAGCTGTAGATAAAAATTAATTTATTTACAATTACTGCAGATTACAGAAATAAGTGAAACTTCAGGGCCCTGAATAAAGTGCTTCCACTTACATTTTGTCGATGTTCCCAAGTAAGCATCCAATAGTATTGTTATGAACCAGCCTCAAATCCCAGAATTATTATAGAGATACAGCAGGGTAACAGGCCCTCCTGTCCGAATGAGCCACCCAGTTACATCCATGTGGCCAACTAACCTACTAATTCGTACTTCTCTGGGGGGATCTGGAGGACCCAGAGGATATCCACATGGTCACAGGGAGTTCATATAATCCCCTTACCCACAGCTGTGGATCTGAACCCAGGTTGCTATCACTGTCAAGTGTCACACTAACTGCTATGCCACCATGTCACCCTCAACGTTTGCATTGGCCAGAATTGAACCTGGGCTTCCCGTGTGGCAGGTGAGACTTATACCACTGAACCACCAATGCACACCTAACGTTTACAAATCTGTTCCTTTGCTACAAATCTTGCTACAAGTTACTTCAAAATTTAAAAGATCATATACAGAATACTGATACACCAACAATGATCAGTTCAGCTATGATCAGCACACAGTTTTTTCGTTGGCAACTACTAAAGTTACCTTCTTCCCTTCATCACTCAGTAATTCAGTTACATGACAACTTTTATTCTTTCCAACTTTGATTCTATTGAAGCGCAAGAAACTGCAGCTGCTGGAAATTGGAGGAACTCGGAGGCTTCAGCAGCATCTATGCAGGGAAAGGAATTGCCAATGTTTTGAGCTGAAACCTTACATCAGAACTCATGCTGGGTTTCAACCTAAAACGTCAACAATTTACTTCCTTCCATAAATGTCCTTGACCAAGTGAGTTTCTCCAGCAGATTAGTCGTTGATTGATTACATCTCAAAAGTTAAAGGGACAGAAAAGAGATTCTGTAGCTGCAGAAGAGGCACCAGAATTGTTGCCATTCAGGCGCTAGAGTCCAGGGTGTATTGGAGTGGCTGCAGGATATTCTCAAAGGGGAGGGTGAACAGCCAGAGGTCATAGTGCATATTGGGACCAATGACATGGGAAGAGGTCCTGCGCAGCGAGTGTATAGAATTAGAAAAGAGACTAAAGAGAAGGACATCCAAGGTTGTAATCTCTGGATTACTCCCTGTGTCATGGGCTAGTTCATGTAGTAATGGGGCTTTGGCATGGATGAATGAGTGACTGCGCAGATGGTGCAGGGGACAGAATTTCAAGTTCTTGGATCATTGGAACATTTTCTGGGGAAGGGGTGACCTGTACAAGAGGGACAGGTTGTATCTGAACTAGAGGGGAACCAATATCCTGGCCATGAGGTTTGCTGCTGTTATTCTGGAGGGTTTAAACAAGCTTTGCAGGGGGCTAGGAACTGGAGTCCCCAGGTCAGTAAGGGAAGGATCGGACCGGAAGGGAGATGACAGGGAAGGTGTGGATAGTTTGAAGTGTGTATATTTTAATTCTGGGAGTAATATAGCTAAGGGTGATGAACTTGGGGCACGGATCAGTACATGGAACTACCATGTTGTAGCCATTACTGAAACTTGGTTGAGAGAGAGGCAGGAATGGGTGATTAATGTAGCAGGTTTTCAAAGTTTTAGAAGGAATAGAGGAGGACCTAACGTGGGGTTGGGGTGTCCTGATGGAGTTGCACTACTAATCAGGGACAATATCACAGCTGCACTCAGGAGAGACATAATGGAGGGGTCAGACACAGAGTCCATTTGGGTGGAACTCAGGAATAAGGCAGGTGCAATTGCACTGATGGCATTGTACTACAGACCCCCTAATAGCAAACTGGGACATTGAGGAACAGATATGTAATTAGATTAAGGAAAGGTGTAAAAATAATAGGGTTGTTGTCATGGGGTATTTCAACTTCCCTAATATAAAGTGGGACCTTCTTAGTGCAAGGGGTTTTGATGCGGCAGAATTTGTTAAGTGTATCCAGGAGGGTTTCTTAAATCAATATGTGGATGTCTAGTGAGAGGAGAGGCCATACTGGACCTGGTTTTCGATAATGAGTCTGGCCAGGTGACTGACCTTTCAATGGGTCAGTTAGGGAGCAGTGACCACAACTCCTTATCATTCAGGATACTAGTAGATAAGGATAGGTATGGTCCTTGGGGGAGAATTTTAAATTGAAGTAGGGCAGATTATGAGGGCATTAGGCAGGAACTTAGAAGCATTAACTGGGAACACCTTTTCTGTGGCAAGTCCATATCAGACATGTGGAGGGTGTTTAAAGATCAATTGCACAGAGTACAGGAAAGGTATGTTCCTTTTAGAAAGGAAGGACGGAAGGATGAAAAGGTAATACTGTAGATCCTTGGATATGAAGAGAGGTGATGAATTTAGTCAAGAATAAAAAGGAAAAAGATGTAAAGCTTCGGAAGTTAGGATCAAACAGAGCACATGAGGAGCATAAAGAAGCCAGGAAAGAACTAAAGAAGGGAATTAGGAGATCCAGGAAGGGCCATGAAAAGTTCTTGGCAAGTAGGATTAAGGTGAATCTCAAGACTTCCATACATACATGAAGTTGAGGAGGATAACTAGGAAGAGGGTGGAACCACTCAAGGATAACGGAGGGTCCATTTGCTTGGATGCAGAGAATGTGAGTGAGGTACTTAATGAGTACTTTGCTTTGGTATTTATCAAAGAAAAGGATATGGAGGACCAGGAGATCAGTGTTGAGTGTATAAATATGTCAGGGCATTTAGAGGTCAAAGGAGAGGTAGTGTTGGGCATCCAAATGAGTATTAAGGTGGATAAATCCCCAGGGCCTGATGGGATTTATGCCAGATTATTGAAGGATGCAAGAGATGAGGTTGGTGGGCCCTTGATCAGTAGCCCTCTAGCCACAGGCGAGGTCCCAGAGAACTGGCGAATGGCTAATGCTGTACCCCTATTTAAGAAGGGAACAAGGGAAAATCCTAGGAATTATAGACTGGTGAGTCTCACATCAATAGTAGGGAAATTGCTGGAGAAAATTCATAGGGATAAGATATATGAGCATTTGGAAACCCATGGCCTAATTAGAGAGAGCCAACGTGGCTTTGTGCAGGGTAGGTCATGCTTTACCATCTTCATTGAGTTTTTTGACAAGATGATGAGGGTAGGGCAGTGAATGTTGTCAGCATGGATTTTAGTAAGGCACTTGACAAAGTCCCTTATGGGAGGTTAATCCAGAAGATTAAGATGAATGAGATCCATGGCAAATTGGCTGTTTGGATTCAGAACTGGCTCGAGCATAGAAGACAGAGGGTAGTGGTTGAAGGGAGGTATTTGAGCTGGAGGTCTGCAATTAGTGGACTGAATAACCTGTTCCTGTGCTGTACTCGTCTATGTTCTGTGTTCTGTGTTCACCAGATACAAATCTTATCAGTAGCATGTCCATATATCCACGTACATACAAAAATACACTTACTTGGACAATAAGAGCATGTTACCAACAATGAACAAAATAAAAGACCATGAACCACAGGACATAGAAACAGAATTAGGCCATCTGGCTCATCAAGTCTCCTCCACCATTCCATCATGCCTGACTGATTATCACTCTCAACCCCATTCTCCTGCCTTCTCTCTTTAACCTTTGATGCCTTGACTAATCAAGAAACTATCAACCTCCACTTTAAATGAACTCAATGTCTTGGTCATCCGTGGCAATGAATTCCACAGATTCACCACCCTCTGGCTAAAGAAATTCCTCCTCATCTCTATTCTAAGTGGACATCCTTCTATTCTGAGCCTGGCCCTCTGGTGCTAGACTCACCCACTGCAGGAAACATTATTTCCACATCCACTCTAAGTAGGCTATTTAATATTTGATAAGTTTCAATGAGGTCATTCTCGTTTTTCTAAATGCCAGTGTGTACAGGACCAAGACGTCATATGTTAACAGTTTCATTCCCAGAATCATTCACATGAAACTCCTCTCGATCCTCTCTAAATAATTTTTAAAATAAGGGACCCAAAGCTGCTCACAATACTCTAAAGTGCGGTCTGATCAATGCATTAAAACCTCAGCATTATATCTTTGCTCTTATACTCTAGTCCTCTCGAAATTAATTACAACAATGCATTTGCCTTTCTTACCACTGACTCAACCTGGAAGTTAATCTTTAGTGAATCCTGCATGAGGACTCCCAACTTCCTTTATCACCTCTGATTTTTTAAAATTTTATCCCCATGTAGAAAGTAGGCTATGTATTTATTCCTTCAACCAATGTGCATGACCATACACTTTCCTGCAGTATATTCCATCTGCCACTTCTTTCCCATTCTCCCAATCTGTCTAAGTCTTTCTGCAGATTCCCTGCTTCTTCAACACTACCTGCCATCCACCTAACTTCGTATTGTCTACAAATTTGGCTATAAACTCATCAATTTCATCATCCAAATCATTGACATATAACGTAAAAGGAAGTGGTGCCAACACCAACCCCTGCAGAACACCACTAGTCACCGGTGGCCAACCAGAAAAAGCTTCCTTTATTTCCACTCTTTGCCTCCTGTCAGCCAACCAATCTTCTATCCATGCTAGTATCTTTCCCATAATATCATGGGCTCTTATCTTGTTAAGCAGACTCATGTATGGCACCTCATCATAGGCTTTCTGAAAATACAGGTAAACAACATACATTAACTCTGTTTGTCTATCCTGTTTGTTATTTCTTCAAAGAATTCCTACAAATTTGACCAGCAAGAATTTCTTTTAAGGAAACCATGATGACTTTGATTTATTTTATTATGTGTCTCCAAGTACCCCGAAACCTTATCCTTAATAACGGACTCCAACACCTTTCCAACCACTGAGGCTAACTGGCCTATATTTTCCTGTCTTTTGCTTCCATCCCTTTCTAAAGAATTGTGACATTTGCAATTTTCCGATCTTCCAGAGCCATTCCAGAACCTAGTGATACTTGAAAGATCATTACAAATACCACCACAATCTCTTCAGCCACCTCTTTCAGAACCCTGTGGTATTATCCATTTGGTCCAGGTGACCTATCTACCTTCAGACCATTCATTTTCCTGAGCACATTCTCCTTGGTAATAGAACCTACACTTACTTCTCCCCCCAACACTCTCGAATTTGTGGTATACTGCTAGTGTCTTCCCCAATGAAGGCTGATGCAGAATACTTGTTACATTTATCTGCCATAAATTTGTCCCCCACTATTACCTCTCCAGCATAATTTTCCATCAACCCAGTCAAGTTGATGCCAATGAACAACACTTCCTCAGGTGACATCTTCCGGATAGTTTATGAAACTGTTTATTTCACTTCTGTATCTTCCTTTTATCTTAAATGTGTTTCTGGAACTGTTAGAGCCTGTGATTTGCAGTTTGGAGATTGACTGAATGTCTAGTGCTTTGCACTCTCGGAGAAAATTCCAAGAAGCAAGCAAGAGTGGCCTTGAGGTGAAGCTTAGAGATGGGGCGTGAACCCATGATTGACTCCATTTTGCTGAAGAGCGTCCATTAATCGCTGATTCAAGTGTCGAGGAAGATTGAGACGTCCAAGTGAATGAGGAAAGTGATCTAGGGTTCACTGCTGATTACCTGCCAATTGCTCAATGCTGTGATGGATTTCTCCCTGCTGGATAAGGTGACTGTGTGACTGCCTATCACCTCTGCGTTTGAGTGGTTTCTCTCTCTTTCGATGCTGTCAGAGGATGTTACTGAAGTTGTGCGATTTATGGATTGGACTGTGGGCTGTGGCTCTTTCAGTTTTATGTTTTATATTTTCTGTGTTTTTTGCCTTTTCTTTTGTGTTGCCGTTTGGCACAATTTGTGTTTTTTTGTGTGAGGGATTTGGGGTTTGTTGTTCTTGCTGTTTGCACGATGTGTTTTTTTTGTGTGTGGGGGAGGATGGCTTGATTTTTTTCGTTGAACAACTTCTATGGTTTTCTTTGTTTCATGACTATCTGGAAAGACAGATCTCAGAGTTGTATGTGGCATACATACTTTGATAATAAATGAACCTTTGAACCATTGAACCTTTGAATCCAATATTCACTCTTGCCTCTCTTTTACTCTTTATCTGAAAAAGCTTTTAGTATCCTCTTTTATATTATTGGGTGGCTTACCTCCATGTTTCATTTTTTCTCTCCTTGTGGCTTTTGAATTGCCTTCTGTTGTTTTTTAAAAGCTTCCCAATCCTCTACCTTCCCATTAATTTTGGTTATATTATGTACCCCCTCTTTTCTTTTATGCTCTCTTTGACTTCCCTGGTCAGCCATGGTTGCCTCATCCTCCCTTTAAAATACTTCTTTATCTTTGGGATGTATTTATCCTGTACCTTCCAGATTGTCCCCCAAAACTCCAGTTGTTGCTGTTCTGCTATTATCTCTGCTAGTATCCCCTTCCAATCATCTTTGGCCATCTCCTCTCTCATGCCTCAGTAATTCCCTTTACCCAACTGTAATACTGATACATCTGAGTTTAGCTTCTCCATCCCAAACTGCAGAGTGAATTCTATCATATTATGATCACTGTCTCCTAAGGGTTCCTTTACCTTAACTTCCTCATCAAATTCGGTTCAGTACACACCCCCTAGTGGGCTCAACCACAAACTATTCTAAAAGAAGCCACCCTGTAAGCATTCTACAAACCTCTCTTGGGATCCAGTACTAATCTGTATTTCTAATCTACTTGCATTTTGAAACCTCCCATGACTATCATAACATGGTCCTTTTTACATGTTGTTTCCATCTTCCATCGTAATTTAGATCCCACATCATGACTTCTGTTCGGAAGCCTGTATATAACTCCCATCAGGGTCTTTTTAACTTTGCAGTTTCTTACTCTACCCACAAAGATTTCACATCTTCCGTTCCTATGTCACCTCTTTGAAAGGCTTTGATTTCAATTTTTATGAACATAGCCACCCCACCGCCTCTGCTGACGTGTCTGGCTTTTCAATACAATGTGTATCCTTGGATGATCTGATCTTCTTTCAATCACAACTCAGTGATGCCCACAACATCATACCTGCCAACCTCTAACTGTGCTACAAGATCACCTACCTTATTCCTAATACATGCATTCTAACGTAACACCTTCGGTCTTGTACTCATCGCTCTTTTCGCCATGTTACAGTGCAACTCATCCCACTAACTGCAATTTTGCCTGATCATCTGCCTGTCCCTCTTCACAGTCTCACTACACACTGCATCAGTTGTGTACCAATTGTCCATCTTCTGCCCTATCACTGTGGCTCCCATCCCTCTGCCAAATTAGTTTAAATGCTCCTCAACAGCCCTAGCAAACCTGCCCACAGGATACTGGTCACCCTCAGGTTCAGGCGTAACCCATAGTTTTTGCATGTGTCATTCCTTCCCCAGAAGAGATTTCAATGATCCAGAAATTTGAAACCCTGCTCCCTGTGTGAGATCCTCAGCCACTCATTCATCTGTATTATATTCCTATTCCTGCCCTGGCTAGCATGTGACAATGGAAGTAATCCGGAGATTGCTGTCTTGAATGTCCCACTCTTCAGCATCTTCCCCAACTCCCTAGCATCACTATGCAGGACCACTTCCCTTTTTCTACCTATGTCATTGCTGCCCATGTGCACCTTAACCTCAGGCTGCTCACCCTCCCTCTTGGGAATAACCTGCAGTCAGTCTGAGGCATCCTTGACCCTCGCACTTGGGAGGCAACACACTCTCCTGGAGTCTTCTTCACGGCCACAGAATCTTCTGTCCATTCCTTTAACCACCGAGTCTCCAATCACTATTGCTCTGCCTGACATATAAACTTGACTGCTTGAACCTCACAGTATCACAATTGCTCACAAACCAACGGTGACTTTAAAGAAGCTTGTCTCAAGAACCTAGGTGCAAGGAAAGAAAGCTAAAACTGAACTCAGCAAACTAAACTCTAGAGGTCTGATAGCAGAAGACGACCTATGGCTGGCTCGATTACCCTGCACTGATTAAAACGTCAAGCAGGATTAAAACTGTCGAGGACAAGAGCAGAAAATGAACAGGTGTTTTGCGATATCTGCCTGTGTTTGGCCAGTTTCCTTCTTTTCTCACTACTATTGTCATACAGAGGTACAGGAGTCTTGCACCCCATGCTGCCAGGTTCGGGAGCAGTGACCGCACTGCGGCCACCGGGCTTCCCTCGCCTCAATGCCAAACAGGCTGTGCAGCTGTAGACTTGCTTTCGGGGCCTTTGCAGTCCCTGTTCCATGTGCTATTGTTTTTTTGCTATTCGTGCAATTTGTCCTCTTTTGCAAATTTGATACGTGGCGGTCTTGCTGTGTGTTCTATTGTGCTTCGTTGTTTTATGAGTGCCTGCAAGGAGATGAATCTCAAGGTTATATATGATGTACACACTTTGGTAATAAATTTGAATGTTGAACTATGCCCCTCCAGCTCAGCTCCACACCCCAGTTTACATATGGGTTTGCCTGTAGCGGACATTTTCCTCTCGTCCTCCACCGTCACAACAATGCTTCCACATATACAGGTACCTCTACGCGGATGGATGAGAAACAGAGCTCAGTTTTGAAGGATGTCCTTCCCCTGGATTCCAGGGGACGAAGAAGCACTGTTTGGTGCCCTGTTTGATATTTGTATTGAGATGTTGTTAAAAAATAGGAAAAGTAGCTCTATATTTGTTTCTGATATATTTATGTTCTGTTGCTTCCTCAGGCGAAAGGGATTAGCATATTTGGGCATCATTAGCTTAAGCTGGTTGGTACAATATTGCGGGCTGAGGGGTATGTTCCTCTGCTTACTGCTCTATGTTTATGTTCAATATCCAGGATGATTGTCATTTAACCAGTACTTATGTTGCTATTGATTTGAGAGGTAATGTAGTCTTCAGTAGTGTGACTGATATTAGGCACTTTGCATCACTCTTCTTCCGCGAACTTTTCAACTTCCCGGTCCAAGCACTTTGCAGATGGGATGGACAAGTAACCGGAAATCCAGAGCTGATCATGTGTTCTCATTGCTACCACAGTCGTCACTAAGAACTGTGTGTGCGCACGCAGGAGATTTTTAGATGACCCCTGGTGTCTAAAATGGGCACTACAGATTGACTGCCTGTTAAAGAGATGTCCTGAATTCAAGATTCAAGATTACTTATTGTTATCCTTCAGTACACGAGCTTAAGGGGGAACAAAATGGTTGTTACTCTGGATCCAATGCAACATAAAAAACAATAAAAACCAAATAATGAATAGAAATGTAAAAAATCCTTTAAAATACAACGTACAAGTAACTGAATGTTAACAATGCAACAAGTACATAGCCTGTAAGTACATAAAGAGATGACAGGTGGAGGAGTATCTGTACATAAGGTCATTCTGAAAGGAACTGAGAAAGTGGCACCCATTGGTGAAACCCATCATAAATTGGGGGACCGCTTTGTTGAGCACCTCTGCTTCATCTGCCAGAAGCGGAATTTCCTAGTGGCCAAACATTTTAATTTGGATTCCCCTTCCCATTCAGAGGTCCATGCCCTTCTCTTGTGCCAAGACGTGGCCACCCTCAGCGTTGAGGAGCAACACCTTAGAAGACCATAAGACCATAAGATACTGGAGCAGAATTAGGCCATTTGGCCCATCAAGTCTGCTCTGCCATTTCAACAATGGCTGATCCATTTTCCCTCTCAGCCCCAGTTTCCTGCCTTCTCCCTGTATCCTTTCATGTCCTGACTTATCAAGAATTTATCAATCTCTGGCTTAAATATACTCAATGACTTGGCAATGAATTCCACAGATTTCATTTGATAATGATAAAGAAATACCTCATCCCCTGTCTAAAAGGTCGCCCCTCTATTCTGAGGCTGTGTCCTCAGGTCTTAGACTCCCACATCGGAGGAAACATCTTCTCCACATCCACTCTATTGAGGCCTTTCAACATCTGATAGGTTTCAATGAGGTCACCCCTCATTCTTCTGAATTCCAGTGAGTAGAGGCTACGAGCCTCCTCACATGACAAGCCTTTCAATCCTGGAATCATTTTCATGAACCACTTTTGAACCTTCTCCAATGTCAGCACATCTGGTCTTAGATAAGGGGCCCAAAACTGCTCACAATACTCCAAGTGAGGCCTCACCAGTGCTCTATAAAGCCTCAACATTACATCCTTGCTTTTATATTCTAGTCCTTTCAAAATAAATGCAAACATTGCATTTGCCCTCCTCACCAGCAACTCGATCTGCAAATTAACGTTTAGGGAATCCTGCACGCTAACTCCTAGGTCCCTTTGCACCTTAGAGTTTTGAATTTTCTCTCCATTTAGAAAATAGTCTACACTTTTATTTCTTCTATCAAAGTGCATGACTATACACTTCCCGGCACTGTATTCCATTTGCTATTTCTTTGCCCATTCTTCTAATCTGTCATAGTCCTTCCGTCACTTCTCTGCTTCCTCAAAAAACCCTGCCTTTTAAACTATCTTTGTATTGTCCACAAGTTTAGCCACAAAGCCGTCAATTCCATCTGGGTAGCCTCCAGCCTGATGGCATGAATATCAATTTCTCCTTCTGGTTAAAAAAATCCTTCCCCCTCTTACCTCTTCTCACCTGCCTATCACCTCCTCCTTTTCTTTCTCCTATGGTCCACTTTCCCCTCTTGTCATTTTCCTTCCTCTCCAGCCCTTTATCTTTCCTACCCACCTGCCACCTATCAGCTTCTAGCTATCCTCTTTCCCCTCCTCTTACCTTTTCATACTGGTGTTTTTGCCTCTTCCTTTCCAGCCCTGAAGAAGGGTCTCATCCCTAAATGTTGACTGTTTATTTATTTCCATGAGTGCTGAGTCCCTCCAACATTTTGTGTGTGTTGCTTTAGATTTCCAGCATCCGCAGAATTTCTAGTGAAAGTGACAAAGTGACTCTTGGCAAGAGGAACTCTTGTGGAAGCAGCAGGACATATGAAAGCACATTAGGACAGTGACTGTGTCAGTGTAGGTATGAGGTGTGGAGTGGCAGTGCATGGGAAGGTGAATGCTGCTGAGCGGCTGTGAGAGGATTGGCTGATGTGAATGTTGTGGTGGTGTTGGTGGGGTGGGTTAATAGGTAGAAGTGTTGATCATCTTGTTTTTGAGGAATGGGAGTAAGCCCTTTTAGGTCTAGTGGTCCTGGCATGGATGCTGTGAACCTCTACCCTGATGAGAGTGGGACAAACAGTCCATAAGTAGGGTCGGTGGGATCCTTCAAGATATTGCTGGTCTTTATCCAGCACCTTTCGATATATATGTCCTTGATAGCAGGTAGGCTGGTGCTGGTAATGCATTGAGCTGTTTTAACTACATGTGGTAGAGCCAACACTTCTGTCTGCCACAGTGCAGCTTCCATACCACAGCGAGGCAGCATGCTAGGATTTGCTTAATTGCTCATCTGTAAAAGGCCATGAGTATTGCTGTGTGTAGTCCAGCTCTCTTCAACCTCCGCACAAAGTAGATGCATTCATCTTCTTGGACCATGAGAGCTGTACGAGACGTGCACTCCCAGGGGGTTGGGACTGCTGTGCTGTAGATGTAAAGAGGGGTCTAAGTTGTGCGGGTTTTCCTGAAATTGATAACCATCTTCTTTGTCTTTTGGACTTTGAGGAAGAGGCTCTTTCACCTCCTCTCTGTAGCCGTCTAATCATCGTCGGTGATGAGCCCCACCAGTGTTGTGTCATCGGTGAACTTGACAATGTGATTGCTTGGGTGTTTGGCTGTGCAGTCACGTGAGCAGGGTGTACAGCAGTGGGCTCAGCACACAGCTCTGGGAGGCACCTGTGTTGAAGGTGATGGGGGTGGGGAGCAGTCACGCACCCTGACTGTACAATATTGTTGAATGCCAAACTGAAATCCAGGAACAGCACTCTGACATAAGTTTCCTTGTTTTCTAGGTGTGTCAGGGCCAGGGTCATAGAGCGGTTCTGATGGTAAACATACTGGTGAGTGTCCAGTGTGGCAGGAATGTAGTTTTTGATGTGTGCCATTACCAGCCGTTCAAAGCACTTCATGATAGTTAGTGTCAGTGCCACTAGGCAGTAGATATTTAGTTCTGAATCTGTAGTTCTGTAGCTTTGGTGCAGGGATAATGGATTGGAGTATGTGGGGACAGCAGCCTGAATGAGTGATAGTGGTGTCGTCAGCAGACTTGAATATGAATTGGACACACGGTCATAAGTGTTAAGCGAGTTGAGCAGGGGCTAAGCTCACAGCCTTGAGGTTCACCTGTGCTGATGGAGATCATGGAGGAGATGTTGTTACCAATCTGAACTGACTGAGGTCTGCAAGTGAGGAAATTGAGTATCCAATTGTACATGGAGGTACTGAGGCCAAGATATTGGAGCTTATTGATTAGTTTTGAGGGGATGATGGTATTGAATGCTGAATACTAGTACTGGATTAGTGGATAAAAAGCATCCTGATGGATGCATCTTTGCTGTTCAGATGTTCCAGGGCTCCTCTACTTTCTTATAAGTTTGTGTAGATTTGGCATGTCATCTAAAACTTTAACAGATGTCTACAGATGCACAGTGGAGAGCATCCTGACTGGTTACATAATGACTGGTATGGAAACATCAATGCCCAGGAATGGAAAAGTCAACAGAAAGTGGTGGATGCTGCCCAGTTTTTCACAGGGAAAGCCCTCCTCGTCGTTGAATATATTTACAAGGATCACTACACAAGAAAGCAGCATCCATCATCAAGGACTCCGACCATTTAGGCCATGCCCTCTTCTCACTGCTCTCGTCGAGCAGGAAGTACCACACCATCAGTTATTACCCATGAATAATCAATTATTGCTCCTGAACCAGCATGGATAACTTCACTCACCTCAACTCTGAACTGATTCCACAACCTCTGAACTCACTTTCCAGGACTACAGCTCATGTTCTCAGCATTATTATTTTTATTATTTGAACACTATGTCTTCCTTTGCATGTTGGTTGGTTGTCAGTCTTTATGTATAGCTTTTCATAAATTAACTTGCATTTTTTTTTGTTTTCCTGTAAATGCCTACAAGAAAATAAATTGCAAGGTGGTATATGAAGACATATACATACTTTGATGATAAATTTACTTTGACTTTTGACTTTGAGTTTAGTCTCACCTGCAAAATAGAACACCCTCCCTACACCTTACCAGTATTGTCTTGTTAATATTTTGTAAATCTTTATAAGATACTCCTCTCATGTTACTAAAATCTGATCCAATTAACCCAATGTTTCTTTAGATGTCAGTGAACCTTGAACTCTGGTGAACCTTTGACGGATTCCTTCCATAGCACCGATGTCCTTCCTCAGAGAAGAAGATCCAACTTACATGCAAAGATCAAAGTTCAAGATCTTGGTCTCACCGAGGCCTTGTACAATTGCAGCAAGACATCTGTGCTCCTATACAGATTGTCCTGAGATTACAAACGGATTCCATACTTGAGAACTGTCCATAAGCCGGTTTCTCCATAAGTCAGAAATGTCCATTTTCTACAATAACCAATATTGTATTGCCCAGTTTACACACACTATAAGCCTTTCATTTCTTTCAATACCCACCTGACCACTACCCATAATTAAATGAATGGAATAGATACTGCAATAGATGAAACGTTTTATTATTAGTAGTAGTTGTCTAAAAATGCTTTAAAACTGTATGGAGGAATTTGCATAGAATCACACTTTTAAGTGTATTTGAGTCCTCTTGCTATGAGGCCCACTGTTTTCTTAAATCATCCGCTGCATCTTCATGCTTACCTTCTGCAAATGGTGCATAAGGACATCTAGGTCTCTCTTCTTCCCCCCCCCCCCCCACCCCCTCCTGCAACTTATCACCATTCAGATAGTACTCTTTTATTGCCATCAAAGTGGATAACTTGACATTTTTCCTGGACTTTCCATGTATCTAATAGCCCTCAACCCATAAACCAGCCCTGAGCTTTTCTGCATCCTCCTCAGGGTTCACTCTGCCACCCAGCTTTGTGTCCTCTACAAGCCTGGAAGTTATCACATTTAAAGTTCAAAGTACATTTATTATCGGAAAAAAAAGACCATCAAGCCCCCAATGTGCAGGGAAAGAAAAAAAACAAATCGTACAAACAATAACAGCAAGCAATTAAAGGTCAATTTGTAACACCCAGTTTTATGACCTTGTGGCAAGCTGCATTGACCTCATGAGTAACATAAAAACATAATGAAAAATCGATGAGATGTAAATGTTGCTCCCAATGGTAACTGCCTGTGGTAATGGAAGTAGACTCAGCAGGCACAGAAGATCCCGGCCATAATAATGTTTGAATACAGAAGCTGCAGTTGGTACATCCTTACTTTGTGATATGACCTCTTAGGCATTGGAGAATTTGCCAGAACCATAAATTACAGATTTATTGATATTTCAGTTTGACATGCCCAATGTAATTGATTGACACAATCACACAAAAGCTCTAAAATTGCATGGGTGTTCAGAACTCCTGCTGGGACTGGGCATGTTAGGGACTTTGCCAATCACTGTGCTTTAGCAGAGATTTTCCCTGCTAAGTACATCAGTTACTAGCATTTTCACTTCTGCGACAACACCCCATCCAGGAATCTACAATATGTTGTGCACAGTGCTTGGTTTGTTAGGGCCTGTGTTTGCTTCTGTTTCTTGGTGAAAGCACATGCCCCATCATCACACTTCTGTCAACATTTTGATCATTTAAAACATTTCTCCATCTTTTCTTTGTGATCCAGGTCAGAAGCCCTTCAGCTTTGATATAGTCAATCCCACCAGTGAGGGCCAGAAATAAAGTCTGGCCTGTGCGTGCCTCCAGCCTCATCACTAGGCCTCTGACACTGCTGGACCTGTGAACAGGGACTGAAGCTCCACGTTAACGCTGGGTTCTGGCATGTCCTAAAGCTGGTTTAATCTCTGGGCCTTTATTGAGATTTTCCCTACTTCTTTTCAAGTTGCACTGGAAGAACTGCAATTGCCCTCAGATTATTTAAATTAACTTCAGTAGAAATCAAACAAATCAATGATTGTCTCATTTAACTAAGCAGATGGCTATTCTAAAGACAAACTATGAAATCTTGGTGTTACCAGTGCATCAAACTAAATGTTTCATATTTGTATAAGAGTTCTACTAAATCTTTCCTGTAAATATTATGTACTGAGGCATGCAGTAAACTGACCTTGCCCCTTACTTGAAATAGCATTTGTTTCGTCTTTCTATTTAATTAGGTTACAAAAGACCTTTTCAGTTTTCAAAACACAGATCTTTCTGCCAGAAACCATGTGTAAATTATAAGATGTTTTTGATGTTGATTATAAAATGTAATTACAAAAGTGGGTCGAACCATGAAGCAGTTCTTATCATCTAATGTTTACATAACTAAAGAGTCATCAAGTTTGATATTTTTTTCTGCATCAAAATTCAAATGTACAAATTTCAGTATTTAATATAAAAGGAATTAATTATTTTTTCTTAGTTTTTCTTGATCTCATTAATAAAAAAATCATTACTACTTTCTGCTTTCAGCGTGGGGATGATTGAGGGAACAGCTGACTAAGTATTAATTTGTTGCACAAGTACATTCAGCCTCCGCCAATGAGGAAAGTATTTCCACTTCAATCCAACAAGGAAGGAAAATTGGAAGTGAGGAGGTGAGCTTCTACTTTTGGTCACCTTTTGCCAATTTAGGTCTGGGGTGAAACTACAAAACAGTTCCAAACCATTGAAACCATTGGGTGGCACAGTTGTGTAGTGGCTAGCACAACGCGTTACGGTACAAGCAACCTGGGTTCAATTCCCGCTGCTGCCTGTAGGTTCTCTTCCGGACTGAGTGGGTTTCCTCCAGATGCTCTGGTTTCCTCCCATAGTCCAAAGACCTACTGGTTGGTAGGTTAATTGAACATTGTAAATTGTCCTGTGATTAGGCTAGGATTAAGTCAGGAGTTATTGGGTGGCACGGCTTGAAAGGCTGGAAGAGCTGATTCCCAAAAGTAGATAATCCGTCCACCACCCCACCCCCCATCCCAATGTTTAAAATTTCAAACTCATTGTTCTGAAGGTTCTTTTTACTTTTGTTGACACCTTGATTAAATATGATCATTTTGTATCTGGTAATATGGCCTCAAAGTGACATTTATAGAGTTTGGTCTTTCCTAACATTTACCAAGAAGGACTACAAAGAAAGTCATTCTCTTTAGCTGCATGTACAGTATAGTACAGAGTATTTGTACTCAGTTGTGAGCCTTTTCAGCTACTAATGAGTGTATTGTTGCTATAATAACCAAAGGATGTGTCCGTCTATTTTAGCATTTGAGTTGTGTACAATGTAAACTTAAAACGTTCATTTGACAAAAAGGATAATGTTTCAGTATATTTGTTGAGGGCAATAAAACAGAGGATATGACTGTGCTGTCAGGGTAGGGGGAAGCAAGCCTTCAAACCGTAGATTAATTATGTTATTAAAGCAGTTACCTTCTCACACTATCTTTCATTAAATTACACTCTTTTATTGTGGCCCACAACTGAAAAACCTATTAAAGGAGAATACAATGTTAGCATTAATTAGACATTAAAGCCCAGGCTTTTTGGTTTATGTAATAGTTATTGAAAGTAGCACAGAGAACATGTGTTGCCTCAAATCCCAGCTGGTCAGCATTAATTTCCAAGGCCAGTCTTATTATATGATTGCAGGTAAGTTCCAGCCATCAGGAGAACCATGGAATCAGAAGTTGCCTGCTTGAGGAAGCAGGAACTGGTGAGCAAGCAGAGAGTATAGAGCAGCACCTTAAGGGGCCACCCTCCTTTCAATTTCCCACTCATATTGGAACTAAATGTGAACTCGAGGACCTTATGCTCATCACACATCGATGGAAAATCTTTAGCAATCTTACTAGGTCAGGTAAGACTAAAGCCAATGGCACCTTTCAGTAAAATACAGTACTAATGTCCTCCAATTGGTGGCCCAGTATCCTTCAATAACTGGAATTGCCCTCCCTTGAAAGCCTTTGCATGCTTCAACCACACATGATTTGCACGTCATCATATCGAAGAACGAACATACATTTGTCATGGTTCAGGATGCATTGAAATGTTTAATGGCCAATGAAGTACAACGGACATGTATTTGTTGCCGTTCGGGGCAAAAGGAGGCACTTAATTTGCATGCAGCAAGCTTCCTGTGAAAAGTACATTAACGATAACAAGATATTCTGAGAGTTACCCACAAATGGTACGAAATTATCAGGTGAAGAGCAGAGTTAAGTGATTAAGTATGATGTTTGACAGTGGACACCCCACTATATGCTCAGTTCGGTGTTAGTAGCATTTCACTGTCTGCTTCATTACTCAATGCCTGGAATGACAAGATAGTATAGTAATGATAGTAATGACAAGATAGCTTTTGTATAGTAGATATAATCTAAACCAACCGCAGATACTTAGTGCTGATAATTGGTAGCTTAAGAATCAGAATCCGGTTTAAAATTCTAAACCAATCAGTATTGAGAAATAAAGAGTTTAAATGAGGGTAGCGAGTTAGAAAGGACATACTCGAAATAAACTCAGTCAAAGACATAACATATGGGCCTAAATTTCAGCCTGGTGAGGAACAGTTCAGAGCTATCCTATACTGTATATACAGTACTTACTATACAAACTATGTACTGGTATTGGAAGCTGTCCAAAAGAGATTTGCTAGAATAAGAGTGGTTGGAGAAATTAGATTTATGTTCTTTGAAGTTCAGAAGAATGAGAAGTGATGCTATTGAAACGTAGGATCCTAAGGGGGAAAGCAATATAGACTGTGAGATATTTACACAAGTGGGAGTCCAGAATGAGAGGCATAGTTACCAAATAATGGGGTGGTAATTTAAAACTGAGATGCATAGAAACTTCCTCTTGCATACAATGAGGGATGGAGGGGGCTAGACCACGGGGGGTAATAGTTGTGTTGTCAGCAAATTTATAGATGGCATTTGAGCCTAGCAGCCATGAGTGTAGCAAGAGTAGAGCAGTGGGCTAAGCACACATCCTTGAGGTGCGCCAGTGTTGACTGTCAGCTAGGTCAGATGTTATTTCCAATCCACATAGATTGAAGTCTTCCAGTTAGGAAGTCAAGGATCCAGCTGCAGAGGGTGGTACAGAGGCAAACGTTTTGGAGCTTTTTAATCAGAACTGTAGAAATGCTTGTGTTATACCCTGAGCTGTAGTCAATAAACAGCAACCTGATATAGGTATTTATATTGTCCAGGTGATCCAAGGAGACAATGAGATTGTACCTGCGTTAAACCTATTGTGGCGATAGGCAAATTGCAGTGGGTCCATGTTCTTGCTGAGACAGGAGTTAACTCTAGGCATAATCAACCTCTCTAAGCACTTCCTCACTGTAGCCGTGAGTGCTACTGGACAGTAGTTGTTAAAGCAGCTCACCCAGCTCTTCTTAGGCACTGGTGTGATTGTTGCCCTTTTAATAACTTGGTATCTGCTAATTATTGTCATTCAGCCTCTCTTGACATTGAACATTAGTATTGTAGTCTCATTTTACCAGATTTTGTGTCCTGCAGGAGATTTTAAAAATGGCAATTTGCTCCCTATCAAACCGACGTATTCGCCTCTGTGGATGCTGTGCATTTCCTCCATTTTCTGTTTACATTTCAGATTTTCAGTATCAGCTTCCTTTTTGCTACAAACCCCTTTTTTCCAGACTCTTCATTCTTTCCTTCTTGCTTAACTTGTGTTATGTATTTATTTATTTATTATTTAGTTATTTATTAAGATACAGTGCAGAATAGGCCCTTCTGGACTTTTGAGCCACACCACCCAGTAATCCCCCAATTCATGTAAAAATCAATGAAACTCTGGAACAGAATCCAAACGTACCTCAGTCATAACCACTCTGCTCTACTCATGACAAGTGGGTTGGTCATTATAATTAAGGCTACCTGTCTTCATCTTTTAAAGCTACTTAATCATTAACCTAAGGTGGCCTGGTTTCCCAGGCAAAGGATAAGCCAGCAATGAAAAGTAAGCAAGATAGTGTGAATTCTACAATGCAAGTGTTTTACAACACCATTTGAGTGCCAGGTGAACAAAGATTTTTCTGCAGTCTCTTATCAAAATGAATTTCTCTGGTCAGGAACTTCCACCCGAAGACTGCAATTCAGCACATATTCCCAAGAAGTGTTCCTCTTTGTTCTGCAGTCTTAAAATGGACAGGTATCATCTCTTCCCCACCCACCATGCAAAAGCAAAAAAAATAGGAACAAGAATAGGTCCCTTGAACGTTCAAGCTTGCCCACTATTCAATATGATCATGATTGAATTGTCCTGTATTTCTTCTCTTCTTCAGTGTCAATTCCTTATTGTCCTCGAATTTCAGCTCTTTTAAAAAATTATTGACCTTCTCTAAATTTATCCCCCATGGTCTAGCCTCCTCCATCCCTCATTGTATGCAAGAGGAAGTTTCTATGCACCTCAGTTTTAAATCACCACCCTATTATTTGCCAACCATGCCTCTCATTCTAGACTCCCACTTGTGTAAACATCTCACTGTCTATACTGCTTTTCCCCTTAGGATCTTACGTTTCAATATGATCTCTTTTCATTCTTCTAAACTTCTCAGAACATAAATCTAATTTCTCCAGCCACTTGTGATAGGACAACCCTCTTATTCTAGCAAATCTCTTTTGGACAGCTTCCAATACCAGTACGTAGTTTGTATAGTAGGTACTGTATATACAGTATAGGATAGCTCTGAACTGTTCTTCGCCAGGCTGAAATTCAGGCCCATATATTATGTTCTTGCCTGAATTTATCTTGAGTATGTGCTTTCTAACTCACTTGTCCTCATTTAAACTTTTTATTTCTCAATACTGATTGGTTTAGAATTCATCCTGGTGCCTGCCATTTAAACTTGGGCCCAGAGTGATTCACTTTCTTTGTTGTTTTATTATACACTTGAATTATTAGTCAGCTAAATATTTTCCGGTGTATGGTGAAGTTGTTCCTAACAGCACTTGCCTGCACTGAAAATCTGGAAGTTTTTATTTCTGTTATGAGTACAAATATCCTTAACAATTCTGATCTTAAATGTGGGTGAGGCCACCCTCAGGATGTAGGAGCAACACCTTATATTGCATCTGGGTACCCACCAACCTGATAGCATGAATAACGATTTCTTCTGCTCAACAAATTTCTTCCCCACACACCTCTCCCATTCCTCTATTCCCCATTCTGACCTATTTCTTCTTGCCTGCCTGTCACTTTCCCCTGACTCTCCCCCTCCTTCCCTTTCTCCTATGGGCCACTCTCCTCTCCTATTAGATTATTTCTTTTCCAGCCCTTGACCTTTTCCACCCACTTGGCTTCACCCATCACCTTCATGTCTGCCTCTTTCCCCTCCCCCCACCTTTTTATTCTGGCATCTTCCCCCTTCCTACTCAGTCCTGAAGAAAGGTCTCGGCCCGAAACGTCGACCGTTTATTCTTTTCCATAGATGCTGCCTGACTTGGTGAGTTCCTCCAGCTTTTTGTGTGTGTTGATTTGGATTACCAGCATCTGCAGACTTCCTTGTGATTGTGATCTTTAATCACCCCTGCAGCTTGCCTCACAATGGCAGAGAGCAGGGAAGGTGAGTAGTTAGTCCAACACTCTGGACAAGTTACAGGCCAGGAAGCCATCCATTTCCACAACAGCCACATTTTATTTAAGTTAAGTAATCACTTCCGTAACTCTTACTTCAAACCAGCTTTGTTAATGATAACAGCCAGACTGCAATTCCTCCTTAGGTCTGAGAAAGGAAGCACCACTTCTGATGAAGGCACATGGACTGAAAGCAATAACATGAAATGTTTTTCTTCCCACAGATGCTGTCTTAGCTGCTGAACATTTCTAGCTTTTTCTGCTTTTATTTCAGATTACTCACTGTGGTTTTCACTGTGGCTTTCACTGTGGCATTCCGCTCGTCCTCACTGAAATGAAGAGTGGGTACCTGAGTAATTCATTTTCCTCTGCGGAATCAGGAGAAGGAAAGGAAAAACCTTGAAAGAAAGTTTCTGCTTTTCCTGGTCCAGACTCTTTAATTCCTTTATCACAATATCTTCTCACTAACCTCTGTACAGGGCTTTTCTCCCCCTATATCTCTCAGCAGGAAGACAGTCCCTCATATAGGATTACAGACAATTTGCCAAAGAAATGTAAAAGTTGCCTAACCTTCTCTCAATGTGTGCAACCATCATCAGCATTTATGAAATATTTAGTCGTCTGATCGCTACCTTTTTTAGAATGGTGTGATAGCTTTCCTTTCAAACTGAAAACCTGACCATTGTTATGAAAGATCAAGAAGGGAAACTTGGTGCCCCAGTGGCACTCGGTAATTGATTAGCTGGATAAATATGGGCTGGAGATGGAAGTACTGTTGCATTGGAAGTATTTTGGAAAAGGGAAATTGTTTCTTCAAAGCTCAACCAGTCTGGAAAGGAAATGTGCTGCTCTGTGATCGATGATAATGTAACAGGACCACGCGACCACAGGATGGAGCTGTTAACAAATGTTAGGACTTCTTTTCCCAGCAGCACAATGAACTAAAGCTGTGTTTCAGCATTGTATGTTTTTTTTTCATATTGAAATATAATAAAGGGCCTTTGCAGGTTGTTTTGCTTCATGCTGGAAATTTGACCAGGCACCTGCTTGTGTGAACCACCCTTGAGGCCCTGAAGTAAATTTTGTATCGAGAGCACACTGAGACACTGTTCCTGATGTATCATTTGGAAGAGTGCAGAGAGCAGTCTATGCTAGGCTTGTTCCTGTTGATTGACCAGCGTCCAGTTACTGTAGCTCTTTAAGAATTGATGGTTTGGGGTCTCTCAAAATATCTTGCAAAGATACAATCCTGTTGATGTGTGCAAGAATTTTGTACCAGGATCATATAACGAGACAGGACCCCCATTTGCACTGTAAATGAGCGTTTCACTCATTTTAGAAGGGTAGGCTCTCGCCAGCTTACACTTTTGATGTACCACCAGCTTGGGTGTTATTGGGTTGCAACCTTGCACATCATCTGCTCTTCCCTAATAACAAGCACAGAAAGGCAGACCACATGGCGCGGGAGTGTAGTGGTTAGCACAACGCTCTACTGTACCAGCAACCTGGGTTCAATTCTCTCCATTGCCTGTAAGGAGGTTTAGTATACTCCCCATGACAGCGGGGGTTTCCTCCAGGTGCTCCAGTTTCCTCCCACAATCTAAAGACAGACCGGTTAGTAGGTTAGTTAGGCGTTGTAAATAGTCCTGTGATTAGGCTAGGGTTAACTTGAGGGATTGCTGGGCAGCATGGCTGGAAGGCATGAAAGGGCCTGTTCCACACTGCATCTCAATAAAATAAAATAGAAATAAAATTTGATTTTTGCCGTCCTTTTCCCGTTCTTACAGCCCTGTCCCTCTATTTGCTTTTCAGGTATTTAAGGATTACATAAAACTAAATTGTAAAGGCTATTATAGTAAGTATGATGGCAGTACAAAGTCAATGAATTTATTACTGGGTTGCAAAACATGCAATGTTATATTCTTGTTTGCTTTGGCATTTCTTTGATTGTTACTATCCAGAGCCATAGATTGGAATTAACCAGTGTATGTCAATCAGAAACATAAACCACTTATTAATATTACAAATTCCAACACACTTACAGACAAGTTCAGAGTTTGCTTCAACTTCAGCACATTGAATAAATGTAAGACATTTATTTTCAGACCGGCAGTTGACTTGTAATAAGATTTTTCGAGCTGATTGCTGAAGTTATTTGCCTTTAACAGCTGATACAAAAGGATTTCCAATCTTGTGAATAAACTTGAGCAGCATGATCATGTTTCACTTTATGGAGTTAGTCTTTAAACAAGGGATGGAGCTGTAACTCAGTAAATCTATAGAAATAAAGAGATTCAGACCCGTAATAACTAAAGTGGATTATACTGATGGAAAAATTGCATTTTACAGAGGCAGGACAAGCCAGTTTCAGTGGATGATAGTGTTCATTTTATTAAAAGCTCCAGTAAATGCCAGAGCAAAGCAGTTACTTCTGATATGGATTATATGAAGATGAATGATCAACTGTTTAGATATTTAGAAGAAAAGTTAGTGCTGTGTCATTTTTATGCTAAAAGCTACACCAAATACCACAAATAAGTCGGTAAGGAGAGCAAGAGCGTGGAGAAAATCTTCCATTTATCTCACAGCACTGGAGAGGACAACTGTGCCAGAGTAATTACATTCACCCCGCAGATGCTGTGTTTTACTTTCCAAATCCTTGCAATTACTGCTAATGCTGTGTATCAGATGTCACATCTATGGATTACTCTGGCATTTAAGGTTTCTTGGTGCTGAATCTAGCAGCAGATAGAGCAGGGGTTTGTGTAGACATTATTGCATTTTCCATTGTGCTAGAACTTTAAAAAGACTATTTCTTCATTTCCTGTAATTACTTTATGCTTCTGCATGGAAGAAAATGCCACCATTTAAGCTCTGCAGTTATAATAAAACAACTTTAAAGGAGAGTGACAATAACCATACCACACTATTAGGTTACAATCGAATGAAGTTTACCATTGACTAAATATTTTATCATTGCTGATAGAAATTGCACAAATTGAGAAAGCGTTAGGTAAGATTTACATTTATTTTTGCAACTATCTGTAATCCTGTATGAGGAACTAAATACTGTGAATAAAGCTTTTGATGGTACTGTTTCCAGTGCTAAGAAGCAGATGCAAAGGATTTATTTCAGTGAAGAGTAGACTTCTCATTAGTGTCTCAGTCAATCAGTAACAGCAGTACAGCTGAAATTATCTAGTTATCAATATGTTTCTGACTATAAGTCCATAAGACCATAAAATATAGGTGCAGAAGTAGGCCATTTGGCCCATCAAGTCTGCTCCACCATTCAGTCATGGGCTGATCCAATTCTTCCAGTCATCTCCACTCCCCTGCCTTCTCCCCATACCTTCTGATGCCCTGGCTAATCAAGAACCTATCTACCTCTGCCTTAAATACACCCAATGACTTGCCTGCACAGCTGCTCATGGCAACAAATTCCACAGATTTACCACTCTCTGACTAAAGCAATTTCTCCACATCTCTGCTCTACATAGATGTCCTTCAGTCCTGAATTTGTGCCCTCTTGTCCTAGACTCCCCTACCATGGGAAATAATTTTGCCATATTTCCAATTTAACCAATTTCCCTCGGGATTAATAAAGTATGACTATGGCTATGACTATGACTATATCTAATCTGTTCAGGCCTTTTAATATTCGGAATGTTTCTATGAGATCCTCCCCCTCATTCTCCTGAACTCCAGAAAATACAACCCAAGAGCTGCCAGATGCTCCTCACATGGTAACCTTTTCATTCCTGGAATCACTCTCGTGTATCTTCTCTGAACCCTCTCCAATGTCAGTATATCCTTTCTAAAATAAGGAGCCCAAAACTGCACACAATACTCCAAGTGTGGTCTCACGAGTGCCTTATAGAGCCTCAATATCACATCCCTTCTCCTGTACTCTATTCCTCTAGAAATGAATGCCAACATTGCATTCGCCTTCTTTACCACTGACTCAACCTGGAGGTTAATTTTTAGGGCTGGGGTCCCCAACCTTTTTTGCACTGCGGACCGGTTTAATATTGACAATATTCTTCTGGACCGGCCGACCGGGGGGTGGGGGGTGGGTAGGGTTGCCAATGGATAGGAGTAGCAGTCAAATATGTTGTGTTTACTCCGAGAAAGACTACCTTGACCATAAAGCCTTGCGCGGGCACCAGTGCGCATGTGTGACTTGCGCATGCATGTACGTGCTGATTTTATTCTACAAATCGTTCTTGGCGATTCAGTTCGGGGCGGGGGGGATGGTGTTAATCACGACCGGAATATAGGTGATAAGTGGCTAATACACTCAATTTCATTTCTAAAAGGGTTTATCTAACGAATTTAATATTAAACACACAGCGCATATTTTCCTCGCATGAATATAGTGATAAGTCAATTATCAGGCTAGGACAGGGGAGCTTGAAGTAAGTGTTGAACGAACTTCCAGTAGAACTGGTAGAGGCAGGTTCGATATTGTCATTTAAAGAAAAATTGGGTAGGTATATGGACAAGAAAGGAATGGGCGGTTATGGGCTGAGTGCAGGTCGGTGGGACTAGGTGAGAGTAGTGTTCGGCACGGACTAGAAAGGCAGAGACAGCCTGTTTCCATGCTGTGATTGTTATATGGTTATATAAGTCACTTAAAAGTCAATAACATCATAACATTTTAAGTAATGTTTGGATATTAAACACACGGCACATATTTTCCCCGTATAAACATATAAAGCCATTGCAACACACCAATATCGCTGAATCAGTGGGAGCCCTGGGCTTGTTTCCCTGCAATAAGATAGTCCTATCGAGGGGTGATGGGAGACAGTGAGACTCGAAGGGGGTTCCGTATGTCCAGTCTATTCCGCAATTTAGTTTTCGTTACATTCATTGCAGAGATATGTTGGAAATGGAAGCAACGTTTTCAGTGCTTTTGTGACTACCTGAAGGTATTTAGCCTTGACTCTGATCCAGAATGCTGGCAGAGATGTTATGTCAAACATATTTTTCAGCCCGCTGTCACTTGCAAGCTCGAGGAGTTGATCTCCTTCCCACGCTGACATGGATGACGCGCGGGTAATGACCTTGTGTGCATTCAAGCTCAACAGTGGGCGTGACAGGGAATGAGGAAAGGTGCAGCTGACTCATATTGGCAAATCATATCGTTTCCTCGCGGTCCGGTAACGCATGCTTTGCTGCCCGGTAGTTGGGGACCGCTGTTTTAGGGTATCCTGCACAAGGACTCCCAAGTCCCTTTGCATCTCTGTATTTTGAATTCTCTCCCCAACTAAATAATACTCTGCCTGTTTATTTCTTCCACCAAAGTGCATGACCATACACTTTCCAATATTGTATTTCATACCACGTCCTGTTTCTCATGCTAATACAGTGACTGTATGTCAGAAATACTTCATCAGCTGTCAATGTCCTGAAGTAGTGAAGGATGTTGAATAAACACAAGTTATTTTGGCATTTTACCTCCACATTTAAATTTGCTTTAAGTTCTGACTGTTAATATAAGGCAGAAAGTTAGGATAATACCAAAGCAGTTGGCACGGTGCTGTTACTACTCTAGGGGATCCAGTGTTTGGAGTTCAATTCTCGCCGCTGTCTGAAGGAAGTTTGTCCATTCTCCCCGTGACCCTGTGGGTTTCCTCCGGGTGCTCCGGTTTTCTCCACCAGTCCAAAAACCTACCGGTTATAGGACTTCTGGTCATTGTAAATTGTCCTGGGATTAGGCTAGGATTAAGTCAGTGGATAGTAGATCATTTTATTGAGATACAGCATGGAAGAGGCCTTTCCGGCCTTTTGAGCCACATTGCCCGACAATCCCCGATTTAATCCTGACCCTATCACAGGACAATTTACAATAACCAATTAACCTACCCACACAGTCATGGGGAGAATGTACAAGCTCCTTACAGGCAGTGGCAGGATTTGAGCCCAGGTCTCTGATACTGTAAAGTGTTGTGCTAACCACCACACTACTATGTCGCCCTAAGGTATAGAAAATATTTACTTTAACGCACTTTTTCAGGCAGGGTTTGAATGGCAATTGCATTTTAATATTTTGAAATGTGTAGCTGTTATTAGAGTTGATGGAATGTGTTTAATAAGGTAACATAGAACATTACAGCACAATACAGGCCCTTCAGCCCAAAATGTTGCGCCAAATTTTTAACCTACTCCAAGGTCAATCAACCCTTCCCTCCATTTTTCTTTCATCCATGTTTCTAAGAGTCTCTTAAATGTGCCTAATCATAAGTGTCTCCACCGTCCCCTGACACTGCATTCCACTCACTTGCCATTCTGTCACTGATTCTTGAGACTTCGGCGAAAACATGTCTCACTAAGAAAAGTGCTAATTCTGTTGAAAATGAATAACATTTTCTTATTTAAAATAACCAGGGTTGATCATCTGAGGGTCTTCTGCACAAATGCAACATTTTTTCATATGTTTGTTTTTAATTTTATAATTTATATGATTATAGCCCAGTACCCATAAAATCAGTTGTCCTCAGACAAGAGATTATCATTTCAATTTGATAAAAAAGTGTGAAAAAAATCATTTAAAATGTATAATATATATGCCAGATGAAAGAGTAGAGTGAAAAACCTCTTTAAAACTAAAAGCAGTGAATTTTCAACAATATTTACTCTTATTTTGTAGTTGCTCAAAATGTGTCCCAAGTTTTCTGTCTGACGGTGGTGACAAATAGTTTAACAGTGTTGACAAAAACATCCAAATCATCCTCAGTGGAGGCTTGAATGTAATTTATGATCACATTAGATAGTAATATGGCTTGTAATGTTTCATTAACCTCTTTATTTATAGCATACATAATTTCCCCTTTATTTCTTCCACACACAGGCCTACAATATTTCCTTACTATATGTATCCCCAATGACTAAAACCATAAATGTAGTTGCACCATTTCATAAAATTTCACCAAATTAAACATAATTAAAGTCATTGTAATTTTGCACAATTTCATAGTAATGCTGTTAAATTCTGACCTTCCTTTTATATATTTTAGGAAATTATGGCTAGGCAGCAGCTATCAGTGGTGGAGCGAAGGAGAAGAAACAGGGAATACCAAAAAAGTGGAGAGAGAAAATACATAGTGAACCAGAGTTAAAGGAGGAATACCTGAGAAAGGAAAAGCAAAGATGGAAGAAGAGAGTCGAGGATGGGAAGATAAAAACTATCAGTGACTTGAATAAAAGGGAGAAGGGGAGTAAGAGAAAGGCGTGGAAACGTCGACAGCAAGAGTCAAGAGAGCGTAAGAGAAACTGCCCCAGATAGTCCTTTGGATCAGACTATATAGGAGCCAGCTCGCAGTAGACAGTCTATAGCAGGGGAAAGGGAAAGAAAGAAAACAAAAACAAGATACTTGTGAGAGGTGAAAGCTTTGAAAAATAAATTTCAAGAGATAATAAAAGATAGGAACAAACTGAAAAAGCGTTGGCGGTGAGAGCAAACTAGAAATAAGAAAACACAAGAATCAAGAAAAAAAACAGAGCAGATACTACAGGGAAGCAAAGTCAAAACCCCTCCATCAAGAAAATCCTGCTCTTCCACAACTGTCTCATTCAAGAATTTAATCAAAAGAAAGATAATTTACAGTCGCTCCGCAAATCTGCTCAAAAATCAAAGAACTTGACTCTGTCAGGCAGGGTTCTAAAGAAATATCGCCTAATACACCAGACAAAGCAGTTCGGGCTGACATACAACATGCTGCGAAAGAGAAGGACTACTGACAGAAAGCCCACTTACATTCAAACAATAACCCAGATGGTTCAGGATTTCTACCATAATGCTGCACGAATGACGACTGACAAACAGGACACGATAACATGGAAGAAAATAAAGCATCAGAGATAATTCTGACTGACACAATATTCAACCTCCACAGGGAGTTCATCAAAAAGGAGCCAACTGTAAAACTCAGTTATTCATCCTTCTGTGCTTTACGTCCATTCTATGTCACAGCACCAGAACCATCAGATCGAAAGACATGCCAATGCCAATACCATGGAAATGCAAAGCTGATGTTTGAGGTCCTAAGAGCATATGGTGTTGACAAGTCTAGCAAACTAGGGGGTAGTTTTGAACTTGTGTGTTGTTCTCAGACAAGCAAGGCATATCTTCTGCGCTCCTGCACCCAGTGTCTCCACAAGCAACCCCACAGCAAGAGTTGACCGATGTTGAGTGGCAGCAATGGGAATGAATTCGAGACCAAAGAGCAGATGGAATTTACTACAATACAAGACTTGTGAAGCACAATGACACACTGGCAGAGCTCATCAAACTGTATGAAGACAAACTAAAGATTGAAACAACAACACATGTGTGCTTGGTTCAGAACCAGTCCAGGGAATACAGGAGCAAATTGCAATGAAAGCACTGTAATTGTGCATGTGGACTTTTCTGAGGCATGGAAATGCAAATGTAGTTCTGGGGTACAGTCATGCCATTTTGGTCAGAACCTCCCACAGCTCAATCTGCACACTGGCATGTACTACACAAAAAGAGAGAAAGCAGGATTTTGTACAATATCAGAATCCAAACGACAGGATGCTTCTGCCATTTGGACTCACATGGAACCAGTCCTCAGAGATATTCATTTAAAATTTCCAAAAGTTGATACCATTGAATTTTGGTCAGATGGCCTGAGCAAGCAGTACAAAAACAAGAAGAACTTCTCTCTCTTCTGCAATGTCCCTCCAACACTGGGTTTCCAGAGAACAACCTGGAACTTCTTCGCCACTTCACGTGGGAAGGGAGCTCCAGATGGCATTGGGGAAACTGTGAAAAGGACTGCAGACAACCTTGTACTATGGGGGAATGACATTGTAGATGGCAAGATCTTTCATGAGATGGTTGGGAGAAGCCTTTGCAGTACTCAGCTCTATCATATTGCTGAACGTGACATGCAGACATATGATGCACTCCTTTCTCAACCACTAAAACCTGTACCAGCAATGAGGAAAATCCATCAGGTCATACCTTACGGAAACAGCATCCATTGCAGATCATTGTCACGTTTCTGCAGTGAGCCATACATGTGCCAGTGTTTCAGCCCAACAACATTTCAGTTGACTGAAAATACACATGCCAGGGTACAGGCTGAAGAGAATCATGGCCCTACCACAATGGGAGGGCCTTTGGCAATGCTGATGGAGGAAATGGAGCAGGAACCCCAGAGTGGTCCTGACGGGACTACGACAGATATATCTGCTGGGGTCATTAATTGTGGAGATTGGCTTGCAGTCATTTATGACCAAAATTGGTGGTTAGCAAAGGCTGTCACTGTGGATGCTCATCATCAAGATGTTCAATTGGAGTCTTTCCACCCTCATGGGCCCAACACGCGCTTCCATCCAAAACCAGGTGGAAAGGATATGTGCTTTGTACCAGTTGAAGATATTCTGGTCAAACTGATGGAGCCATCATCACTGGGTCGTGCAAGCAGGACAAGGGAGATCTATCACCTGTCTGCTGAAGTCATGGGCTTCATAGAGGAGGAGCATATTAATCGTCTACTTCCTGCTAAAGCTGACTGAACATTTTCGAAGATTTTCAAGTCCAGAAATGGATGGAATTTTTTTTTTTAGTTCCTGGTGTGTTTTCTGATATTTATGCTTAAACATTACAGTTGTACTGTAGTTTTTATTTTGCTGTTTACCATTGTTAATATTTACAGAAGGATAAAATGTACATGACAAATTGTTATTTGTTGTACCAAATTGTTAAATAAAGTTGTTAAGCAAGGAAGCATTGAGTTGAGTGGTGAAAAGGTTGGAATTGTTTGTTGTAATTAGGCCACTGCCACCACCGTCAGGTCCCAGTCACCACTGTCAGATGGCACTTTCTTTGTTTTAAATTAATATGCTTACAATCTGTTCCTGCAAAACAGTTGATTTATTAAAGCAATTGGCTCTTTAAAATTAAAAATGTGTTTTTTATGTCCAAAATTGTTATTTTGTATATTTAATGCTAATGATAAAAGTTGCATGATGTAAGAGTTTTTAAAGGAGCTCATGTGAAATAGTATAAAAAATGAACAAAAGTGAATATTCAATATTTAACAGCATATATGTGTACCTATGGTGTAGATGCAATGATCTAAAACCTCCAAATCTATATAAGACTAAATAAATAGGAATAATTAGCTTTTTATTGTGTCTGAATGTGTTGACAAAAACTAAGTAATGACAGGAAAAACACATATTTTATGAAAAAATTACAAAATCAGGAGGTTGCACCGAAATATTGCTTGATTGCTAAGACCTTGTTCTATAAACATATAAGTTTAGATTTTTTAACATTTACAATTTTTTCTTTTCAAAATTAAAACCTCTTTTATCCAAATTCTCATGAATCAGTGCTGTGTAAAATAAATCTGATATTTCCCCCATACCTTCCTCCAATCACCTTAAAATTATGACCCCTTTTCTTTAATTTCTAACCAAAGGGGTCGAAGTTGCTCTTCTCACCTAGTCTGACACAAAATCACAACCATTAGAATTATAATTAGTTGCATAACATAGCATAATTAGTTCTATCCTGAACCACTACATGAAGATAATTTATATAAACAGAGGTGCCGGAATTTGTCCCAGCATGGATCAGAACAAATGGGTCAGGAAGGTCCTAGCTTAGTCTGCACTGTGACCTAAACTAACTTTATTCAAGAGACTTAAATATATACTCAGTGGCCACTTTATTGGGTACATGTATACACCTGCTCATTTACGTTACGCAAATATCTAAGCAGCCAACCAATGGCAGCAACTCAGTGCATGAAAGCATGCAGACATGGTCAAGAGGTTCAATTGTTGTTCAGAACAGGGAAGAAATGTGATCCGAGTGACTTTAACCATAGAATGATTGTTGGTACCAGATGGGGTGGTTTGAGTATCTCAGAAACTGCTGATCTCCTGGGATTTTCACACACAACTTACAGAGCTTACAGAGAATGGTGTGAAAAACAAAAAAAAATCCGGCGAGCAGCAATCCCATTGGCAAAAATGTCTTGTTCATGAGAGGTCAGAGGAGAATGGTCAGACTAGTTCAAGCTGAGTGGAAGACAACAGCCACTCAAGTAATCATGGGTTTCACAGTGGTGTGTAGAAAAGCACCTCTGAACGCACAAGACATTGATCCTTGATGTTGATGGGCTATAGCAGCAGAAAACCACGGACACACACTTTAATAGGTAGAGGTCATATCTAATAAGATGGCCACTATATGTACTTAGTCACTATAGGGAAGGTTTTAACCCTTACCAATTGAACAGATTGGTTGTCCACAATATAACTTTTCCCAGCTCCGCTGACCAGACTTCTTTGCTTCCCCACCCTCATCGATAAGTTTATGCTTACCTAAGAGTTATGTATTTAGTCTCCAATGAGAAGAGGCTTTCCAAAATATGGTAAAGAAATAGATCCCATTATCTTAACATAAGTGATCTATTAATTATACCTCCCTCAAAAGATACCACTGAATTTAAAGCAACACACATGGAAGTTTCTGGTGAATGCAGCAGGCCAGGCAGCATCTATAGGAAGAGGTACAGTCGACGTTTCGGGCTGAGACCCTTCGTCAGGACTAACTGAAGGAAGAGTGAGTAAGGGATTTGAAAGTGGGAGGGGGAGGGGGAGATCCAAAATGATAGGAGAAGACAGGAGGGGGGGGGGATGGAGCCAAGAGCTGGATAGTTGATTGGCAAAAGGGATATGAGAGGATCATGGGACAGGAGGCCTAGGGAGAAAGAAAGGGGGAGGGAGGAAGCCCAGAGGATGGGCAATAATATATAGAAGGCTGCATCAGGAGCACTAGACGCAGTATATCACCCCAGCCGACTCACAGGTGAAGTGTCGCCTCACCTGGAAGGACTGTCTGGGGCCCTGAATGGTAGTGAGGGAGGAAGTGTAAGGACATGTGTAGCACTTGTTCCGCTTACAAGGATAAGTGCCGGGAGGGAGATCAGTAGGGAGGGATGGGAGGGATGAATGGACAAGGGAGTAGCGTAGGGAGCGATCCCTGCGGAAAGCCAGGGGGGGGGGGGGCGGAGGGAAAGATGTGCTTAGTGGTGGGATCCCGTTGGAGGTGGCGGAAGTTATGGAGAATTATATGTTGGACCCGGAGGCTGGCGGAAGTTACGGAGAATTATATGTTGGACCCGAAGGCTTCTATATATTGGCGAGACCCGACGCAGACTGGGAGACTGTTTTGCTGAACACCTACACTCTGTCCACCAGAGAAAGCAGGATCTCCCAGTGGCCACACATTTTAATTCCACGTCCCATTCCCATTCTGATATGTCTATCCACGGCCTCCTCTACTGTCAAGATGAAGCCACACTCAGGTTGGAGGAACAACACCTTATATTCCGTCTGGGTAGCCTCCAACCTGATGGCATGAACATTGACTTCTCTAACTTCCGTTAATGCCCCACTTCCCCCTCGTACCCCATCTGTTATTGCCCATCCTCTTGTCTTCCCCCTCCCCCTTTCTTTCTCCCTAGGCCTCCTGTCCCATGATCCTCTCATATCCCTTTTGCCAATCACCTGTCCAGCTCTTGGCTCCATCCCTCCCCCTCCTGTCTTCTCCTATCATTTTGGATCTCCCCCTCCCCCTCCCACTTTCAAATCTCTTACTCACTCTTCCTTCAGTTAGTCCTGACGAAGGGTCTTGGCCCAAAACATCGACTGCACCTCTTCCTATAGACGCTGCCTGGCCTGCTGCGTTCACCAGCAACTTTTATGTGTGTTGCTTGAAATTCCAGCATCTGCAGATTTCCTCATGTTTGCTACTCAATTTAAATTGTACCTTCAGAAAATTAAGTGCTATATGCATTGAACTCCATTCCTGAAATTTGGTTTTATTAAACTGACTCAAGTCGGATTTCTGAAATGTATGTGCTGCTGTACTCTACATTTAGTACATGCTGTGAATGTGCATTGCCTGCAATTTACGTCCCTTATAGCAAGAATTAAATATGTGCAGATTGGAGAAAATCTAATTAAAATTAATCATACCATGTTTAATCTCGGCTACTAACCTACAAAGTACCCAGGACATCTTCAAGGAGTGGTGTCTCAGAAAGGCAGCGTCCATTATTAAGGATCTCCAGCACCCAGGGCATGCCCCTTTCTCACTGTTATCATCAGGTAGGAGGGACAGAAGCTTGAAGGCACACACTCAGCAATTCAGGAACAGCTTCTTCCCCTCTGCCATCTGATTCCTAAATGGGCATTGAACCCTTGAACACTACTTTTTAATATATATTATTTCTGATATTTGCACAATATTTAATCTATTCAATACACATTTACTGTAATTGATTTACTTATTTTATTATTATTTTTTCCTTCTTCTTCTATATTATGTATTGCATTGAACTGCTGCTGCTAAGTTAACAGATTTCATAAGACATGCCAGTGATGATAAACCTGATTCAGTACCCTATCCATTGGAAATGAAACATGCATCAGATCAGAATCACAATCAGGTTTAGTATCACCAGCATATGTCGGGAAATTTGTTGTCTTTGCGACAGCAATACGTGGGGTGATTGATAAAGAAGGAGTCAATTTTAGAAAACCTAGCACATTTATTTTTCAACATAGTCCCCTGCTACATTTACACACTTAGTCCAGCGGTCGTGGAGCATACGGATCTTGGACCTCCAGAAAGTGGCCACAGCAGGGGTGATTGATAAGTTTGTGGCCTAAGGTAGAAGGAGATGAGTTGTACAGCTCTCATTACATGCACATGCAGTTCAACTCTTTGAGTGATTATGCAGAAAATTTGAAGTTAATAACTCATCAGGGGTGATTGATAAGTTTGTGGCCTGAGGTGGAAGGAGATGAGTTATTAACTTCAGCCCTCTCCTCCCGTACCAGACAGTAATGTAGCAGCTCTCCCCTCCTGTACCAGTCGGTAATGTGAGCATCTCTGAAATTTCTCAGTAGGATAGTAACCAGCCTGAAGCCTGAGTTGCACTATGGAGAGAGGACTTTTCATCATGGACTCCAGGGGTGGACACGGACACAGAAGAGGATATTGTAACATAACTAATCATCATTCGCATATCAAACTTCCTCTTTCTATTCTGCCTTGTAACATGTAGATGGGCTAAATACAACCCTCAAATCATTACCCCTCACCAAAACCATACTTGTGTGCTTTTCTCATTTCAGATGTTCAAGGAATTGCACACCCTCCCCTAATCAATGAGCCTACGGTATCAGAAGGAGACTGCATCACTTCATATCACACCAGTGTCCATCAACTCGCATCCTGGAATCTTATATGCAACAGAGGTCAGATAAAAGGTGCAGTTTGCAGTGACTCACCAGGCATGATTGGCTGGAACCAGACAGTGGCTGGGCTGTTTATGCTAGTTGCCTGGGATGGTATAAAAGTTAAACGTTGAAATTGAGCTTGCATGCACCACCTGCGCTGGCAGCTCATTCCACACTCTCATGACCCTCTGAGCAAAGAAATTTCCCCTAATGTTCCCCTTAAACTTTTTGGCTTTCACCCTTAACCTATGACTTCTAGATGTAGTTCCACCCAACCCTCAGCAGAAAAAGCCTGGTTGTATTTATCCTAAATATATTTCTTATCATTTTTTTATACTTCTATCAAATTTCTCCTCAATATTCTACACTCCAAGGAATAAAGTCCTAACCTATTCAATTTTCCCTTATAACTCAGGTCCTCCAGTCCTGGCAACATCCTTGTAATTTTTCTCAGTACTCTTTCATCCTTATTTACATCTTTCCAGTAGGCAGGAAGCTAAAACTGCACACAATACTCCAAAATAGGCCTCACTTAAGTCTTATACAATTTCAACATAACATCCCATCCCCTGTACTCAAAATTTTGATTTATGAAGGCCAATTCTACAAAAGCTTTCTTTATGACCCTATCTACCTGTGCCACCATTTTCAATGAATTATGGACCTGTATTCCTTTGTTCTACTGCACTCCTGAGTGCCCTACCGTTCACCATGTAAGACCTACCTTGGTTGGTCCTATCAAAGTGCAACACTTTGCACTTGTCTGCATTAAATTCCATCTGCCATTTTTCAGCACATTTTTCCAGATGACTAGATACTGCTGCAAGCTCTGATACTTCTCCTTGCTGTCCACTCCACCTTCAGTCTTAGTGTTATCTGGAAGTTTGCTGATTCTGTTAACCACATCATCACCTAGATCATTGATATAGATGACAAACGACAAAGGACTCAGCACTGCAGCACAGGACCAGTCACAGGCTTCCAGTCAGAGGGGCAACCAGCTACTACCACTCTCTGGCTTCTCCCACAAAGCCAATGTCTAACCCAATTTACTACCTCACCTTGAATGCCAAGAGACTGAACATTTCTGACCAACCTTCCATGTGGGACCTTGTCAAAGGCCTTGCTAATAGATTGGTTAAACATGACCTACCACACACAAAGCCATGCTGACTATCTCTAATCAGTCCCTGTCTATCCAAATACTCATATATCTGGTTCCTTAGAATACCTTCCAATAACTTTCCCTCTACTGATGTCAGACTCACTGGTCTATAATTTATTTGTTTATTTTTAGAACCTTTCTTAAATAGTGGAACAACATTTGCTATCCTCCAAGCTGCTGGTATCTCACCTGTCACTAAGGATGATTGAAATATCTCTGCTAGGACCCTGCAATTTCTGCACTTGCTTCCCACGGGATCAGAGGGAACACCTTGACAGGCCTGGGGATTTATCCACCCCATTTCCCTCCAGACAGGAACACCTCCTCCTCTGTAATCTGTATAGGGCCCCTGACCTCACTGCTGCTTTGCCTCACATCTATAGACTCTGTGTCGGTCTTCTGACTAAATACAGGTGCAACAAAAACATTTAAGATCTCCTGCATCTCCTTTGACTCCATAAATAGATTACCACTCTGATCTTCCAGAGGTCCAATTTTGTCCCTTGTAATCCTTTTGCTCTGAACATATCTGAAGAATCCCTTAGGATTCTCCTTCACCTTGTCTGCTAGAGCAAACTCATGCCTTCTTTTAGCCCTCCTGATTTCGTTCTTTAGTGTTCTCTTGTTTGTTCCTGCCTGTCTATACCTGCTATACACCTCCTTTTATTTTCTCAACCAGGCCTTAATATCTCTTGAAAACCACGGTTCCCTAAACCTTTTATGTTTATCTTTTACTCAGGCACATACAAGCGTTGTACTCCCAAAACTTCACATTTGGATACCTCTCTCTTACCAAGCACAGCTTTGCCAGAAAACAGCTAGTCCCAATCCATAATTGCCAGATCCTTTCTGGTTCCATCAAAACTGGCCTTCCTCCAATTTAGAATCTGAACCTCTGTACCAGACCTACCCTTGTCCATATTTGCTTTAAAATTAATAGCAGTAAAATTGGTGCTTGATGAGGTGTTGATAGTCTTTGTGAACTTGATGGGCTGAAGGGTTTTCTTTTGTGTAATATATATCCTTGATTTTACCACTCTAATGTAGGGTAATCTAGCAAACAAACAATAGGATGCTTGGGGCAATGCCAAGCCTGTCAGAAAAGTATGAAAAGCATCTACTGGCTGAGTTGGGTCCAATTCCATCCTTGCACCTGGTTGAAGCCTGAACTGCATCCTTGCCAGAATGGAAATGGTCTCCAACCCTGTGGCAACACGCACTGACTCAACTACAGCACAGGTTCTGATGGATAATTTCAGCACAAGCAGGAGCCAGGTGATACACCTCCAAGGACATGCAAGCATTGGCCCTGGATTCTAATGTTTAAAGAAGTTTTCACGATATATTGAAAATCGATAAAGCGCAGATGCTGAAAATCCGAAATAAAAGCAGAAAATGCAGTTCATGCAACATCTGTGGAAATGGAAGCTGTTTATAAGATTCTGAGAGGCATAGATCAAGGAGATAGCCAGTATCATTTCCCCATGGTTGAAAGGCATAATATCAGAAGACTTGCATTGAAAGTGAGAAGGGATAACTTTAAAGGAGTTGTGCGGTGTAAGGTTTTTTACACAGAGAGTGATGGGTGCACTGTTTGGGGTGGTGGTGGACGCAGATACAACAGAGGCTCTCTGAAGGCTCTTAAGCACATGAATATCCAGGAAATGGAAGGATGTAGTCATTATGTAGGTGAAAGGGATTAGTTTAGTTGACCATTTGGTTACCAATGTAATCACATTGTGAGCTGAAGGGCCTGTTCCTGTCCTGTGCTGTTCCATGTTCTATGTTCCTAAACCTTAATCAGAAATGCGAATATGAAGAAACAAGCCAGTTTTAGTTGCAAGGAAAGTGGAGGAACACAGGGCAGAATAAAGGGATCATCACTGACAGGTTGAGACCAGATGACTTCATGTAGCAGTTAAGTCGTAGTTAAAATGAGATTAAAATGCTTTGCTGAAAATGCTGCAATGGTGACATTTTGGTATCTGTCCAGCAGGCTAATCAAAACCAAGAAAAGAAAAACTGAACCAAAATGATAGCAGTCTGAAATAGTCCTTCCTGATACAGACGTAGAGATAGACTGAGCTATCTGAAGGCTCAGAGAGAAAATAAGGTGCTGCTCCTCATGCGTACGTTAGCCTTGTTGTAATAAGACAACTTTGCTGCTCCAAAGAGTGCTAACTGAGGTCATTCTTACCCTCGGCCATTAGGCTCTATAATGAATCAACCTATAACCAGGGAAGTGATAACCCCCGACCTGTTAGACTGTTTGAGGCAACTTACATTTTATTCTTATTTCTCTTCTAATATTTGTATATCTGTGCACTTGTAAAGCTACTGTGACACTGTAATTTCCTTTGGGGCCAATAAAGTGTCTATCTATCTATCTATAGTGCAGGGGGGCCACAGACAGAAAGGTGAGAGAGGGAGTGGGATGGCAATTTAAATTGGAAGACAATAGGAAGTTTAGGGATGTTCCTGCAGAATGAAGTTAGGTGATTTGCAAAATGATCACCCAATCTGCATTTAGTTGCTCCAATGTCGATAAGACTGCAGTTTGAAGACCAAATGATTGGATGAAGTACGAGTGAATTGCTACTTCACTTGAAAATACCTGAGACTTTTCCTGGTGGTGGATGATGGAGTAACAGCAATCTGCCGTTGCTCCAGCTCTAATTATCTTACTATTCCAACCTGTCTTGAAACTTCTTGTTTAAGTGTGATATTCTTTCATTATGACTGGAAGGAGAGCTAGAGGTACTAAAAAGGATGATCTCCCTGCTTCTTTGGATTCTATTATGGATTTACTGCAAAGTCATACACAAGAAGCCTCTGAGAAGTTTCAACAATTCGGCTCTGAATTTAAACAAATAGATGGAAAATTGGATTCTATTCAGCAAACTCTTAATGAACACGATAAATGTGTAAAAAATAATGAAGCAATTTTGTCATCTCTGGAAACGGAAGTGGATGAATCGCAAAAGCTTTGTGAAGAGCAATGGAAGTCCAACGAGAAGTTGAGACACAAGATTATCAACCTAGAAAATAGAAGTAGAAGGAATAACCTACGGGCTCTGGGTCTCGATCCCTGAAAGTTGCCTCAGAGGTAGATAGGGTAGTTAAGAAAGCTTATGGGGTGTTAGCTTTCATAAGTTGAGGGATAGTGTTTAAGAGTCGCGAGGTAATGATGCAGCTCTATAAAACTCTGGTTAGGCCACACTTGGAGTACTGCGTCCAGTTCTGGTCACCTCACTATAGGAAGGATGTGGAAGCATTGGGAAGGGTAATACTAAGGGGCAGAAAACGCTGGTAGGAGTTGTGTACAGGCCTCCTAACAGTAGTAGTGAGGTCGGAGATGGTATTAAACAGGAAATTAGAAATGTGTACAATAAAGGAACAGCAGTTATAATGGGTGACTTCAATCTACATGTAGATTGGGTGAACCAAATTGGTAAAGGTGCTGAGGAAGAGGATTTCTTGGAATGTATGCGGGATGGTTTTTTGAACCAACATGTCGAGGAACCGACTAGAGAGCAGGCTATTCTGGACTGGGTTTTGAGCAATGAGGAAGGGTTAATTAGCAATCTTGTCGTGAGAGGCCCCTTGGGTAAGAGTGACCATAATATGGTGGAGTTCTTCATTAAGATGGAGAGTGACATAGTTAATTCAGAAACAAAGGTTCTGAACTTAAAGAAGGGTAACTTTGAAGGTATGAGACGTGAATTAGCTAAGATAGACTGGCAAATGACACTTAAAGGATTGACGGTGGATATGCAATGGCAAGCATTTAAAGGTTGCATGGATGAACTGCAACAAATGTTCATCTCTGTTTGGCAAAAGAATAAATCAAGGAAGGTAGTGCACCCGTGGCTGACAAGAGAAATTAGGGATAGTATCAATTCCAAAGAAGCAGCATACAAATTAGCCAGAGAAAATGGCTCACCTGAGGACTGGGAGAAATTCAGAGTTCAGCAGAGGAGGACAAAGGGCTTAATTAGGAAGGGGAAAAAAGATTATGAGAGAAAACTGGCAGGCAACATAAAAACGGACCGTAAAAGCTTTTATAGATATGTAAAAAGGAAAAGACTGGTAAAGACAAATGTAGGTCCCCTGCAGGCAGAAACAGGTGAGTTGATTATGGGGAGCAAGGACATGGCAGACCAATTGAATAATTACTTTGGTTCTGTCTTCACTAAGGAGGACATAAATAATCTTCCAGAAATAGTAGGGGGCAGAGGGTCCAGTGAGATGGAGGAACTGAGCGAAATACATGTTAGTAGGGAAGTGGTGTTAGGTAAATTGAAGGGATTGAAGGCAGATAAATCCCCAGGGCCAGATGGTCTGCATCCCAGGGTGCTTAAGGAAGTAGCCCAAGAAATAGTGGATGCATTAGTGATAATTTTTCAAAACTCATTAGATTCTGGACTAGTTCCTGAGGATTGGAGGGTGGCTAATGTAACTCCACTTTTTAAAAAAGGAGGGAGAGAGAAACCGGGGAATTATAGACCGGTTAGCCTAACGTCGGTGGTGGGGAAACTGCTGGAGTCAGTTATCAAGGATGTGATAACAGCACATTTGGAAAGTGGTGAAATGATCGGACAAAGTCAGCATGGTTTTGTGAAAGGAAAATCATGTCTGACGAATCTCATAGAATTTTTTGAGGATGTAACTAGTGAAGTGGATAGGGGAGAACCAGTGGATGTGGTATATTTGGATTTTCAGAAGGCTTTTGACAAGGTACCACACAGGAGATTAGTGTGCAAACTTAAAGCACACGGTATTGGGGGTAAGGTATTGGTGTGGGTGGAGAGTTGGTTAGCAGACAGGAAGCAAAGAGTGGGAATAAACGGGACCTTTTCAGAATGGCAGGCGGTGACTAGTGGGGTACCGCAAGGCTCAGTGCTGGGACCCCATTTGTTTACAATATATATTAATGACTTGGATGAGGGAATTAAATGCAGCATCTCCAAGTTTGCGGATGACACGAAGCTGGGTGGCAGTGTTAGCTGTGAGGAGGATGCTAAGAGTATGCAGGGTGACTTGGATAGGTTGGGTGAGTGGGCAAATTCATGGCAGATGCAATTTAATGTGGATAAATGTGAAGTTTTCCACTTTGGTGGCAAAAATAGGAAAACAGATTATTATCTGAATGGTGGCCGATTAGGAAAAGGGGAGGTGCAACGTGACCTGGGTGTCATTATACACCAGTCATTGAAAGTGGGCATGCAGGTACAGCAGGCGGTGAAAAAGGCGAATGGTATGCTGGCATTTATAGCGAGAGGATTTGAGTACAGGAGCAGGGAGGTACTACTGCAGTTGTACAAGGCCTTGGTGAGACCGCACCTGGAGTATTGTGTGCAGTTTTGGTCCCCTAATCTGAGGAAAGACATCCTTGCCATAGAGGGAGTACAGAGAAGGTTCACCAGATTGATTCCTGGGATGGCAGGACTTTCATATGAAGAAAGAATGGATGAACTGGGTTTGTACTCGTTGGAATTTAGAAGATTGAGGGGGGATCTGATTGAAACGTATAAGATCCTAAAGGGATTGGACAGGCTAGATGCAGGAAGATTGTTCCCGATGTTGGGGAAGTCCAGAACGAGGGGTCACAGTTTGAGGATAGAGGGGAAGCCTTTTAGGACTGAGATTAGGAAAAACTTCTTCACACAGAGAGTGGTGAATCTGTGGAATTCTCTGCCACAGGAAACAGTTGAGGCCAGTTCATTGGCTATATTTAAGAGGGAGTTAGATATGGCCCTTGTGGCTACGGGGGTCAGGGGGTATGGAGGGAAGGCTGGGGCGGTGTTCTGAGTTGGATGATCAGCCATGATCATAATAAATGGCGGTGCAGGCTCGAAGGGCCGAATAGCCTACTCCTGCACCTATTTTCTATGTTTCTATGTTTCTATGGTACAGAGGAGATTTACCAGGATGCTGCCTGGTTTAGAGAGTATGGATTATGGTCAGAGTTTAAGGGGGCTAGGGGTTTACTCTTTGGAGAGAAGGAGGATGAGAGGAGACATGATAGAGGTGTACAAGATAATAAGAGGAATAGATAGAGTGGATAGCCAGTGCCTCTTCTCCAGGGCACCACTGCTCAATACAAGAGGACATGGCTTTAAGGTAAGGGGTGGGAAGTTCAAGGGGGATATTAGAGGAAGGTTTTTTACTCAGAGAGTGGTTGGTGCGTGGAATGCACTGCCTGAGTCAGTGGTGGAGGCAGATACACTAGTGAAGTTTAAGAGATTACTAGACAGGTATATGGAGGAATTTAAGGTGGGGGCTTATATGGCAGGCAGGGTTTGAGGGTTGACACAACATTGTGAGCCGAAGGGCCTGTACTGTGCTGTACTATTCTATGTTCTACATTCGAAGAATTAATCGAAGGTAATCATCCTATGGAATTTTTGGCGAACTTTTTGCAAGAATTATTTCTGGAAATTTTAACGACTTTGCCTATGATTGATCGAGTTCACAGATCTCCCGTGTTTAGACCTAAGGGAGATAGGCCAAGATCAGTAATAATCTGTTTTCATGAATTTAGAACAAAGGAACTGTTAATTCGTGAATCTCGTCGAAGAGGCATGATTGACTATAATGGTCATAAGATTAGAATTGTCGAAGATTACTCACCTGAGGTTATGCAGGAAGGTGCTAAGTTCAAAGAAGTTATGTCCGTGTTTTTTAACAAGGGTTTAAAGCCTTCCCTTCGCTACCCAGCCCGACTCAGAATCACACTTAAAAATGGATCTTTTGAATGGTTTCACTCAACTGTTGAAGCACAAAGGTTTTTAAAATCCGAAGGCTAGCTGTTTAATTTGTCTTTACATGAAGACACAAGATTAAATGAGAAACGTTTAATTTGTGGATCCCGTCGGAGGGGCATGATTGGTTATAGGTTGGAATATTAAGATTCTTGAAGATTATTTGTTTGAGGTTATGCAGGAACGTGCTAAGTTTAAACAAGCTTTGTTGGATTTTTTTTAAAACAAGGGTTTCAAGCCGTCCCCTGGCTACCCAGTTTGACTGAGAATCTTATTAAAGATGGATCCTTTAAATGGTTTCGCTTGAATGCTGAAGCACAAAGATTTTTTAAATTTGAAGGCTAACTACTCAGCCTGTTTTTTCATGAAGATACAAGATTAATGATTAATGTCTTTCTGTATGAATAATTGAATGATTTACTTTTGGTAAACCTTTGTAACTAAGTTTCTTTTGTATTTTTTAATACTGTATTTTTGATATACAAGAATTGAATTTCTTGTTTGGCTATTGTTTTGGCTAGGATGGAATATAAATAACCTTGAAACTAATTGGAGCGATCACCAGGTTTTTTGGGGGGTTGTCCGTAGTTGTAAATGCCGGCCTTCTATTGGTCGGCCTTCTTTCTTTGGGAGGTGGGCGGGGGTATTTTTTTTTCAGAAACTGTTTTCGAATTTTTAGCCAACTTGTTGCTTGGTTACTATTTCTCAAGGTTTATGGGTTGGTTTTAACTTACATTTAACCCTTCCTTTAAATAATATTAAAAATAGACCAAACTATTAATTTACTCAGTTTTATCGTGAAAGGGTTGAATTACCCTGTTAAATGTAATAAGATTTTTGCTTATATTAAGAAACTTAAGGTCCCTATTATTTTCTTACAAGAAACTCACATACGCAAATGTGATAATTTACGTTTTTTTAGCCGTTGGAATGGACTTTGTTTTCATTCTTATTTTCAGGTCAAATCTAGAAGAGTTTCGATTCTTATAGATAATGCTCTTTCCTTTGTCCAACATAAAATGGTGTCGGATACCAATGGACGTTTTGTTATAGTTTCAGGAAAACTAGATAATAAATTAATAGTATTTGTCAATGTGTATGCCCCAAATGTAGATGATCCAGGATTCTTTGAGCATTTTTTTTGTTTTTACCAGATCTGAGTCTTTATTCTCTGATGATGGGAGGAGATTTTAACTGTTGGCTAGACCCTATTTTAGACCAATCATCTTCTAAACCAGTGTCTCTTAATAAATCAGCTTTGTTTATTCAATCTTTTTTATTGAAGTGTGGTATTGTTGATGTTTGGCATTTTTTACATCCTTTAGATAGGGAGTACTCATTTTTTCCCATGTCCATCATACATATTCCATGATTGATTTTTTTTATTGATAGTCAAATGATTTCATCAGTTTGTTCCTGTGAATATAAAGAGATTGCTGTCTCAGATCATGCTGCTGTATTTCTATCTTTAAATCTCCCTGGTCTTCCTCAAACAAACACATTTTGGTTGTTTAATACAACTTTGTTATCTGATAAGGGATTTTAAAAATTTCTAGAGAGGCATATTATTTTTTTTAAAGAGAATAAAAAGGAAGAGACTTCTAATCTTATTGTATGGGATACTTTCAAGGCCTATATTAGAGGACAAATTATTTCTTATACTGCGAGTGTTAAGAATAAAGCTAATAAAGAAAGAACTGAATTATCCAATCAATTGAAACAATTAAATCAAAAAGATGCTATAGCTCCAGATCCTGTTTTATATAAAAGGCATGTTGAAGTTAAAACTAAATATGATCTTCTGTTAACATATCCAATTGAAACTCAACTTCTTAAAGATAAAACTCAATTTTACATTCATGGAGATAAATCAGGCAAAGTATTGGCCAACCAATTTAAAACCTGTCGTTAAACAACAAATTAAAGAAATTTGTAAAACTAATGGTGATAGGACAATTGATCACCCTGAAATAAATGATACCTTTAGAGAATTCTATTCTAAACTTTATAGTTCTGATTCCCCTAAAGATAGTACTGTATTGAATAAATTTCTAGATCAATTAAGTATTTTTCTGCAGATAATTGCAAACAGATGGATCAACCCATTTATGAGGAAATTGTCGAGGCTATATGTTCATTACACTCGGGGAAGGCTCCGGGTGCAGATAGATTTTCTGGAGAATTTTATAAGGCTTTTTCCTCATTAATTATACCGCAGTTACACTTAGTCTTTTTGGATTCTTTCAAATTGGGTAGCTTGCCTCAGTCTTTCTATGAAGCTTCTATTTCGCTTACCCTAAAAAAGAACAAGGACCCAACTGAATGCTCTTCATATATACCAATTTCATTACTCAGTGTTGATACTAAAATCCTTTCTGAAGTTCTGGCACGTAGGATTGAAAATTTCTTACCTTCTTTTATCTCTGATGATTAGACTGGATTTATTAAAAACTGACATTCCCATTTTAATATACGCCGTGTATTAAATGGTATTTACTCTCCTTCTCAGGAGATATTGGAATGTGTGATATCCTTAGATGCTGAGAAGGCCTTCGATCGCATTGATTGGAATTATTTATTTAAAATCTTAGAAAAATTTAATTTTGGACCAGATTTTATTCAATGGATTAAATTACTTTATCTACCTCCTTCTGCTGGGGTTCTTACTAATTTTCAAAACTCCAAATCATTTAAATTTCACCGCGGAACTAGGCAAGTTTATCTGTTGAGTTTTTTGCTCTTTGATTTAGCTTTAGAACCCCTAGCCATTGCTTTTCAAGAATCTAATGATATCTGTGGTATTTTAAGGAGAGGTATTACTCACAAAATCTCGCTTTATGCTGATGATATAATGTTTTTTATCTCTAATGTTGAGACCTCATTACCTTGTGTACTTTCTTCATTCTCCCGTTTTTATTTCCTTTAAATAATTTGTATCAGTTGATAGTAATCTCCCTTTTAAAATTGTAAGGAATCAATTTACTTATTTGGGTGTAACGGTCACTAAGAATTACAAACACCTGTTTAAAGAAAACTTTCTTACTTTATTGAACCATGCAAAAAGGATATCATTAAATTGGTCACCTCTTTCAATATCGTTGATTGGATGAATTAATTCTATTAAAATGAATATTCTACCTAAATTTATATATCTTTTTCAGGCTTTACCCGTTTTTATTCCTAAATCCTTTTTTGACTCTCTTGATTCTATTTTGTCCTCTTATATATGGAGAAATGAACGTCCTCAATTAAATAAAGTTCATCTTCAAAAACCTAAAAAGTCTGGAGGTTAAGCCTTACCTAATTTTAGGTTTTATTACTGGGCAGTTAGTATACAATATCTTACATCTTGGCTATATTATATTAATTGTGTAGACTGGCCAGTATGGGTTTCTTTAGAAGCTAACTCTGTTAATAAATTTTCTATTATTTCTCTTCTTGGATCCTCACCTTATCTGTAAGTAAACTAACTGATATTTTAATCGTTAAACATACTCTGGGGATCTGGATACAATATAGAAAACCCTTGGTGTATTGAGATTTTCCATTTCAAGTCCCACTTATTCTAACTTTCTTTTAAATCCTTCATGACTGATTTAGTTTTTAAAGAATGGGGTAGGTTGGGTATTAAATGTTTTTGGGATCTGTTTGTTGGAGAAAATCTTTTTTCATTTGAGCAATTGTCAGCTAAATATAGCTTACCCAAAACTCACTTTTTTAGATGCTTACAAATCGGAGACCTTCTAAGATTTCAATTATGCGCATTTCCTATAAGCTGAGATAAGAACTTCACTAGACGTAGTTTTTAATTTGACATCTTTTCATAATGGTTCAATATCTAATATTTATGGCATGTTACTGGAGACGAGGAATGTTCCTTTAGACAAAATTAAGAATCTCTGGGAACAAGACTTACAGACATCAATATCTGAGGACACTTGGAATGAAATTTTTAACCTGGTTAATACTTCATCATTATGTGCTCGCTATTCCCTCATACAATTTAAGGTGGTACATAGAGCTCATATGACTAAGGATAAGCTATCTGGTTTTTATTTGGATATATCTCCCTACTGTGACAGATGTAATCATGGAGAAGCTTCATTAATTCATATGTTTTAGACTTGTCCAAGTCTTGAAAAATTTTGGAAGGAAGTTTTTCAAACTTTTTCTTTACTTTTCAAAGTCAATTTTAAGTCTAATCCTCTGACGGCCTTATTTGGTATTGTTGCCGGACAAGATATCGAGCTGAAGACATCTGATTTACATATTTTGGCCTTTAGCTCTCTTATAGCTAGCAGGGCGCTTTTGTTTAAATGGAAAGATGTTTTTCCTCCTACTCATGCTCAATAGTTATACGACGTTATGTCATGCTTAGATTTAGAGAAGAATTGTTGCTCAATTTCTGAATCTCGTCAAGACTTTCAAACATTGTGGGGACCTTTTCTGAATTATTTTCAAAACCTTCAATTCGTTGTTTAAATTTAGATGTTGGCTGTTATTATTTTTTATTATATGAGAAGGTATTTTACCTTTTTATTCTTAATAAACATCTTCAGTCTTGGTAGGGGTTAGATTTTTTTTAATAAATTAGTATATTTCAATATAACTATTGATTAACTTACATGAATACGGAGTAATGAGATTGTTATTATGGATAGATATAATGTAATTGGTAGTTTTTAAAAGATCTTTTTTGATCTTTTATATATAATTTCTTGTACTCTGTATTCTTCTATGTAGAAACTAATAAAAATATTGGAAAGAAAATACCTTTTGGGCCCCTGGATGTTGGGAAGGTGACATGACGTAGATGAAAGGTGTTACATTTCCTGCAGTTACATGGCAAAATGCCATTAGATGGGCAGTAGTTGGTGGGGACTGAACGTTGAACCAGAGAGTTTTGAAGGAAGCAATTCTTTTTAAAATGCTGAAAGGGGTGAGGAGGAGAATCAGAGTGAGAGTCAGAGTTAGGTTTATCTAACCTGAACATTTCTGTTTTGTGGTGGCAGTACAATGCAGTACTGCTCACCCCTCAGTGAGGACTGGTTTGTGTTCTCTCAACGCCCCCCTTTTCTGAAGTGGAACACACAAACAACTCCTTGGTCTTGCTGATACTGTGTGTGAGGTTATTATGGCACCACTGAGCCCAGAGATCTATCTCACTCATGTATGCCTTCTCGCTGTCATCTGAAATTTGATGAACAGTGGTGTCATTAATGAATTTATAGATGGCTTAGTTGTACAATCATGGAATATTATAATAATATTAATATTAATAATAGTAATAATAATAATAGTAATACACCACTAAACTTAAATGAGAGTACAACCCAGAAAAATGAAGACATTGTTGAAGAAAAAGTTAGCCAAGGGAAGGGAATGACCCTCTATTGAAGACATCCCCATGTTCTGAGCAGACTAGATGTCGACAAGGAAGCATCGAATGCCTGCTCAGAGTTTGAGACCTCTTCCCAGAAAGAGAAAAGTTCCTTGTGGCAATACAGGACCAGGTGGTTAACACAAGAAAATATCAAAAATACATAATAAAAGACCAACAAATTCAAGACGATAAATGTAGAAAATGCCAAGAGAAACCAGAAATAATCCAATACACTACAGGATCCTGCGACGCACACAAAATGCTGGAGGAACTCAGCAGGTCAGGCAGCATCTATGGAAAAGAGTACAGTCGACAGCTCAGGCTGAGACCCTTCGTCAGGACAGATCCTGTTCTCCATGTTAGGGGCAGCTGAATAGTTAGGCAGGCAACAGGAAACCCAAAAAAGAAAAGATATACAGCCTGCATTCAAAGAGGCTCACCAACATGAAAGGCTGACTTACAACTGAGACTACTCAAGCAGCTAAGAGAAGAAAGACACGCAGGAAATGGTCATTAGAAGTAAACACATTCATAATGTATGTATATTACTGAGTAATGGAACTTGAGACTGACATAACAGCATACAGGGACAAACTTGATCAGCAGTTTACAGCACAATATCCCTTCATGCAAGTAAATGCACAATGAATAACAGATCAATGTAGAATGATAATAAAAAATAACTTAATCCCTGTAGACATGTTAAACCAAATAAAACATGAAGTAACACAAGAGTTAGAAAGAAACCAACCTAAAGAACACAACAATGCTACACAGGAAACAGTAGACAATAGACAATAGACAATAGGTGCAGGAGTAGGCCATTCGTCCCTTTGAACCAGCACCGCCATTCACTGTGATCATGGCTGATCATCCACAATCAGTATCCAGTTCCTGCCTTATCCCCATAACCTTTGATTCCGCTATCTTTAAGAGCTCTATCCATCTCTTTTTTGAAAGCATCCAGAGACTTGGCCTCCACAGCCTTCTGGGGCAGACCATTCCATATATCCACCACTCTCTGGGTGAAAAAGTTTTTCCTCAACTCCGTTCTAAATGGCCTACCCCTTATTCTTAAACTGTGGCCTCTGGTTCTGGACTCGCCCATCAGCGGGAATATGCTTCCTGCCTCCAGCGTGTACAATCCCTTAATAATCTTATATGTTTCAATAAGATCCCCTCTCAGCCTTCTAAGTTCCAGAGCATACAAGCCCAGTCGCTCCAATCTTTCGACATATGACAGTCCCGCCATCCCGGGAATTAACCTTATGAAACTAATGAAGATGCCCCCCCACCCCGGCCCCCCCCCCCAAGTTCTGATCAAAATAAAATTACTTCAATAACTGTTCCACAAGCTGGTGGTAATAACAATGACATAGATGTGGAGCCTACACAGAACGTTGATGACGAAGCATTTAACATCACACTAACAAAGTACATGGGCACTGACCCAACAAAAGGACCCTTCATACCAAAACAAAACATGTCATCAAAATTTACAAAAACTGGTAATACTCTCAAGAATATTACATTACCACAATATTTAGGAACTTGAAATATTTGAAAAACTACACACAATAACATACTGCACAGCATTAACAGCTTTAAAATAGAGGCTCTCATTCATAGAAACTCAAAACTGAGTAATTAAATGAGAACACCGAAATGGCAGAAGAGATTAAGGAATAAAATTAAAACCTTAAGAGCAGTAGCCCACCTAATGGAGTATAAAATCCAAGCAAGAAAGTTAAAAGAGAAGCTAAGGAAATACCTAGAAAATATAAGATCCATATGAGAGATAATCAATCTAGCGAAAGCATTATAGAATTTATTGATAAATTAAAACAAATTCTTGGTGCATACAAAGCTAGACTAAATAGATACATGAAATGCACTGGATAAAGAAAGTGGAATTATCAGTTCAGGAACAATGAAAAAGATTTATATAGGACTTTGAAACTAAATTCAATGCACCAAAATTTCATCAACTCTAGCACAGAATTACCAACAAACACAGAGATAATGAACTTTTGGTCTAATATCTGGTCAAACAGGGTGACACACAATTAAGAAACCAACTGAATTAGGGAAGGAAAAGAACACACTCACATAATTGAAGGCATGCAAATACATGAAATTACAACAGTTACGCTAAGAGTGGTTATAAACAACTGGATAAGTACCGACAGTGATAATATTCATAATTATCAGTATAATATCTTGGTCCAAAAAGGAGCTGGAAAATTAAAAGAAGAAAAATAAGAACTGAAATGACAAATTTTATGAAACACTATGTATACTCAAACACAGTTAGATTAACACGACCTAGGACAGAAGGAGGAAAAGAAATACGGACGTAAAAATATTGACATAGTCAAATAAAACTTCTAAGGCTATATTTTCATCAACAAAAACAGGAATCAGCACTCCACACAATTCTGATAAGAAGTACACACCAGTAAACTTAAATGAATGCACAACCCAGAAAAATGAAGGCATTATCACTATTGAAGAAAAAGTTAACCAATGGAAGAGCATGACTCAGCATGGAAGACAACTGCACAACCTGAGCAGGCTAGATGTCAACAAGAAAGTGTTGAATGCCTGGCTCAGAGTTGGAGACCTCTTCCTTTAACCAGAAGGGTACTTTGTGACAGTACGGGACCAGGTGGTTAACACAAAAAAAAATCAAAAATACATTATAAAAGACCAACAAATTCTAGATGATAAATGCAGAAAATTACAGGTCCTGCAGAAGTTTAACTCAGTGTGATTACTTACACAGGCACAATCAAGTAGCAAACATCATTCACCAAAATCTTGTTTTAAAATACGAACTCATAAAATAAATCAGACCTTACTATAAATACAAGCCTGATCCAGTTTTAGAGTCCAGAGTCCTACAAATTATATTATGACTGATTCTTTATTATTGATAGAACAGTCCATAATGACCATCTGAATATAATATTACAGAATAAACAAGCAAGAACAACGTACTTAGTAGATATAGCTATTCCAAACACACATAACATACAGAAGTCATTAAGTGAAAAACACCTTAAATATGCTGAATTAAAAGAAGAAATTGAAAGACTATGGAACATGAACAGGGTATATATTGTCCCGACAGTAATACCTACAACTGGTATCATCCGAAAGTTACTACACAATAGCATTAAGCATTAGGTCTACACAGCAATATCTATGTAAATCTTTAGAAAGCCACAATACTGAACACCACTAGAATAGTCCGAAAGTTCCTAGCAATTGACAAATGAGTGTGTTTGGCTATGCCCCTCCCTCAGGCTTTAGCAGCTTGAGCTGAGAAAAAGTAAAAACTATAATAATTAACTTATTTATAGAGCACTTTTCATACAGATGATGTAGTTCAAAGTGCTTTACAATGGGAAAAAGTGTAAAAATAAAAATAAAATAAAAATTAAGTTAGTTAAAAGCAAAGATAAATTAACAGGTCTTGAGTTGGTGTTTAAAAGTGTCAACTGAGTCCGTATCCCTTATAGTTTTAGGTATTGAATTCCTCAGTTTAGGAGCATGGTTCAAAAAAGCTGACCTGCCAATTACACTTCGAGGGAGATTGTTTAAATTTAAGAGACTGCTGGAAGAAGACCAGAGAGCTCAAGCAGTATTATCAAACAAAAGCGATCCTGTGATGTGATCTTGTCCCAGACCATGGAGAGCTTTAAAAACAAGTAAGAGAACTTTAGAATCAACTTAAAAGACACAGGAAGCCAATGCAAAATAGTTAAGATGGGAGTAATAGCTCCCTCAACTTAGTTTTACTTAAAGGTCTAGAATAGAGCAGGGGACTAAGCACACATCCTTCAGGTGCATCTTTGTTGATTTTCAGCGAGAAGGAGATGTTATTACTGATCCAAACTGACTGTGGTCTCCCAATGAAGGAGTTAAGAGTCGAGTTGCAGAGGGAGGTATAGAGGCCCAGTTTTAGAAGTGTGGTGATTTAATACTGTGAAGATGATAGTATTGAATGTCAAACTGTAATCGACAAACAGCAGCCTGGTGTATGTTTTTCTGTTGGCTAGGTGTTCCAAAGCAGAGTAGAGAGCCAGTGAGATTGATTTGTCATAGACCTGTTGCTGTGTAGCTCCCAGTCCTTGCTCAGGCAGGGATTAATTCCAGCCATAACTAACTTCTCAAAACACTTCGTTATGGTAGATGTGAATGCTACCAGATGATAGTCACTGAGGCAGGTCACACTGCTCTTCTTGGGCACTGGTATGAAGCTACCTTTATGAAATAGATGGGAATAGCAGTGAGCTGCTGAGGATGTCCTTGAACTTTACTGCCTATTGGTCAGCACAGGTTTTCAGTACTCTGCCAGGTACACTGTCACAGCCTTAGGCCTTATAAAGGTTCACCCTTTCAAAGGATGTTCTGACATTGGCCTCTGAGGCAAAGATATCAGGATCACTGGTTGCTGTGGGGATTTTCACAGATGCAGTATTATTCTCCTTTTCAAAGTAGGCAGAAGGACATTGAAAATGGAAGATAATGTATATTCAGTGGTAGAATCTCATTAAATCACAAAGTTTAATATGGTAGCTCGAGAGAATGTAGGTACCTGGGCAACTCTGTTGATACTCTGTTTTGGAGGACAGGGGTTGAGTGCAAAGGTCTGGGAAATGTGGTCAGTGTCTCAATCCACTGTGATAGAAGGGAAAATAAGGTTCAGGAGGAAGGAAGACATTTCAGATGCACTAGTGCAGAATGTCATAACATCAGAGACAATGCAATGAAGATGGAGAAGCTGGGAGAATGGAATGGCATCCTTACAGGAGGCAGATATGGAAGAAATGTAATCAGGATAGCTGTAGGTTTGTAGTAGATTTTAATGACCAGACTATCTGCTGAGGTTGAAAAACGGAGATTCAAAAAGGGAAGGGAAGGTTTAGAGACGAACCAAGTGAAGGTGAGTGCAAGGTGCAAAACTGGCTGCAAAAGGGTTGAAAATTTTGAGCTCTGTTTTAACTGCAGGAAACAACATCCACACATTTTGGTTTAAGATGGTACTGGTTAAGCCCAGTGTCTACTTACTGGTGGTAAACAAAACAAAGAATACAACTAGATACTTTATTAATAACACTTTTCAAGTAAGATTTATGGTGAATGATCACCACAAACAACGGAGAGGCGAGCAAAGGTGAGGCTGAGTCAAGGGTCGAAGCGTGCATGAGGGTGTGAGGCGAAGTCGAGGTTAGGTTGAGGCATGTTTGATGCAAGGTAGGAGAGAGCGGAGAAGAGGAGAGGCAGATTTAAAGCCAATCTACCTAAACTGAGAGCGAGGTTTGATCGATCTAAGAGCCAGGCTGATTTGGAAGGGTCGGGTACAGGCCAAAATGTGGTGGCAGCGTCCATGCCCAGAACATATCAACGTGACAGGGCCCAGGTCCTAATGCGGGGAACAAACTGATTTATGGACAATTTAAATGCCAGGCCAGATAAATTGAAAAGGCAGAATGTTGGGCCGGTTCTGCTCGTGGCTCTGCAGCATTTACTCGGCTCTGCGCTGAACTGAGGCTCAGGCTGCAGTCTGCTCTGGTTGCCCCAGGCACCGTGTCTTCCATGTAGCTCACAAAAAGATTGGTGCAGCTAGAGACTATACGAATGCTTCTAGCTATGAGCTGGATCTGCAGAAAGTGAGGATGAATTCACCTAGGTGAATACGTGTGATGGTGAAGGGAAACTGGTTAGGCCTCAGTTCAAAGAAAAAGAGGAAGCCCTGAGACCCTCTTGATGTGGGTTGGAACTGTAAAGGGATTGTACATCCATCAGAAAAGTGACCTAGTTTGGATCAGGGAAATGGCTTTTGCGTCCGAAATGTCATGAATGTAAGTAGCAGAGACTAGAGCAAGGACAAAAAAATGGAATCACGATTGGAAAAAATAAGTTTGCTGGGAGCCAGAGCAGATTGAAACCAATGCTCTTTCTGAATAGAAGCAGAGTGCAGATTTAGAATCCTGAAATCAATTTGTTTGTATACTGGAGGTATTTGGTGTGTGGCTTATTTGTTTAAAAATGGAGCTGGAATAATTGAAATAAGGTTTTTATCTGAAGAATGCTTTCAAAACAGTATATTTAAAACTATTAATATTAGTGGATCATCCTTTTGTAAGCACTCTGAATTGCCATCTGCTGTGGGGTATGCGAGCATTTTGAATACTTAATTTAATCACGGTCTTCTTTGTTTCAGTGTGCTCACTATTTCGTTTAATATAGAGAATAATGCAACAAATCAAAATCAGAATAGGTTTATCCTTACTGACATAGGGTGTGAAATGTGCTGTTTTGCAGCAGCAGTACAGTGCAAGGAAATTAAAATTATAAATTGCAAAAATAAATAAATAGTGCTAAAATAAAATGAGGTCATGTTCATGGATTCACGTATATTACATACAGAAATCTGATGGCAGAGGGGAAGAAGCTGCTCCTAAATTGTTGAGTGTAGATTTTTAGGCTCATGAACCTCCTCCCTGATTGCAGTACTGAGAAGAGAGCATGGCCCAGATGATGAGTGCCCTTAATGTTGGATGCCACCTTCTGGAGGCAATCAGCTAGAATGCTCTCTACCAGACTTCTGCAGAAATTTGTAGGAGTCTTTGGTGGCACACCAGATCTCCTCAAACTCCCAATGAAGTAGAGACGTGGATGTCCTTTCCTCCTGACTTCATTAAATTGTTGGGCCAAGGATTGTTCCTCTGAGACGCTGACATCCATTTGAAGATGCTTACCCTTTCCACCTGCGTGTGTTCTTGCAGTGGAAAGCACGCAGGATGTATCTCAGATGCAAATATTCGCTTTCTGTTTTCCATCGCAGAAGCTCTGTGACATTGTACCAGATAACATCTGGATCAGATCAATATAATTGATTGTCAATAACATTGATATCATGTTGAAGTAAGCTTCACTATTATACTACTTTCGTGAAATAGGAATGTCACTGACCTTGCACAGGCATTGAGAACATATTTGTATTATGCAGTGACATAATTAGTTAAAAATGATGCCTTGTCAGAAAAATTACTGTTTCTGATTGAGAGAGTTGTCTTGACAACTTTTACTATATCCTTTCTGTGGACAAACAAAACTCTAGCCAGATTTCACTGATCTTATCTTATCCTGCATTATTATTAATATCAATTTAATATCCACACATCAAAAGTACAAGTCCAATTATAAATAGAAATCAGCATGTTCTGTATCTTGGTGTTATTTGAAGTTCACAGCTACAAAGATGTGAGTATATATTAGGTAAGCTGTTCTAGAATTGAAAATATTGATTGAAATAAGGCAGCTCCTTGTTAGATCAGTCTATATTAAAAGTACAGATTAAAAAAAATAATTCCCCTCTTCTCTTGAGGCTATCATGAATGCTTCCTCGCTTCATTGTTCTAAGCACCATTGTTTTAGGGAATATAGTTCTGTAGTCTTCACTGTCCTAGCTTATATCTTTTGTAATGTTCAGAAAGAGGATGCTGTCCAAGTTGCATGCCATCTTGGACAATGTCTCCCATCCACTACATAATGTACTGGTTGGGCACAGGAGTACATTCAGCCAGAGACTCATTCCACCGAGATGCAACACTGAGCGTCATAGGAAGTCATTCCTGCCTGTGACCATCAAACTTTACAACTCCCCCCTTGGAGAGTCAGACACCCTGAGCCAATCGGCTGGTCCTGGACTTATTTCCTGGCATTTACATATTACTATTTAATTATTTATGGTTTTATATTGCTTTATTTATACTCTATTCTCGGTTGGCACAAATGTAACGAAAACCAATTTCCCTTGGGATCAATAAAGTATGACAATGACTATGACTATGATTATGACTAAAGACATTCTCCAATATATTTTAAAGAGCATCGATGCTTTAAAGTGACTTTAAGTCAAGATGGCGCCTGCATACAACACTCCTTTGGTTGACATCTTCTGGATAGTTCATGAAACCATCTTTTTCATTTGTTTTATGTCTTTTATGTTTGTTTCTCATCTTGGATGTGATTTTGGAACTGTTGAAGACTGTGTTTTGCTGTTTGGAGATCATTTGAGTACTTCAGCGCTCCGCAGTCTCCGAGATTCTGGGAGGCAGAGGCAGCATGAGCGAACCTTGTGGTGAGAAGGCGGCAGGGTGGCACGAGAGCCAGCGTTTGACCCCATTTTACCAATTATAGCGACGATGGTGATTGAAACAACATGGCAAGTGCGGAAGTTTGGAGATCATTTGGGTGTTCCAGTCTGCTGTCTCTGAGAGGTTTCCAAGAGGCAGAGGCAGTGTGAGCGAACCTCGTAGTGGGCAGGCTGCAGGATGGGGTGCAAGCTGACGTTTGGCTCCATTTCGCCAATTAAAGCTTCCGTTGTTCGCCGATTAAAGCAAGGAGGGCAATTGAAGCATCGAAGTGAGTGTGGAGGGTGAGCGCTGGCAGCCTGTCTTTTGATCGCTCTGCTACACCAGAGAGGGAGAGCCTGCCACTGCAGAGAGCGCTGCTCAGGTTTTTTCTGCATTTTGGATGTGGACAGACAAAAAATCTCTTTTTCAGTCTTATTGCTTTTATACTCAGTGTTTTATCACCCGATCTTGTTGCTTCTGCTTGAGCTGGGAGGGGGATTTGGTGGGTGGGGGGGGGGGTTGATCTCCCCGATTTGATTTGCTCAGTTTTTGTGTGGGAGGGGGATCTGGGGGCTGGTGCCTGATCCATTTTGCTCAGTTTTTATGCGGGAGGAGAGATTTGGGGGTTGCCGCTTCTGTTCCATTTTTGTTCATTTTTTTTTGTGGGGAGGTGAGATTGGGAGACTGATGACCGTGCTGCCTTTCTTGTCTTCCTTGGTTTCATGGCTACCCGGAAAATTGAAGAATTTCAGAGTTGTATACTTTGATAATAAAATGAACCTTCGAACCTTTGCTTATTCAACTGTGTAGTAGAATTTGCTCTAGCCTGCCTTACGGTTTATAATCCTGCATACTCCTTTTTAGATTATATTTCTTGTTTTCATATGATGCAGCCTGTTCTAATTCTTTGTTCATTTTAGAATGCACTTTTGTTTATCTCACTTGCTTCGTTAGAAATGTCTTTGTTGTCAAAACTAATTCTTGAGCAGCGTTTCTACTGAGCAAAATTCCAGGCAGGGTAAGTGACCTTTAAAAAATTAGTTGTTTCTCTTCCTGAGGATGCTGCCTGACATTGACATACTCAATGTTGCCAGCATTTTCTGTTTTTGTGTTTGCAAGGAAGGCACAGAGACTGCGGGGAACTTGATACGTTTCCAGCCACAGCTGATACTGGAGAGAAGCTGCTATCCAGCAAAATAGGAAAGGCCAAACTTATACAAAGCTTGTCCACAGAATTGTGAGCCTGGGAAGTTGGAATCCATATGCTTTTGGTGGGATTGAGTCCATTTAAGGATGTTAATTACAGTATAATAAAACCAACAGCAATCCTGGGTCTACATGCTCATCATTACAGGTTTTCTAAAAAAAATTCATCTACGACCCAGATATAACTGTTGGTGCACCATTTAGAAGCCAGCTGTGTAAACCAAGCTTTTTGGGAGAGTTTATTCTTGTTTTTTGTTCACAGTTTTGCTTATTCATTCTGGATATAAAATGTTACCTTTCCCTTCCTGTGCAGTGACCAATCAGTGAGGGAGGATTTGCTGGTAAACCTGCTACTTGGCTAGAAGCCACAATTAGGATGCAGTTGAAAATTTGAATGAGTACTTGGATGCCAAAGCAAGCTTGTGCAAGTGCACCTCTTTCTAGGAGATGGTGCTTGTGTCAGTTGAAGACTAAAGGCACAAAGGATCTGCCAAATGGAAAACTTTCTGGGTGTACTGTCCTCTTATGATACTGTTGCTGGTATTAATTAAAGTTAAAATGTCACACAGAAGTCTGAAAGTTACAGCTGACATCGGTGGACCTCAAACCAGGGGTTCTTTGGTTTAAACCTGAGAGAGTTCACAAATAAATACTGAATCCCATGATGGTTCCAAGGCCATTCCATGTCAAAACTATAGGTGTATTAGGATGAGAAGCTCTGCTCTCTTATATGGGTGGATCTTGTAGCAAGAGTAGGATCTTGATGGGCTTCATAGCCTGGTGAGATAGGGACATGCCTGCCCTTGCATGTGAAGTCAGCTCCGGCAGACTGGGCAGATGAGATCAACAGTGAGATCCAATGGGCAAAAAGGCAGCTCTGCAACACCTCAGGGGGAGTGATGAGCATGACAAGACACAGAAGATGTCATGGTCATCCACTGCAACCAGGGAAGACCCTGGTTTTGACAACTACTTGTACCAGTGGACCCGGACTTCTGAGGTCGAGTGCGTGGAACTGCCCCAGTACAATGGCTTTTCCACTTTAAAAACTCTCCCGCACAGGTTTCACTCTCATCGGCGGACACGATGAACAACCAACACACTACTGTGTTCTTTTGATTGATGGTAAATGAACAAATTTGGCGCGGACACTTAGTGCAGATAATGGACTGCCTTCATACTGTCATGAGCCTGTGGGCTTCTGCTGCTTGCTGCAGAGCACTGGGCTTCTAGGCTCAAGTACCTGTATTTACTCATTGTTGTCTTAATGAGAGCTGTTAAGGCCTTCTGCTTTCTGTTTAATCTGATCAGTTAATTGTGACTGACGTGAGTTTCCCTCATTCTATGATTTTTTTTTAAAGAGGACTCTCATTTAGTGCCTTAGCAGAGTCATCGTGTTGGGGAGAATGATTTGTCTTCCAGTGTTGCTCATTCTTTCCTCCGAGGCTCTGTTGGTATGCCTATGTCTAACCTATTGTTTCTGTCTCTTCCTGGGGAATCTGCTGCCCTCTGCTCCTGGGGTTGAGTCACTGCCAGTGCTTCCCGTAACTGAGACAGCTTTCCGCCGCACATGGCTTGATTCGGTGCCAGTAACCACTGTGAGAGAGAGAGCTACCATTCCTCTGTTCTTGGGTCCAGCCGTGCGAGTTTATGCCGAGACACTTACAATGCTTTTCATGATGGCATCCTCCAAACCTTCATTTTCGTTGTAACATTCAAGATGATTATTGATACCTTTAAACTATTCATAGTATCTAACTTGTTGAAGTAGTGAAATTGCTTCATTTTCACTCCAGCTGTTTCTGGCATCTCCAAGCCTGAATGCTTGAAACCACATTGAGCAAAACAGTTCTAAATTGACCTACTGATTATTTCTCACCAGCTACCAGTGACAAACGTCACTGCATTTTTTAAACAGAAACACACACAATTGCCATTATTTAAAAACTGATCACTCTAAGCACAATGTAGTGTCTAATGGCCACACAAGTTCATGCGACTGACGCTAGTTAGAAACTGTCCCAAGTAAGCGACATAGTGTCCCAAATAAATGAAGGGAATCCCAGCCATTTTTGTGCTTAGCTTTTGTTCTTTAAGAGTTGTCCCAAATAAAGTGGCTGCCTCTGTCAACCGATGGACCAATTAAGCGGAATCCACTGTATTTATATTTTGTGTTTAGTGGCAGGAAGGATTAAGGCACAGTAAATGGAGGTGGGCTTAGAGAAATAAAAGTTTTAAACTTTTCCTCAGAGCCTAAACTTCTGAAAGCTATTCATTCCATCTCATTCAGCACTGGATGCCTTTGTACAGTAGTGATTGCCTGGAGACACCAATCCCAGACGGACTGCTGTTACTACATGACAGTGATTTCTCCACCTATCAATTAGACCACACCTGCCTAAAGCCACTGGGACTTAATTCTATTAATGATGTCATTAGAGGATCTTTGTGCACTGATTTTTTTTATTGTTTCTGTTTGAAATGTATGTCAGCAGAGCCAGAAACCTGCCTGTTTTGGACAATCATTCCTGTCTCCCTTAAATATTGTGTGAAAATAAATGCTTGTCACTCCAGCTCAATTTTCAGTAGACATCAAATAAAGAAGCAAAGGGATCAAGCTATCTCCTTCTCCCTGAAAGGTCATATTTTGTAATCTTCTAGGGCACTGCCAAGCTCACAGCTTCGTAATTGCTTGTGTTGACAGTCATATTGACACAAATTTACTTTGATTTTTATCTGATTGAGGTCTGTCCTAAAGGTAAATTGTTTAAAAAAAAGGTTAAAAAAACACCAGTAATAGAATGAGAAAAGTATTCTTGAGCAAACACTGAATTCCTCAGTAATTAAATTTATTTTGTATTTTAGAGCACATAAATAAGCATTCCAATACATTGGTAGGTTGAGCTTTTAAGAAGATTTAGTACCCAGCAGGTAATAATGGAAATCAAACAAAACAATTGCAGACTGTTTGTTAGATGCCCAGTATTAAAAATATAACTTTGGGGGAACATTATCATCATTACCAATTCCTTGTTCTTTGGCATCCCAGCACAACCATATTTTTGGGCATTAGATAGGGATGGTGCTTTACAGTTCCGTCCACTGACAATGCTGCGTTCTGTCTGTCTGTCTACTTCGCTCTGTGCTTGTCTGTGTGTTTACCATTTTGTTTTCTGCAAGTATCACTTAGTTTGTTGTTGCTGCTTCGAGTCACGGAACATACAAAGCTTTTCTCAGTGTAAGGACATTTTATGTAGTAATCAAACATTTTATAATTGCTTGAGCGGGCACGATGGCTTAAACTGGTACTGCACTTCTGTATAGATCCTTAGTTACTTTAAAATTAAGAAATACTTTTACATGATCTTGTGTGTCTTTGCTTTCCTGAAGGAGATACAAAGAGAAAATCGAGGTTTCCTCTTGAAACTGGCATCTAATAAATTCATTGGAGCATGGATAAACAGAACACAAATGTGATATGCTAATGTATAATTTACTAATTTATTATTTTGAAATACAAACGTAATAGTGATACTCAGACAAGTTTAATTCAATTAAATTCAATTCAAATTTAGTTGTCATTCAACCAGATGTGAATACCTAACAATACAGCCAAATGAGAGAGTGTTTCTCTGGGGACATGGTGCAAAACACATTACCAACAGTCACACAGCATAAAGTGCACAAAGCACACATGAGCACATACAAGATAGCAAGCATATGAAGATATCAGTAAGATATAGCCAAGCAAAAAAATAGTCCAGATCTGAGCCATGAATGCTGCAGAAATCTGCAGATGACCACAATAAGCTTGAGTTCTTCTGAGTGAACACTAGAGGACAGGCTGGACCCTGCATCACACTGCCCCTGGTGGAGTGTACTGGCTCTGAAGCCTCCCTCAGGATTATATATATAATCCTGACCCTGAGCAATTTTCATTGCTGTTTAAGAGGCTGAAGAGACTTAAAACCATGAAGGATGCTGACAGTCTGAAGAGTTACATGGTTATTTCCTCTGCTTGAGCCGGGCAAAGTACTATTGGTTTGAAATTTGAAATAAGACTATAAGACATAGGAGCAGAATTAGGCTATTGGGCCCTTTTAGTTTACTCTGCCATTTCATCGTGCCTGATCCAATTTTCCTCTCAGCCCCAATCTCCTGCCTTCTCCCTGTATCCTTTCATGCCCTGACCAATCAAGAATCTATCAAAAAGACTTGGCCTCACAGCTGTCTGTGGCAGAGAATTCCATAGGTTCACCACTCTCTGGCTAAACTAATTCCTCCTCATCTCCATTCTGAAAGGACACACTCTGTTCAGAGGCTGTGTCCTCTGGTCTTAGGCTCTCCCATCATAGGAAACATCCTCTCCACATCCACTCTATCAAGAACTTCCACCATTCAATAGATTTCAATGAGGTCACCCCTCATTTTTCTGAATTCCAGTAAATACTGGCCCAGAGCCATCAAACACTCTTCAAATGACAAGCCATTCAATCTTGGAATCACTTTTGTAAACCTCCTTTGAACCCTCTCCAGTTTCAGCACATCCTTTCTAAGATAAGGAGGCCTAAACTGCTCTCAATACTTCAGGTGAGGCCCCACCGGTGTTTTATAAAGTCTCAGCATTACAGCTTTGCTTTTATATTCTAGTCTTCTTGAAGTGAATGCTAACATTGCATTTTCCTTCCTCACCACAGACTCAAACTGCAAATTAACCTTTAGGGAATCCTGCACAAGGACTCACAAGTCCCTTTGCACCTCAGCTTTTATGTATTTTCTCTCCATTTAGAAAATAGTCTATCCTTGCATTTCTTCTACCACAGTTTATGACCAGACACTTCGCAACACTATATCCCATCTGCCATTTCTTTGCCCATTCTATCTTAGTCCTTCTGTAGCCTTTTTACTTTCTTAATACTACCTGCCCCACCACCTATTTTCATAACGTTTGAAAAATTTGCTTTAAAGCCTTCAATTCCATCATCCAAATCATTGACATATAATGTAAAAATAACTGGTCCCAACAGAGACCTGTGAAACAACATCAGCCCACAAGAAAAGGCTCCTTTATTCCCTCGCTTTGCCTCCTGTCAATCAGCCACTGCATTATCCATGCTAGAATCTTTCCTGTAATACCATGGGCTCGTAGCTTGTTAAGTAGCCACATGTGTGGCACATTGTCAAAGGCCTTCTGAAAATCCAAGTACACATTAACCAATTCTCCTTTGTCTATCCTGCTTGTTATTTCTTCAAAGAATTCAAACAGATTTGCCAGGCAAAATTTTCCCTTGAGGAACCATGCTGACTGTGGCCTATATTATCATGTGTCTCCAAGTACCCCGAGACCTCACCCTTAATAAATGACTCCAACATCTTCCCAACCACTGAGGACAGACTAACTGGCCTATAGTTTGATTTCTTCTGCCCCCCTCCCTTCTTGAAGAGTGGAATGACATTTGCAATTTTCCAGTTTTCCAAAACCATTCCAGAATCTAGTGATTCTTCAAAGATCATTACTAATATCTCCATAATCTTCAGCCAGCTCTTTTAGAACTCTGATGTGTACACCATCTGGTCTAGGTGACTTATCTACCTTCAGACCTTTCAGCTTCCAAAGAACCTTCTCTCTAGTTATGTTAAGTTCACACACTTCATGACCCCCGACACCTGGAATTTCCACCATACTGCTAGTGTTTTCCACAGTGAAGACCGATGCAAAATACTTCTTCAGTTCATCCACCATTTCATTGTCCCCTATTACTACCTCTCCAGCATCATTTTGTAACACTCCAAAATCCACTCTCACCTCTCTTTTACACTTTAGGTGTCTGAGGAAATTTTTGATACCTTCTTGAATATTATTGACTAGCCTACTTTTGTATTTCAATCTTTGCCTTCTTAATGACTTTTTAGTTGCCTTCTGTTGGTTTTTAGAAGGTTCCCAATCCTCTAACTTCCCACTAATTTTTGCTCTATTATATGCCCCCTCTTTGGCTTTTATGTTGGCTTTGACTTGTCTTGTTAGCCACGGTTGTGTCATCTTTCCTTTAGAATACTTCTTCCTTTTTAGGATGTATATATCCAGTGCCTTCTGAATTGCTTCCAGAAATTCCAGCCATTGCTGCTCTGCCGTCATCCCTGCCAGTGTTCTTTTCCAATCAATTCTGGCCAACTCCTCTCTCATGCCTCCGTAATTCTCTTTACTCCACTGTAATACTGATACATCCGACTTTAGCTTCTCCTTCTCAAATTTCAGGGTAAATTCAATCTTATCATGATCACTTGCCCCTAAGGGTTCTTTTACCTTTGCTCTCTAATCAATTCTGGCTCATTGCACAATACCCAGTCCTAAGTAGCTGATCCCCTTGTGGGCTCAACCGTGTGCTGCTCTAAACAGCCATCTTGTAGGCACTCTAGAGATCCCTCCTTCCGGAATCCAGCACCAACCTGATTTTCCCCATCACCCTGCATATTGAAATCCCCTGTGACTATTGTAACATTGCCCTTTTGGCATGTACTTTCTATCTCGCATTATAATTTGTCAACGACATCCTTGCTACTGTTTGGGGGGTCTGTATACAATTCCCAATAAGATCTTTTCATGCTTGCAGTTCCTTAGCTCTATCCACAATGATTCAACACCTTTCAACCCTATATGACCTCTTTCTAATGATTTGATTTCAGCAACGCTGCCCTTTTGCCTTCTTGCCTGTCCTTTTGATACAATATGTATCCTTGGGTGTTGGCATGTGGCCAAGTGGTTAAGGCATTCGTCTAGTGATTTGAAAGGCACTAGTTCGAGCCTTGGTTGAGGCACCATGTGTGTCCTTGATCAAGGCACTTAACCACACATTGCTCCGCGACAACACCAGTGCCAAGCTGTATCGGCCCTAGTGCCCTTCCCTTGGACAACATCGGTGGCGTGGAGAGGGGAGACTTGCAGCATGGGCAACTGCTGGCCTTCCATACAACATTGCCCAGGCCTGCACCCTGGAAACTTTCCAAGGTGCAAATCCATGGTCTTACGAGACTAACGGATGCCTATAAAAGAGTATCCTTGGACATTAAGCTTCCAGCTATAATCTTTCAGCCATGATTCAGTGATGCCTAGAACATCATACTTGTCAATCTACAACTGTGCTGCAAGTTCATCTACCTTGTTCCATATAGTGCGCACATTCAAATATAACACCTTCAGTCCTGCATTCAGCCTTTTCGATTTTGTCTGCCCTTCATGTTGCAACTCACACTGTTTACTGTAATTCTTCCCTATCAACAGCCTCTCCTCACTACACATTGCCTCTATTTGTAAACCAGCTACCTCATCTTCAGCACTATTATCTGCCTTTCCTATGATACTTCTTGCATTAAAATATATGCACCTCAAGATGCTAGGCACACCATACTCAACCTTCTGATCCCTAACTTTGTCTGAGGTCTTACTGACATCAACCTCCACAACCTCTCCTCTAACTGCACAGGCACTCTGGTTCCCATCCCCCTGCAACTCTAGTTTAAACCTCACTGTGTCAGTATTATCAAACCTTCCTGCTGGGATATTGGTTCCCCCTCCAGTTTAGGTACTAACCATCCCTTCTGTACAGGTTACAACTTCCCGGGAAGAGAGAGCAACGATCCAAAGATCTTTTACCCTCCCTCCTACACCAACTCCTTAGCCATGTATTAAACTGTATAATCTTCCTAGTTCCGGCCTCACTAGCATGTGGCACAGGTAGCAATCCTGAGATCACAACCCTGGAGGTCCTACCTTATAACTTAGCACTTAAATCCCTAAACTCTCTATGGAGATCCTCGTCACTCATCCTACCCATGTCATTGGTACCTACATGAACCACGATTTCTGGATGTTCGCCCTCTCACTTAAGGATACTGAGGACTCGATCCGAGGTATCTCAGACCCTGGCACCTGGGAGGTAACATACCATCTGGGAATCTTGTTCCCACCTACGGAACCTCCTGTCTGTTCCCCTAACTAATGAATTCCCTATCACCACAGCGTGCCTCTTCTCCCTCATTCCCATATGAGTCACAGAGTCAGACTCAGTGCCAAGAGACCTGACCATTGTGACTTTCCTCTATTAGGTCATCACCTCCTCCCCCCTCCCCCGCTGGTACCCAAAGTGGTATACCTGTTATTGAGGAGGATGGCCACAGGGGTACTCTGCACTGGTTCCTTAACCTCTCTCCCTTTCCTGACTGTTACCCAGTTTCCTGTGTCCTACTCCTTGTGTGTAACTACCTCTCTATATGCCCTATCTATCACTCGCTCAGTCACCCAAATGATCTGGAGTTCATCCAGTTCCAGCTCCAACTCCTTAACACAGTGTGTTAGAAGCTGCAGCTAGATGTACCTCTTGCAAGTGAAGTCATCAGGGACACTGGAGATCTCCCTGCCTTCCCACATCCCGCAAGAGGAGCATTCCACTATTGTGCTTGGCATCTCTGCTGTCCCAGCTGAGCAAATGTAAAGAAGGGAAGGAAAAAAACTCACCCTTGATCTTTTCTTTGCTTTCTCTGACTGATGCCTCTCTTTGCTGAAGCCTTGAAGAGCTAAAGCCTCGAGATCACCACTCTGACTCTGTCCTCTCAGACGATGGCCGCTATGACAATGGCCACCGTGCTTGCCCCTGCCTTCCTTTAATCTGCTCTTGCTAATCAATCCCAAACGCTGAATGGTCACTGGTCAAAGCTCTTCTTTTGCTGTAGCGACCCACTACTGCCTTGTATACTTGGGCAATGGACCTGATTGAAGACAACTCCTCTCAAAACTTTCTGACGTCCAATTGGCCGCTGGTCAAAGCTTTTTTTTTGCTGTCATGATGCACAGCTGCCTTTTGTCATCATCAGTGATCACTCATAGTCGAGATTGATTCTTTCCCTGGTGGTTGATTCAGTCATTTGTGGGTCCTGAGGTGCCTGAAGAGGCCGATCCGTGATCCACAAGTCCTATTGCAGTGATGGCAGGTGTAGGTCATTGAGGTGCTAGTGGATGTATCTGTTGGGGCCTTTCCCAGTCTCTCCTTATGTTGAAGCCATTTAGTCTCAGCGGCATGGTGGAGGTATTCATCGAGCTGTGCAGTCCCCTCATAGACAGTCCTTCTCCAGCTTTTCCTGTCCTGTGCTAATTTCTCCCATCCATTCAGATTGATGTGGCGCTTCCTCAGATAGGGTTTTGATATTGTCCTCGAACCGCTTTTTCTGCCCTCCAGGATGGTCCTTTGCATCCTTGAGCTGGCTGAATAGGAGTTGTTTAGGGAGGCAGGAGCCAGGCATGCAGATGATGTGGCTGAGCCATCGAATTTGGTGTTGAGTCACGATGATAGAGTTAACCTTAGCTTCCTCCAGTTTGCTGGAGTTAGTACACCTGCTCTTCCAGCTATCTCTCAGAAACCTTTGGAGGTAGGGGAATCTAGGACAAGAGGGCATAACTTCAGGATTGAACGACATCCATTTAGAACAGAGATGCAGAGAAATTACTTTAGTCAGTAGTAAATCTGTGGAATTTGTTGCCACGAGCAGCTGTGGAGGCCAAGTCAGTGGGTGCATTTAAGGCAGAGATAGATGGGTTCTTGGTTAGCCAGGACCTCAAAGGGTATGGGGAGAAGGCAGGGGAGTGGGGATGACTGGAAGAATTGGATCAGCCCATGATTGAATGGCGGAGAAGACTTGATGGACTGAATGACCTACTTCTGCTCCTACATCTTATGATCTTAGCTTTAATGGTAAGTTTCTAGGAAATTTATGTGCCTGCTGTATGTTGTCCATGACTCTGCTCCATATAGCAAGGAGGGGAGGACTACAGCTTTATAGACCAGAAGCTTAGTGTTGGTCTTGATATCCTGATCTTCAAAAACCATCTTTCTCAGCCTGGCAAAAGCTCCACTCGCACAGCCTGTTCTGTGATTTATTTCAAGGTCAAAGTTGGCTCTTGAAGAAAGAAGGCTGCCAAGATACAGGAAATAATTAGCATTCTCCAGAGGGTTGTTTTCAACTTGGATTGTTGGAGCAGGTTGGTGCAGGACTTGAGTTTTCTTCATGTTTAGATCAAGTCCCAGGAGCCTGTATGTTCTGGCAAAAGCATCCATTATGCAGTGCAGATCCTCCTCAGAGTGAGCTATGATATCATTGTTGTCTGCATATTGGAGCTTCCATGATGGAATTAGTTGACACCTTGCTCTTTGCCTTGAACCTGTTAAGTTTAAATAGCACCCCCATCTGGAATCATTGTGGAAGGTCTTGGAATGTGAGATGAAGAATGGTTGCAACGAAAATGGCGATGATGCACTCCTTTTTGACCCTGGTCTCAACCTTCAAAGGTGCTGTTGCACTCATATCATTGTGTGAGAACTGCAGGACCTTGAGGTATTTCTCCGGGCACAAAATTTTGGACAATACCTGCCAAAGGGCAGGACAATTTGCAGAGTCAAATGCTTTTCTCAGGTCTATGAAGGTCATATAAACTGGGAGATTTTGTTCCCGGGCTTTCTCCTGCAATTGACAAGCTGTAAAAATTATGTACTATGTTCCTTTGGCTGGACAGAGGCCACACTGAGACTCAGGCAGGAGATCTCCTGCCAGAGGTGAAAGCCAGACACATAAAATTTGGGTGAGCACCTCTCCTGTTGTAGAGAGGAGGAAAAGGCCTCTATCATTTCCACAGTCAGCCTTGTCACCCTTTTTGAAGAGTGTGGCAATCAGGGCATCCCTGAGTTCAGCTGGAACCTTCTTCTTGTCCCAGATCTTGACAAGCAGGGTATGAATATGATTTAAAAGTTCCGTGCCACCTTCCTTGAGGATTTCTGCTGAGATTCCATCAGGCTCAGTGGCCTTGTTGTTCCTTAATTTCTTGCAAGCAGGCTTTACCTCTTTGATACTAGGAGGCTTATTCATGTCCACCTTCATGGGTCATTGTGGGAACTGGTTCATGACTTCAATGTCAACAGTGGTGTTAGGATTAAATAGCTCCTGAAAGTGTTCCTTCCATTGAGGATTGATCATTGTCCTTTAGCAACCTTTGTCCATTTTTGGAGTGAAGGGGCTTTAGGCCAAGATGGTTTGGGCCATACACTGCCTTGGTGGCAACAAAGAAACCCCTGATAACACTAGAGTCAGCAAGCTGTTGTATTTCTAGGGCCTTCTCTGTCCACTACTGATTCTTTGTTTCCCTTACTCTACACTGGACTACGGCCTTAGCTTTAGAGTGGGCTTCTCTTTTTGCCTTGCAGCTGATGTCCTTCTGCCAGGGACAGAACACTTTCCTTTTGTTGTTGATCAGCTCTTCTATTTCATTGTCACTTTCCTCAAACAAATCTTTTTTTGCCTGGTCTTGTATCCAATGATGTTTTTACAGGTATCAAGGATGGTGGTCTTCAGCCTTGTCCAGTGTGCTTCAATGTCCTCCAGATACTACTTTGGGAGTCTTTCAGAAAGGGCAGCCTGGAGATGTTGCATCTTTGTTGTGTCTTTTAGGCTCTCGATGTTGAACCTGAGAGGGCTCAGCTTCTTTTGCACTCTATTCTTCTGCGTGATTTTGATGGTCATTTCTGAGTGAATTAGCCGATGGCTTGTCCAGCCATCATCAGCACTGATCATGGTTCTTGTATTCTTTATGTCACTACGATCCCTCCTCTGAACAATGACATCATCTATAAAATGCCAAGTCTTCGAACAGGGATGCATCCACAAAGTTTTCACCTTATTTCTCTGGCGGGACCGGGTGTTGGAGATGGTCAGGTCATGTTCAGCACACTTAGAGAGTAACAGCACTCCACTGGAGTTGACATTGCCAACAGCTTCCTTCTCATTGAGCCTTTCCAGGAGTCACTGACCCTGCATTGAAGTTTCCAAGAAGAATGACCTTATCTTCCTTGGGAATATTTAATAGTATGCAGTCTAGATCAGTGTAAAAGGTCTCCTTAACATCGTCTGGTGGCTCTAAGGTTGGAGCATCGGCACTCACAACTGCAGCCATTTGATTGTTAGTGAGCATGATGAAGAGGTGTTCATTAATGCCAGCTGGCAATTCGGAGAGGTGACTGATGATGCTGTTTTTTTATGGCGAATCCATCTCTGGGGATTCTGGATTCACCTGCTGATTTCCCCTTCCAGAAAAAGGTGTATCCACCCTTCCCCTCCTTCAATTGTCCTTCCTCAGCCAATCGCATTTCAGAGAGGGTGGCAAGGTCAATTTGGAATCTTTTCAGCTCTCTTGAAATGATGGCAGTACGTCTTTCAGGATGATTGCTGGCTTCGCTCTCCGTAAGTGCCAATACATTCCAGGCTCCAAAATTCATGTGCTTTTGTCTCAGACTTCAGTTTGGTGATCCCACTGAATGGGGTAATCCAGTCAGGAGTGAGGAGGCAAGCCATTTTTAAGGCACCTTTGCTAGCCGCTTCCCTATGTGGGGTGAGCAGAGTGGGTTCTGAATAGGGCTGCTCAGTCATGGGGGCAGCTGCCGAAAAGCTCCACCTGCCTCAGTCCAAGAGCAAGACGACTGTATCTAACACTCACCACCAGGTTGTGGCTGGGAGCTCCCAGACTTCAGTGTCCTGCTCCTGTCACCACTTCCTGATCGCCACAGGGCTTTGTCCAAGTTGGTCGACTGGATTACCAAACCAGAAGAAATGCCTGTGCATGAGGTCTTTTAACATGGGGAGACTGATGCACGAGCAGCCACCACATGGTTCTTGATGGAGAAAGGGCCAGAATCCAAAGGCATGGAGACCAAGACGATTGGGGGCTGTCTTCTGCTGCAGCCTTCCTCTGCCTTCACAGCCATTGTGGTGGTCCTCATAGTTCCGAGATTCAGAAGACTCTGATTTACCATCATCTTCTGCCTGCTCCACTTTTGAGGTCTTGGTTGGACTGCACTTTGTCTGGATCCTCATCTGGGTTTTCCCTGCCAGGAGCAAAGCTCCAGATATCATTGCTCTCAGAATCGCAGGGTCAGACAATACTCTGAGCCATGACAAGGTGGTGGTACCTCAGAGAGATACTTGGGCAGTGGACGTGATTGAAGTCCCCTCCTCTCAAAACTTTTGATGTCTGGATTGGCTGCTGGTCAAAGCTCCTTTTTCAAGGAAATTTGAGGAATCGCATTTTTGCAGAGAGGCATTTCTTCTAACTTAAGTTTTTAAATGACAAAATAACCGGAGGTTAGAACTGAAAGTGAATGAAGGAGCTCCAATTTGCCACAAAGAAAAATCTACAACGAGAGCAGAAAAGAGAATGAAAGTTTGCAGATTGAAAAGAAAGATGTAAGTATTACTTATGGAGTTCTCAGTTTCAGAATCAGGTTTAGCATCACTAGCATTTGTCATGAAATTTGTTGTCTTTGTGACAGCAGTAATGGTGGAGATAAAAACTGTGGATTGCGGTACAGTTAATTAACTATTTAAATAAATAGAGCAAAAATAAATTGCTTTATTTTCCAACTTGTCTAAGTGATAAGCTATTGCTCCTGAGTAAATATTAAGCAAGATTTTTCAGTCTGCGTTTAGCCATAAGATGGAACTATTAAATCCAGTGTGTGTGTGTGTGTGTGTGTGTGTGTGTGTGTGTGTGTGTGTGTGTGTGTGTGTCTGTGTGTGTGAGTGTGTGTAAGCTTAGAAGTCACAGGGATGGTGTGCCCAACATGACTGACTGAACATTATTAACACCTCAGTACTGGGGATACTGGCTTGCAATATATGATGTCAGTTTGATTATCCTTTCTGTGATGTACACAGCCTTTTTGTATGGGTCAGGAGTCCCTTATAGATCTATCTGAGTAAGACTAAGAGATTTACATAACTAAGTAAACAAAAAGCCACTTCCACCAAACTCAATTTTTACTGATACCGGAATATTGCTTCTATATGTTTTTTTAAAACTGCATTCAAATACTCAAACTCTCAGAGTGGGATTTGAACTCAACTTACTGAAGTTATTAGTGCAGGTCTTTGGAATACAAGTTCAGTCACTTCTGGTGTAATACTTCTGTATGTGATAGCTTATACGTTTCCTCATGGTGTCTGGGGAAATTAACAGTTTTCTTATATACTTTACCAACTTTGTGGAATTTCTCAAGCAGGTATCACAAAGACTTTCTTGGAAAAGTATCTGAGAATCCTGCTCTGCTGTGAGGCTTTGTACATTCGTAGCGTGGATCCGAGTGTGGTCCCCTTTATAAAATAAGTGATGGGAAGGTTGAGAACAGGGCAAAGAGCCCTCTGTGTGCCAAGTTGCCCAGAACATGGACCTGTCAACACAGTGCTTTGCTGTTAATGTAATAAGGTCATCGTCGTGGCTACCCCTCGAGGTCGAGGACGATGGTTTTCGTTCTGTTGATCTACTTATGGGCTCTGAAGTGGCTTATGAGTCCAATCTTGGCTTTGAAAGTTCTTCTGCATTCAGGACAGGTAGTTCCAGATGGCAGATCAGGCTTTTGTTGTTACTGCCTCTCTTTCCATTTTCTTCTCTTTTCTTCTAATTCTGCACATCTGTTGGTTTTGAAAGTTTCTGTTCCTTCTCAGAGGATGGCTTGCCAGTTTCCTGTCCTTGGAATTAGTTTCCCAATTGTTGATGTCGATGTTACATTTCTTCATGTTGGCTTCTAAGATGTCTTTGAATCTCTTCTGTTGTCCACCTCTTTTACGTTTGCCTTCTTTAAGCTGAGAGTAGAAGATTTGTTTCGGCAGACGTTCGTCATTCAGCCGAACAACATGACTGCTCCATCTTAGTTGGTTCTTGATGACGTAGGCTTCAATGCTTGTTGTTTTTGCTTCATTTAGCACGCTGACGCTGGTTCTTCTGTCTTCCCAGCTGATATTTAAAATGTTTCGAAGACAGCGTTGATGGAACTTTTCAAGTGCCTGTAGATGTCGTCGGTATGTTGTCGAGGTTGCTGATGCATACAGGAGTGTTGGGGTTACCACTGCTTTGTACACTAACATTTTGGTGTCTGTTCGGATGTCATGATCATGAAAGACTCTTGTTCGGAGACGTCCAAAAGACAATGTTGGATCTTATGTAATAAAGGATACAAAGTAACACACATAAAATGATGGAGGAACTCAGCAGTTCAGGCAGCATCTGTGGGAATGAATAGATACTCGACGTTTCAGGCCAAGGCCATAGAACAGGACTGAGAAGGAAGAGGGAAAGATGCTAGAACAGAAAAGAGGATGGGGGGGGGCGTGGTGGGTGAGTAGAAGGAGGTTAGCTGGAAGTTGATAGGTGAGGCCAGGCAGATGGGAAAAGTCAAGAGATGGGGCGGGGGAAGGGAGGAAGGAATTTGATAGGAGAGGAGAGTGGAGCATAGGAGAAAAGGGAAAGAGGAAGGACACCAGTGGGAATTAATAAGCAGGTGAGAAGAGGTAAAAGGCCAGAGTGGGAAATAGAGAAGGGGTGGAGTGTGGAAATAAGGTATATAGCTGGGAGTGGAGCCTGTGAAATTTTCCCTTCTTTTCATGAAATATAGCACCAAGCAACAAACGCAGCCAGAACTGTGGTTTCAATAAATTATCCTGTTGATGTAAGTTTCATCAAGTGATTTTTGCATTCCTTTAAAATAAGTTAGTTTGAAACGCTGCTGCCGAACTTTAACAGCAATGAAAGAAACATTTTCATCAACCTTCTGACAACGCCGGCCTTCAAAGAACAATTCACTACATAAAGGCAGAAACCCGTGTATACGTGGCCACCATCAAGTGAGGCATGTGATTTACTTAGCTGTGTTGACATATTTTTGACTTGGTGTGGCTTAAAGAAATGTGTTGAAATGGTGAGTAATTCATAAAACAAAATGGTTCAATGTACGGACTTCACTGATGAATTCTTGATCTCAGACAAACCACAGAAAAGGCATAGCTTTGAAACTTAGCTTTACCTGTCTATGCTGACTGTGAGAAATTTCATAATGCTTAAAGCTGTACCTTAAGTACTGGTTATGTTGGCAGTTCACTGACCATCCCAAAATCCATGAAATCCAAGATGGATAACAGATGTTTGGAAAATCTGACTCAATGAAGAACACATGGAATATATTTTAGAGGTTGTATTCTGTGAATAAACTGACAAATTATAGCCTTACCACATATTGGATTCAGAACAGAACTGCTGCCACAGTGTCTGAAGGCTTCAAAAGATCTCTTCAGTATCAAGTTAGTTGCAAATCTGGCTGCTAGGCTCACATAATCAATCAGTTCAGCAAAAATGATGGATGAAATGATTGAAGATAAATAAGGAACAACTAATTCTTATGTTCTTTTCTTATAGATAAAAAAAATGTTTCTTTTAATTTAATTACTTATATCCAGTAAAGCTCTTTTATAGTCTAGGGATTATAGAAACAATGAAAAATAATCTGACCCTCACCCTATTTCCCTCATTACGTTCCATATCAACTCTCTAATTGTACTGCATCATAAATCTGGGAGGGTGTGGGGGAACTCAATGGCACATGTCCAGGCAATTGCCTAGATCCTCAGCTGTAAGTGTCTCACTGTCAATGGGTCTCTTTCCCACTATGTAAGTGTTAATGGTACTCTGGAGTTTCTATGCAATATGTTTAATGCCCCTGGACTTTTTCTCTTGGCTTGCTGCAGTAGTGTGATAGAAGTCGTTTTTGCTGAAGACTCCTGGCCAGCCCTTGAGGGTTAGCAGCATTATATGTATAGTTGTCCAAACACTTCCACATGCCGATGACTGATTTCTTTTCTGCTCCTTATTGGCAGCTATTGCAACTTCTTACTGGTCCCTCCTTTGGAATGTACGTTTAGAGAAGGGAAATTTCACCAGGATCACTTTACGAATAGAAAAAACAGAAAGACGGAGGAGTAATTAAGACAGAAAATAGAGAAAGAAAACCACAAGATAATTCTCCCAGGGGGTCCCTAATCTATTCGTTATAGCCCAGTGCACCAGGCAAATTAAAAATAGAAATAAGCACCACAGGAAAATGAATTCTTGAAATCTCAGATGTACATTGTGCAGAAACTTCAAAGCGCTCCACAAGCAGCACCAGTCAAACATTAAAGTTATTCCATCTAATGAAATGACATTGTCTGGAATATTTGTGTTTATGCATTCTGTGAGACCTATGATTACTCTGTAGGAATCTATCAGTGGTGAGATGTGTAGAAATTCAGTCTGGCACACAGTCTCAATGAAGAACCGACCAATAATGAGTGGAATATCGTACCAGGATCATAACTCCAAATCATATATAGCTCCAGTGAATGGTGGAGTAATAATACATGATGGCATATTTATTGTTGCACCCTTATATATTGGGGATAACATCCAACATTTAAAATACTTATAGTTCTTATATTTTCCTAAAGCTTTAAAAAAAACTGAAAGTAAATAATCAAATTCAGCATTGTGATAACTCCTTCCCCTTAAGTGTTAAACACGTAACAGGAACCCACACTTACCTTGATTGTAGCATTATGAAGTTTGGATTCTCATATAAAGTCATCAAATCATGACTACTTTATGACTAACATAAGATTAAGCACTGGGCCCAGTAACACATCTGGTTTGCATTTCTGAGGATACTTAAGCCAAGTGTGGATTTTTTTTAGTTTACTGCAAAATACCACTTGGACATCATGCCAGCGAAATAATAACTAGTACTACCAGTGCCTCTAATTTCTCACTGATCTTGCCACTTAAAAACATCGGGGAAGATTGAAATCAACAAAGACAAGAGCGTAAGGCAGTCGGGTGTCTACCAGTGTGTGACCTCTCTCTCTCTCCCCCTCTCTTGCCCGCTGCTCCCAAAGGGGAAGGTCCCAGTGTGCAAATGGTTTCCCTCTCCCTCTCGCGCGATTCTATTGGAGGATGGTGCCAGAGTTCTGGGTCTTGGGCAAGGTGCAATTAACATGGCTTGTGGATGTGACTCTGTAGTTCATGCTATGATATGTTTCTGGTTTCTGGCTACTCCTTTTTTTTGTTGCTATGTTGTGCAATTTCGATTGGGACAGCCTGCAGATAATGAATGACAGAGTGCTCGATTGAACTGAACTGAGCTGTGCTGAATATGCCTGGAGTCTTTTGATGACTTTGTGGTTTCTTATTTTATATTCTGTGTTTTTTTGCTCATTTTTTTTTTCGCTGTTTGGCCAATTTGTTCTTTTTTTGCACATTGTTGGTTTGATGTTTTTCTTTGAATGGGTTCTATGGTTTTCTTTGTTTTGTAGCGGTCTGTGGGAAGATGAATCTTAGTGTTGTTTATGGCATACATACTTTGATAATAAATGTATCTTAAACCTTTGAATCTTGAGTCTTTAATTTAATGAAGCATTCTAATAAATGCAACAGACAAATTTTAACAAAATTTAACAAAGATGTACTGATTAAGATACAGGGACAGATAATTGAAGGTTTGGGCAGAGAACAAAGTTTTTTAAGGACCATCATAAAAGATGGGAGAGAGGTTGCAGAGACTAGTGCATGATCATAAAAGAAAGAAACAACTAAATTCAGGAGGGTGCACAATAATAGAGCTGGAGGAGTGAAGTTTGTGGTGCTGGAGGGCACGAGCAAAAGTAATGGGGTAAGGGATAAAAGTTCTTGAAAAACAAGTATTAAAGTATCAAATAACCACACCAACTTCCATTTACACCATGTAAAAAGTCCTGTTGTGCTTCACAAGTGTCACCAAGCTGAGATTAACACCAAACTAAATATCGTACATGCAATGGTGTTGAAATCTGGGGATAGTCAAGGGGGCAGTGCTGAAGGACTGCAGACTTTTCAAAGAGTTGGAGGATGATACAGAGCTTGGATGAGATGACACAATATTGGCATGAATCTTAAAACTGAGCCTTTGCTTAATCAGAAGCCAGCATAGATCAACAAGTGAAGATTTTGAAAAAAAAGTCTGCAGATGCTGAAAATCTGAAATAAGTAAAATGGAAAATATTGGAGAAAACTTATTGAATCAGGTAGTAATTGTGGTAAGTTAAATAGTCATTATTTTGGGTTGATAGATCAACATAGTACAGGTAAGATGGGGGCGATTGGATCTGATGCAAGTGAAGTGTTAGTTGGCTGTATTATATCCAACTCAAGTGATGGATGGAATTATCATTCTCACAGTATTTAAAACTGCTAATTGACAATCAACGCAAACACGGGGAAATCTACAGATGCTGGAATTTCACGCAACACACACAAAAAATGCTGGTGAACGCAGCGGGCTAGGCAGCATCTATAGGAAGGGGTACAGTTGACATTTCAGGCCGAGACCCTTCCTCTGGACTAACTGAAAGAAGAGCTAGTAAGAGATTTGAAAGTGGGAGGGGGAAGGGGGAGATCTGAAATGATCGGAAAAGACAGGAGGGGGAGGGATGGAGCTAAGAGCTGGAAAGTTGATTGGCAAAAGGGATACAGAGTTGGAACAGGGGGAGGATCATGGGACAGGAGGCCTAGGGAAAAAGAAAGGGGGGGGGGAAGCCCAGAGGATGGGCAAGGAGCATAGTGAGAGGGACAGAGGGAGAAAAAGGAGAGAGAGGGAGAGGGGGAGAGAGAGAGAGAGATAAATAACAGATGGGGTAAGAAGTGGAGGTGGGGCATTAACAGAAGTTAGAGAAGTCAGTGTTCATGCCATCAGGTTGGAGGCTACCCAGACAGAATATAAGGTGTTGTTCCTCCAACCTGAGTGTGGCTTCATCTTTACAGTAGAGGAGGCCTTGGATAGACATATCAGAATGGGAATGGGACGTGGAATTAAAATGTGTGGCCACTGGGAGATCCTGCTTTCTCTAGAGGATCCTCTCCCTTCTCAAGCCTCATATCCCTTTTGCCAATCAACTTTCCAGCTCTTAGCTCCATCCCTCCCCTTCCTGTCTTCTCCTGTCATTTCGGATCTCCCCCTCCCCCTCCCACTTTCAAATCTCTCACTATCTCTTCTTTCAGTTAGTCCTGACGAAGGGTCTCGGCCTGAAATGTCGACTGTACCTCTTCCTAGAGATGATGCCTGGCCTGCGGCGTTCACCAGTACTTTTTGTGTGTGTTAGCTGACAGTCAAAGTGTTTGAATTATTTAAAAAGATTGTGATTCTCACCCATTATTAAAGATGCACTAACCTGTTGGATATTTACAGTACATGTCAGTGTAATTGTGAGTACTTAGGCTTAATAAGGCTTCCTATTGAGACTTTGTTCAGTAATTAGGAGGAGAGCTAAGAAGTCCAGAGCAGAAATGCCACTGAAGAATCAAAATGGGAATTAAAATCATGTTGATTTATTCTTTCATTGAGTGGAAGAAACAATGAGGTAGAAGGCAGCTTGTGAACTTCTCCATTCACTGATGTTAATTGTGAAATTGCTCCTTCAGAGAATTGGTGTAAGACGATGTGTATTTAAGAAGACTCTCTTAAGAGAAGGTACAGTGCCGAGGAAGGAGATTATGGCAAGGATGAATTCTGCATGTAAAACTTAGAGAAAATCAAGGTTCAGAGAGAAAAATGGGATTTGGAAAGCTGCCACACTACAGCTGTTTATTGAAAGGTCAGTCCATTAATGCTGAAAATCCTCAGACCAACAAAGCTTGGATGGAGTGAATGAGGATAAATAGAAATCTTTGATCTGATATCATGTTTTCCATTATTCTTTCTCTATTCACTCCCACATGCACTCACTCATTTTTACAGAAACAGTACAATGACATGTAACAATGAGAAATAGTTTGACAGAGATTATTCTAATTTATGTTCTTACTCTGTTTCTGACAGCAACATCCAAGCAAGGTTGGACATCACTCTGCATCACCCAAGCCCTTGCTGACCAATGCATTCAAGGGATTTCAAATCAGTTTGAATGAATTGTCTGACATTAGCCTTCGAGCATGAGTGAGCTGAGCATGGCATCTATAGTATATTCAAAAGTTGCAACTTTATAAAACTCTGGTTAGACCACATCGAGAGTATTGCATACAGTTTTGGTCGCCCCATGAAAGGAAGGATGTTAGGCATTGAAGAGGGTGCAAAAGAGGTTTAACATTTATTTTCTCTGGACTTCTGGAGGCTGAGGGGAGAGCTGATAGAGGTCTATAAGATTATGAGGCATAGATAGAACAGATAGGGAGTATCTGTTTCCCAGGGTAGATAATACTAGAGGGCATGCACTGAAGGTGAGAGGGGGTAGATTCAAAGGGGATATGAGGGGAAAGTTGTTTAGCCAGAGAGTGATGGATGCCAGGAAAGTACTGTCTGGTACAGTGGTAGAGGCAAATACATTAGAGGCTTTTAGGAGATGTTTAGATAGGCACATGAATGTGAGGTAAGTGGAGGAATATGGACCATTGTGCAGGTAGAAGGGATTAGAGCTTGGGTGTTTTTGATTTGGTTCTGCACAACATCGTGGGCCAAAGGGCCTGTTCCTGGGCAGTACTGTTCCATGTTCTAATTGTTGAGCAAAAGGTCAATTGCTTTCCGAACTTTAGAGACCACTTAGCTCTCTCAGTATTTCTCTAAACCACTCAGCTGTGCTGGAGGAAGAGTAGGGGTGGCATATCCAGTGAACGTAGGGTTAGTCACTTCTTATCTTAGCAGGATTGGCACTTAATCATCAACTCTCAACCTGCCTTGCATCCAAGTACAAAGGCTTCAAGGTATTGCTCTGAGTACAAGACTGACCACATGAATATAGCGGAGTCCACGGACCCGTGCCTTTGTACATGAGCACGGAATCTCATCTGAAGTATACCACATCATGGAAAGCATTGTTTTCGGAGTATTTCTAGATCATGGTGGTAGTATCTGCTGGTAACATTCACATAGCTTTGTGTTTATCCCTTGAGATCTCATTTCCAAATGGTGGTCTTGCCCGATTACAAGATGCTTAGGCACTGGAAGAACAACGGGCACTCCAACTTTCCTTCCACATCCCAAACCTGACTGACAGGTTATTTTGCCCTTAATTTAGGTGAGTGGCAGAATCTGGGGAGGACTGACAGAAATATGAGAATGACAAAGTAGAATTAGTGTAGGTTTCCTGTAGAATGGGCATCTGATCATCTGTGGGAACTCCTTGGGCTGCAGACCCCATTTCCCTGCTGTATGAATCTATGTCTATGACTCTGCATTGCTACTTTCAGACAACAAATGTAGGATACAAATTGCCTTCTCTCAGTGTCCATGTCAGCTGAACACTGACCAGTGGAGACATGCAGCCTGAGACAGTTGGAATGGTAACAGCTAGAAGTGGGTTTGATGAGGTTGCACATCTGTTCTAGTGAGTACAGCAGGTTGTATGGAATCCCAGATAAGCAATGGAAGTTGCAACATGTTGTCTTTCGATCTAAGATCCTGCTAAGTTTATAGGGGAGAAAATGTCATTCACCCAGTCTACCATTAGGACACACTGACTCAACTTTGGGGAAAAGTACTTTATCTTTCATCTGTATCTAGCACAATTTGTTGCTTTTCACATCTCTTTAGCTCAACTTCTGCCCAAGGAAAGCAGAATACTTTCTTTCAGTTCAATTCAATTCAAGTTTGATTGTCATTCAACCATACGTGAATATCCATGGATACAGCCAAACAAGACAGCATTTCTCCAGGTCCAAGGTGCAAAACACAGTACCGACAGTCACACACTGCACTTAATTGATTTCAGTAACCAGCTTTGTTCTGTGATCTCAATGATCCTTCTTTAGTTTGGAAGCTGCACTTTGGCTGACGTTTTAGTTTCCAAACAAAGGTATTATACAGCAGTAAAATAAGAAATGCATTATACCAGCTAAGCATGGTGGTTAAGCATAGCCAGTTCTATGCCAAGTCAAAATGCTCTGATATGTGAAAAACAGCAATATCATCCTTTGGTCATCACCCGAGGAGACTATCTGAATTACACTTCAAAACTGCTAACAAGTTCACTGCAGTGCAATAAGGTTGATAAATAATTTCAGTAAGGTATGTTTAAAAAACATTTCCAGTAGATATTTGAAGATATTGCTTGGCTCTTTTCATAGATCTCCTTCTCCCTTAAAATAATGCTTCCAATTCATTTACTAAGTTAAGCTGGGATGCGATTCCAGTGAGTATTTTGAACTCCATGTACTGGAAATTTGAGCTATTGGTGCACAAGAAGTGACCTAGTGTAGATTAGGTCATACTATAGTTGTTTCAGGGTGAAGTCACAGTCATCAGAAAACTGGCCCTGGCAGTTCACCTGAACACATCTGATAATCTTCTCTGGTCAGACCTACAGATCATTTTGCCACTGTTATGCACCAGAAGTTTTCATCCTGAACAGAAGTGGTCACTTTTGACAGGAACTTACAGCTCTTCTGGAGCGGGCTGAACACTGTGCTTCTTTCCCCCACTTTCTATAGAAACACCCTGCAGACATTTAACAACCTGCCAGGCAGCTTCAGAGCTGACTACAGCCTGCTCAGACACCTTTCATCATCTACAGACAGTGCTTAAACATGCAGACATTGTTTGATTTAAAATTTGGGTCTCTGAAAAGTAATAGGAAGGCCTTCACCCACACGTGCCTGGGCTCCAAGTTCTCTCCCATCTTGCATGCTGTGGGATCTTTTCAAGTGCTGGCAGCAATATTAGAGAGTTCATCCAGACATTCCCACTCTCAACTTGGTGACAACCAGGTAATGTTTCAAGTCCTGGAGATATGCCAGCTTCCCATGAATCAGACAGTCATTGACTATATCCATTGTAAAAGATACTTGATCTGCACAATGTAATATCTTTGTTCAAAGTAAACATGTGTTTATAAGGATTCCACTCAAGTATTCCAAATCATAGGAACACGATAAGCAGAGGATTAAATGCCTCAGCCTCTCAGATCTTCTCTATCATTCCATAAAACAGAGGCTCATCTTTTACCTAAAATACAGATTCCTGCACTATCCCATAACCCTTGTTTTCTTTAACATCAAAAAATTCATTAGTCTTTGTTGTGATTCTCTATAAATGAGCCTCAACAACCCTCTAAAGATTCACAACCTTCAGGTGAGTAAGTTTTTCTGATTCCTTTCAAATGGCCTACCTCTTGTTTTGAGACAGTAAGCCTTTGCTCTCGCCCTGAAGGAGTATTTTCGCCAAATCTATCTTTTCAATCAGTTTTAAATTTTCATACACTTCAATTCATTTGCCTTTCATTCCTCTAAATTCTAGAGAATTGAAGCTTAATCTATTGAATCCTTGGTTGTATGACAGATTTGATATCCCAGAGAATAGACTAGAGAATCTTTACTGCTCTCCTACTGCAGCAAGAATATCAATAGTTGGGTAAGGAGACCAAATTATGCACATTACTCCAAGATTGATTTCATCAAAACTGTAGGAATCCATCCCAATTTTCGTACACAAATCCTATAGCAATAAAGGCCAACATATCATTAGTCTTCCTAATTACCTACTGAATCTTCAGTTTGGCTTTCAGTGACTTGCATACAAGGACATCCAAATCCCTTTAAAGACTAACATTAACCATTCTCTCGTTCAATAGGTCTAACACTTAGTAAGTCTTTGAGTTCCAAATTTGGCCTCACAAACACAGGACTCTAAGACTCAGTGTGATTTAAGTGGCCGTATGCTTGTGGGTTCAACCACTGATTTCAGACAGTAAGGGATATTTCACCTCAGTGTATGCAAGGAATATATTTTAAGTGCTGAAATACTCATGACCTTGGGTGTACTGAGCCTATGAGTCGCAGAATGTAAATGTGTAGGGTATGCTGGGGAAATAAGCTGAATAAGATGGGGAGTAAGGACAAACAAGTTGTTTTAGATGAATTTGATAATGGAATTTAGAAGATAGGAGACAATGGCAAAGGGCAGTAATATCCTAGATGAGAACTTCATTCACAGATAATCTGAAACTATGGAGCATTAAGGAGATAGAGATTTCGTGGGTGGTTAGAAATTTATTGCCATGAGCAATGCCTAGTTCTACCACATAGACTTTCCAGACAGGAAAGACTATCAGTGACTGAACAAAAGACACTGTAAATTTAACTGTCTTAATCTTTAGTTGAAGGAAATCTCGGCTTATCCAGTACTGTATGTTGAACAAATAGTTGGCAAACAGTGGGATCTGAGAAAAATTAAGATCTGCAGATGGAAATGCCAAGGAGATGGAAAATTTACTGACATGGTGTCATGGCAACAACGTTTTATTCAATTTCAGCAAAACAAGAGCTGGTCATTGAGTTCAGGAAGGTGGTGGGGATGTGCAAATGCTCCTGTTGACTTCGAGGGTGCTGAAGTTGAGAGGGTTGCGAGCTTTAAGTTCCCAGGTAGGAACACTGCGGAGCTCCACATTGATGTCACAGCCAAGAAAGCTCACCAAATCCTTTACTACCTCAGGAGACAAAAGAAGTACAGCATGTCCCTATTGACTCTTACCAATTTTTATCAATGCACCACAGAATTTTTTCAATGACTGGTTGCATTACGGCCTGGTATGGGAACACCAAATGAGCGGAAAATCCTACAAAAGGAAATGGATTCAGCCCAGTACATCATGGGTAAAACCCTCCCAGCCGTTGAGCACATCTACATGAAATGTTGCCATAGAGAAGTAGCATCCATCACCAAAGATCCTCACCACCCAGGCCAAGCTCTTTCCTTGCTACTGCCATCAGGTAGAAGGTACAAGAGCCTCAGGGCTCGCACCACTAGGTTCAAGAACAGTTACAACCCCTCAACCATCAGGCTCTTGAACAAAATTGGACCGCTACACATTTAATGACTCTGTTATATTGTTACTTCATGATCATTATTTATTGCTATTTATTATATCTGCAGTTGCACAGTTTTTTGTCCACTGATCCTGTTTGCAGTTCCTGTTCTATAGATTTGCTAAGCATGCCCGGAGAAAAAGAACCTCAGGCTTGTACGTGGTGACGTGTATGTACTCTGATAATAAATTTATTTTGGGCATTGAATAGAAAACATTCTGCCTGGATGCATGGTATTGCAACCGTTCTGCATGTGAATGCAAGGAACTGCAGAGAGTAGTAGCCTCAGTTCAGCACTTCATCGGGACCAGCCTCCCCTCTAAGGACTCTGTTTATGGTTGTTGCTGCCTCAGTAAACCAGCCAGCATAATCAAAGACTCCACCAAGCCCAGATATTCTCTCTTCCCTCCTCTCCCATCCGGCAGAAGATACAACAGTCTGAAAGTTTGTGCCACCAAGCTCAAGGACAGCTTCTATCTCACTGTTATCAGGCTCTTAAATGGACCTTTTGTATGATGAGGTGGACTCCTAGCCTCACAGTGTACCATGAGGGTTCGTTCAACACTGTTACAGCTGAGGGCGTCAGAGTCCGGAGATCAGTTCCAACACTGTTCACTTTCTACAGGTATCGCTCCTTATGCGACTCCTGTGTCCATTCATTCCTCCCCACTGATCTCCCTCCTGGCACTTATCCTTGCAAGCGGAACAAGTGCTACAGCTGCCCCTACACCTCCTCCCTCACTACCATTCAGGTCCCCAAACAGTCCTTGCAGATGAGGCAACATTTCACCTATGAGTCTGTTGGGGTCATCTACTGTATCTCCCAGTGTGGCCTCCTGTGTACCGATCAGACCCAACCTAGATTGGGAGACGGCTTTGCTGAGCACCTACGCTCCATCCACCCGAAAAAGCGGGATCTCCCTGTGGCCACCCATTTTAATTCCACTTTCCATTCTCATTCTGTTATGTCAATCCATAGCCTCCTCTTGTGCCATGATGAGGTCATGCTCAGGTTGGAGGAGCAATGCTTTATATTCCATCTGGGTAGCCTCCAAACTGATGGAATTTAATGCAGACAAGTGTAAGGTGCTGCACTTCAGTAGGACCAACCAGGGTAGGTCTTACACTGTGAACGATTGGGCACTGAGGAGTGTGGTGGAACAAAAGTATCTGGGAATACAGGTCCATAAGTCATTGAAAGTGGTGACAGAGGTAGATAGAGTCATAAAGAAGCTTTTGGTCACATTGACCTTCATAAATCAAAGTTTTGAGCACAGGAGATGGGATGTTATGTTGAAGTTGTATCTGTGTTTGTGCATCGTCAATGTCGATGAGGACCTTGACACCATATGATGGTGTCGAGACTAGAGCATGATTTGGATTTAAGTGAGGGGGAGTTGCGCAGTGTCAGCCTCACTCTCTCTTCCCAACTCCCATCTGGATCCAGTGGCAAGACAGAGTCTAGACGGCTGGAGATGGGACTAGTCTCAGTGGATGACCAGGATGTCTTCTGTGTCTTGTCCTGCTCTACACATTCCACAACACTTGCAGAGACCGCCTTCTTGACCGTTGGACCTTCCGTTGGTCTCGTCTACTCAAACCGCTGGAGTCTGTCTTCACATGCTGGGATAGACAACTCCCTATCTCACTGGGGGTTTGAAACCCATCGGCTACCCTCACCTGGTCAAGCTGGCTTGTCGAAACCGTTGCCCAGGGTGTGGCCGCTGTCGCATGCAAACAGCTACGGGAAGCCACAGGTGAGAGCTGAGTACCAGGTGGGGACCAAAGGTGGACTAACTGCCTTGAAAAGGACACGACATGTTACCCCACCAGAGGTGCTACCCCTCCCTGACACTCCATACACTCCTGAAGTTGTATAAGATGCTGACGAAGGCTAACTTGGAGTATTGTGCACAGTGTTGGTCACAGGAATGGCAGAGCAGACTCAATGGGCCAGATGGTCTAATTCTGCTCCTATGTCTTATGGCCTTATGGTCTTAGGGGAGTGGAGAAAAAAAGATGAGGACTCTCTGCCCAATATGTCGACTATACTCTTTTCAATCGATGCTGCCTTGCCTGCTGAGTTCCTCTAGCATTTTGTGTGTGTTGAAATCATTCTATTTTCTTATTTTATGCTAATGATAGTTCTATACTCATTGATTCTTTGCTCTTTTTATTTTGCTTTTCAGATCCCCATCTGTTTGCTATACACAGTCTGATTCTCACTTGAATCATTCACCTGATACCCATGTTGTTTTAAACAGAAGAGAGTCTGCAGGTGCTGGAAATCCAGAGTAACACACACACAAAATGCTGGAGGAACTCTGCAGTACGGAAAGGAAAAAAGTGTCAAATAAAGATGCTGCCCGACCTGCTGAAGTACTCCGGCATTTTGTGTGTATCCCAATTCTTTTCTTTATTCTACTATGTTTTAAAATTTTCATCCAGGAACCTCTGGCTTTGGTTCCCTCATCCTTTCCTTAATAGGAATGCCTGCACTGGAATGTGTCTGGGTGAGGAGGCCTGGGATATTAGTTTGTGAGGAACTGGGATTAGGGGGACTTCTGTAGTGGATGAAGAGGTTGAGTGTGATTCAGATCCAGGGTTGAGAGTGCTGTGGAGAATGGAGAGATCGGTGCCCTCAGTGCAAGTTTCTCCAGCGGTGCTGCAAAGGAAATGTAACGTGAAGAATAATGTCATCCCAGGTACTTGTGTTGGCTCATTCAGGAAGAGCTGGGACAAATTTTCCAAAGGACTCTGAATTATGGGTCACTTCCTTTACCAGAAAAGACATATTTTCCATTGCATTATTCTGGAGAGAGCAATGGCCGAATTCCTATATTCCTAAAGTTGGAATCATTCCTCATTTTATCCCTGCATGTTATAAGGTGTGGGCTCAGTCTGAGCTGGGGGTCAGATGCAGGCACACTTGCTTAATGATCCACTGTTATTACGGCAACTGGAAGGTGGAGGAGGTAACCAAGTGGCCAGCATTGTGTTCAACCAACTGCCACAAGAAGTGTATCCTTTGCCGAGCCTTTCTGTTAGTGAAAGAGATATTGTCCTTTGGAACCTAGATATTGAAATGGGGCTAACTATAGAGCTGTTGATGATGAGCTGCTGGAGAAAAGACACATTTCTCCTGAAGTCGATATGCATCTTCACTGTTTCAAGGCATTCAGTTCTGAGTAGTTTTGTTTGCACAAGGACCCTAGTTTGTTTACTTCCTGGTGGTACTTGGATTCGTCACCTCTGGTCAAATGACAGTAGCATCATCTGCAAACTAGTGCAATGATGGCGGTGTTGCGCACAAACTAACCACCTATTGAACATGCCTGCTAATTTTTTGTTTGCAGTTCTTGCACAAAAGCAAACAGGTCCCTCCATACTTTGCTCATCTGCAATCTTTCTCTATTTAGTTATTCTGATTTTAGATACCTTTAACTGAAATGTATAGCCTTGCACTTTCCCAAGTTAACTTCATCTGTTAAACTGTTCACCCATTCATTCAAACTATTCATAGAGTCTTAAAATCCTCATTGCAATATGCCCTCCCACTTGCCTTTATGTCATTGGCAATCTTTTACTCTTCCCCTTTTAGTTTGACTCTCAATCTTCCATGTGATTACGAATTTTCAATCCATTTTTCCTTGTACACCAGCCTTTTATGTGGCAACTTGTCAAATACTTTCTGAAATTTCAAATGCACTACTTCTACAGCAGGAGTCCCCAAACTTTTTTGCACTGCGGACCGGTTTATTATTGACAATATTCTTGTGGACTGGCCGACCGGGTGGGGCAGGGGGAAGGTTGCCAACGGACAAGAGTAGCAGTCAAATACGTTGTGTTTACCCCGAGAAAGACTACAATGACCTTGAAGCCTTGCGCGGGCACCAGTGCGCATGCGTGACTTGCGCATGTGTGTACGTGCCGTTTTTTTCTACAAATCGTTTTTGGCGATTCTGTGTGGGGGGCGGGGATGTTAACCACGACCAGAATATAGGTGATAAGTGGTTAATACACTCAATTTCGTTTCTAAAAGAGTTTATCTAACGAAGTTAATATTAAACACCCAGTGCATATTTTCCTCGCATGAATATAGTGATAAGTCAATTATAAGTCAATAGCATCATAACATTTTAAGTAAAGTTTGGATATTAAACACACAGCATATATTTTCCCTGTATGAACATATACAATCATTACAACACACCAATATCGCTGAATCAGTGGGAGCCCTGGGCTTGTTTCCCTGCAACAAGACGATGCCATCGAGGGGTGATGGGAGACAGCGATACTCGAAGGGGGTTCCTTATGTCCAGTCTATTCCGCAATTTAATTTTCGTTGCATTCATTGCAGAGATATGATGTTGGAAATGGAAGCAACATTTTCAGTGCTTTCGTGGCTGTCTCAGGATATTTAGCCTTGACTTTGATCCAGAATGCTGGCAGAGATGTTAAGTCAAACATACTTTTGAGCCCGTCGTCATTTGCAAGCTCAAGGAGTTGATCTTCTTCCCGTGCTGACATGGATGACACTTGGGTAATGACCTCGCGTGCGTTCAAACTCAACAGTGGGTGTGACAGGGAATGAAGAAAGGTGTAGCTGACTCATATCGCCAAATCATATTGTTTCCTCGCGGCCCGGTAGCACATGCTTTGCGGCCTGGTACCGGTCCGCAGCCCGGTGGTTGGGAACCACTGCTCTACAGGGTTCCCTCCTATTGACTTGAAGGGCCAGGTGGCTTGTTCCTTTTCCTTCAGTTCTTTTCATCAGCATCCTATTATTGTGCATTTCTGGTCATCATAACATCCACACTTATGAATGCATAACAATAATCAGGAGTAAAAACATTTACAGTCCTATGAGTTCCTCTTTGAGGAGAAAAATGCTTCAATATTTTCACCTGATTAAAACGTATCATTACGCAAGTGTTTCTTACTAGCAACACAAACTCGGCTCTGCATTGAACTGAGGCTGCGTCTACGGCTACGGCCTGCTCAGGCTGCTCCAGACTTTGTGTCTATGGACCCACTTCTGTTCTGAATGCCATTTGCTTACTTCTATTGTTTGCAGGGTTTTTGTTCTCTCTGTACATTGGGAGTTTGGGTCTTCTTTTTTATGGGTTCTTCTGGGTTTCTTTGTTTTGTGGGAAAAAGAAGGAGATGAAACTCAAGTTTGTATAATGTACACATACTTTGATAATAAATAAACTTTGAACTTTGAAATACAAATTATTGCCAAAGTCATAAATGTCTGAAGCAACACCAAGCAAAGATTAGTGTTTCATGATAACAGAATTATATTGACATGAATTCTATGTCAAAGTATTAACGTATTAACCATAATTATAATTTAACTTGTCAAGCTTTCTAATGGCAATAGCTGCCAAATGAGTTTGCTCATGTATACTTAAATTTATAAGTTCTTTGCACTGCAAATTGCTGTAAACGTATGCTAACTAATGAGGAAAAACGGCTCGTGGGACCATAGAGAACACAACAAATTTACATAGCCTTAACCACTGAAGTGGAACAGATAATGAGTACCAGAATAGGAGAGATCAATGACAAACCAGCTACAGAGGGGAAATTGAAGAATACGGTAAAGACTCAGTGAGAGAAGAAAAAAATGTAGAAAGAAAATTTGGTGCAACACATCGAAAATGCAGGAGGAACTCAGCAGATCAAGCAGCCTCTGTTGAAATGAGTAAACAGTTGCTGCTTGGGGCAAGCCCCTTTTTTAGGATTGGGAGGGAAGATGTGAGATGCCTGAACTAAACATTGGGGGGGAGGGGAAGAAGACTAGCTGGAAAGTGATAGGTGAAGCCAGGTGGGTGGGAAAGGTCAAGGGCTGGAGAAGAGAGTATCTGATAGGAGAGGACAGTGGTCAATAGGAGAAGGAGGAGGGGACCCAAGTGGAAGTAATAGGCAAGTGGAAGAAGTGAAAGGGCAGAGTGGGGAATAGAAGAAGTGGGGAGGAAAACTTTGTTCACCGGAAGGAGAAAACGATATTCATGCCATCAGATTGCAGGCTACCCAGATGGAATAGAAAATGCTTTTCCTCCACCCTGAGGGTAGTAACCTTTGGTAATTTGGAAAATTTAGTGACTTTTTTGTTTAAGATCTCCAACAACTATGTTCTGATCTTCACACTGCAATTAACTCACCTCTGTTGGAATTAGAGAAAAGGTTCATTGAAATATGAAGTAATGATATTTCAAAGAAATTGTGTGGTTACTTTTACTTGGAACAGATATAAATCCTGATCACGTTGGAAGGCTTTATTTGAGGTGGATATTCTGGCTGGCTCCCAGTTAGAGTGAGTGAGCTGACAGGTTGTAACACTTTTTCCATTTGTCTGGATGTGAGCTAGATGACTCTGACTGATGAAAGTTCAGCCAAAGACCAGATTCACATCAAACATGCAATATCTTACATGGTGAACAAAAGGGCAAAGAGTTTGAACACACCTGTTGAGATCATCCCTATCCCTTTGGATTAGTATTGTTTGGAAAAGGAATTCCAATTAGCTTGAAAATAGTCAAATTCTCTTTTAACTTACCTTATTTATGGAACAAGGATGAGGAGAAAAATCTCCCTTTAAACTCAAACGATCCCTTCATTTTCAAGCACAATAATGATTTTAATTTTAAAATAATTGTGTATAGCATCTTCAGGCAATGAAATATCCCAAAGCATTTCACAATACCAAACCAAAACTAATCCTAAGCCAAGAATTTAGAGCAGGTGACTTAAAGTTCCATCAATCTACTAATGTTCAAGAGCATCTTAAATGAGGAGAGGTAGTGAGGTGATAAGGTTCGGAGTGAGATGGGGAGGGATTTGAAATTCAGAGTTCAGAGCCTTGGCAGCTGAAGAGATAGCTTCCTGGAATTTTTGACAGAAGAGCACAAGAGCCCAGAACTTAAGAACACAGACACCTTGGAGGCTTTGGCTAGAGGAGACAGCAGAGGTATGTAGGAGAAGATTATGAAAGGATTTAAAAACAATGAGAACTTTAAAATGGAGACATAGATCTAATGTCAGCCATCATAGACTAGTCTGCAAAAAAGTTAGGGATAATGAAATAGGCTGCAATTTAGGATGAGGATGATAAAATTTTAGGTGAGCTTCAATTTGGGGAGGGAGTATAGGCAGGAGAACATCAGAATAGAAGCATAAGGCTGTAAATGTTGGCTTCCATTGCATGGGAGCTGCACAGCAAGTTTTGCATTATGATATGGAGCTGGAAATAGCAGTCACAGTGATAATACTCATTTGTGGCTGAAAACTTATCTCATGGTTAAACATGACACCAAGTTTGTCAACAATTTGGCTGCAACTCAAGTTTTTGGCAGAGAATGAGAATCAAGCCCAATAACCACTTTTCCTCGTGTCCAATTAGAGAAAACTGCTCTCTCCTTCAATTAACCATATAACCATATAACAATTACAGCACAGAAACAGGCCATCTCGGCCCTTCTAGTCCGTGCCAAACTCTTACTCTCACCCAGTCCCAGCAACCTGCACTCAGCCCATAACCCTCCATTCCTTTCCTGTCCATATAGTAGTCCAGTTTAACTTTAATCAAAAACATCGAACTTGCCTCAACCACTTCTGCTGGAAGCTAGTTCCACTCAGCCGTCACTGTCTGAGTAAAGAAGTTCCCTCTCATGTTACCCCTAAACTTTTGCCCTTTAACTCTCAACTCATGTCCTCTTGTTTGAATCTCCCCCACCCTCAATGGAAAAAGCCTATCCACGTCAACTCTATCTATCCCCCTCATAATTTTAAATACTTCTGTCAAGTCCCCCCTCAACCTTCTATGTTCCAAAGAATAAAAACCAAACTTGTTCAACCTTTCTCTGTAACTTAGGTGATGAACTGATGGAGTAAAGGAGAGAATGTCTTAGGTCACAGAAGAAGGAGATAAAGTATGGAGAAGTAAGTATGCACTGATCCCTATCCTCCTCACCAGTTATTTTTGCTTTATTGCTATTTTCTGTGAGAGTTGTGGATAAAACAAAAAGGGCTGCCTTGGATCAAGGGACTTTTGGGTAAGTTGGGAAGGTGTGCCTGGATCATACAAAATGGGAAAAAGTAGTGAAGTGGGAGAGCACTCTGACTGGTATGACCATCTGACCAGCACTCTGACCATCATGGCCTGGTATGGAGATTCCAACGCACAGCTTCACATGAGGCTTCAGAGGCTTGTAGACTCAGCCCGTTCTACCACGGACACAAACCTTCACACCATCAAGGACATCTTCTTAAGGCATTCCCTGAAGTAGGCAGCATCCTTAATTAAAAGTCCTCACCATCTGCGACATATCTTCTTCATATTACTCCCATCAGGGTGGAGGGAAAGGAACCTGAAGCCCCACACTCAATAATTTACCAACAACTTCTTCCCCTCTGCTATCAGATTTCTAAATAGTCCATGAACCCATGAAAATTATAATCTGTTTTTTGCACTATTTATTTATTCATTCTGTAACTTATAGTGATTTTCATGTCTTGCTTTTACTGCTCCTGCAAAAAGAACAGGTTTCATGACAAATGTCGACGATAATAAACCAGATTCTGAGCTTCAGCCTTGGTCACGTGGAGCAGTCTATCAAATCAAAGCAGTCACGTAGAATCTCAGCTGTTTCCTCAGGCCTTCTGTTCTGGATTCTCCCATTTCAGCTTCTGTTTGTATTCAGGGAGTAAGGGCTCAGCCTGGTGGTCTGATTGATCAAAGTGTGGAGGAGGAATAGTTCAGTAAGCACCTTTGATAGTTTTACAGCAATGGTTGAGGGTGTTTGGACCCCTGGTTGGACAGGAAATGTACAGGTAGTATTGTGGTAACACACCCTTGAAGTTGGCCTGGTTGTGTCCTTAGCTCCTGTGCGGATCAGTTGGCAGGGGTATTTGAACACATGTTTAACCTCTCCCTGCTTCGAATGGGGTTCCCACCTGCTTTAAGAAGACTGCTATTGTCTTGGTATCAAAGAGTAATAAGATAATGTGCTTTAATGACGTTAACAACTACTGTCATGAAGTACTTCAGGAGATGGCTCATGGCATGTATCAGCTCTAGGTTTACAGACAAACTCAATCCACTGCAGTCTGCCTACAGCTGAAACAGGTCTACAGCAGACACCATCTCCTGGGCCCTACAACATCTCTGGAGCATCAGGACATACAGAAACTCACATCAGACTATTGTTTACTGACTACATTTCTGCCTATGATACTATGATTCCAAGCAAACTCATCACCAAGCTCCAGACCCTAGAAGTTAATGCCTCTTTCTGCAGCTGGGTTATTGGCTTTCTGACGAACTGACTGCAATCGGTAAGGATAAACAGCAGCACCTCTGCTGCGATCATTCTAAACACTGATGCTCCACGAGGCTGCATCCTCAGCCCCCTATTCTACTCCCTGTAAACTCTTGACCATGGAGCTGGAATACAAGATGAAGACAGAGAGCTTAGAGACATAGTGCTATGACAACAACCTTTCCCTCAGTATGAACAAAGCAGAAGAGCTGGTCATTGACTTCAGAAGGTGGGGGTGGAGGGGAGGGTAGTGCACATGCTCCTGTCTACATTGATGGTGTTAACATTGAGAGGGTTGAGAGCTTCAAGTTCTCAACTTGGTATGGTGACTGCCCTGCATGTGACTGCAGGAAACACAGCTCAGCACATCACAAGAACCAGCCTCCCCTATGAGGACTGTCTGCATTTCCTGCTATCTCAGTAAAGTCAAAGACCCCACCAACTCTGGGCATTCTCTCTTCTCCCTCCCATTGGCCAGAAGACACAAAAGCCTGAAGGCACATACCACCAGGCTCAAGGACAATTCATATCCTATTGTTATCAGGCACTTAAATAGACCTATTATAGGATAAAGTAGATTCTTGAGCTCACAGTCTACATTGTTATCTTGCAATTTCACTGCACTTTTTTGGTAGCTTTTTACAGTTTATTCTGCATTGTTATTATTTTACCTTCTTTCTTCTACCTCAATGCACTGTGTAATGATCAGATCTGTATGGACAGTACGTAGGACAAGCTTTTCACTGTATCTTGGTACATTTGACAATAGCAAACCGATAAATCTGGGACTGCATGCTGTACCTCCTGTTCTTATGGTTTTGTGCATTGGGCACTTAAATTAGTAATTTCTTTTAGTTAGTTCTTTTCTTACAGATTCATAATTCTCTTGTGTGACAACATCTGAAAGGATTCTAGGTACATTTATTATCAAAGTATGCATGAGGTATAAAACCCTGAGATTCATCTCCCCCCAAACAGCTGCAAAACAAAGAAAACCATGGAGCCTGTTGAAAGAAAAACACCAACCTCTGCCCAAGTCAAAAAAAAACAAATTGCACAAACGACAATAAAAAGGAACAAGGAAAAATACAGGATATAAAACACAAAAATGAAAGAATCCATATTTATTTCAGCTGAGTGTTCATTATCTGCAGGCTGCCCTGATTCAAAGTCGGCCAAAAATAGCAACAGAGAAAGGAGTGAGCAGAAACCAGAAACACATCATGACCATGTGAACTACAGTTCAATCCACAAACACGGTCGATTAAACCTTCCTCCAGTACCATCCTCCGACAGCATCCAGGGAGAGGAAGGTCCTTCAAACACTGCAGGAAGCAACTTGAAGAGATTACGCACTCAGAATTGGGAAGAGTCAGAATACCCACCGTAAATGAATCATAACATAAAATATATTTTTGGAGATTGTTTGGGTCCTGTTGCAGTTTCAATACTTTTGTATTATAATCGATAGCTTTAAGTTTCAATTTCATTAGGTTGAAAGTATATTTATGGAACTTTGTGATTGAGGCCCAAAATCATTCTAAGTTTTTTTTCATGTCTTCTGGTGGCAGAGTGAGGGGACATTAGTAAAGATATGGATGCATATTGTTTGGAATGAATTCTCATCTAAAGCATAGGGCCTCTGCACTGAAACTAATAATTTTAAGTAGTCGCCTGAAAGTGCCTTTGAATTGAAGTGTCTTCCAGTGGTTCTCTGATTGACTGTATTTTACATTGCAGAGATGGGTACAGAAATCAGTAATTTTCAGGAAATCAGTCACTTTCTAGAATTGGAACAAAAGCAGCCATTTGCCCAAGCAAAAACTGGAATCTACTACTTCTACTGGGACTTACCTACTTCTGATGTCAGTGAGAGTCGAGTTAGTTTTAACTATCAATACCTGTGCACCTCGTGAGTGGCTAACTCTGCTTTGCCGTTGGCACATCAGCAAGAACGGCAATTATGCAGGTAATCCCTAAGCTCTGAAATTCCTTCCCATTAGTCCTCCACCCCTTCTGCTCCTGTGAGGTAGTTCTTAGAATCTGTGATGAAATTTCTAGTCACCCGTCCCATCACTGCTCAGTGTCAAGTTCAGTTGAATAAATCTTCTTATGATGTGCTTTTATTTTATTGCTCTGAGATATAAACTACCATATTACATTTACACTGAAGTTACACTGGAAATACTGATAAAAAATTGAACTGTCATAAAATAAAATCTGTTGCAAGTTTAGGTTAGTTATGGATTGCATAAATTGTCATAGCACAGTGATGTTTTTGGCTGAACTGAAGTTCATTGAGGAAGGAAGTCTGACATGAAAATGTTGGGCTAATTAAGTCTCAGCATGAAGAGGAGGAAAAGCATAAGGATGGAGATAAAGATTACAGCAGCTGACAGGCTGAGGTGGGAAATGTAATGGATAACTTGTGAAAAGTTGTGAGTTAGATAACTTGTAAGTTAGAAACTCACCTTGGGACTTACTAAGATGCTGAGTTTGCACTGAATTTGCTTCTGCCCAAGACATTGCTCAGGAAGAGGCTTGGAATTGGTGTCAATGTGGCAGCCTTTTGTCAGCTGCTGATGGTGATGGTTGTAGTCTCCTCAAGCTTTAGGTGGAAATTGTAAAGAGGACTGGAATAGAACATAGAGAACATAGAACATAGAATGCCTACAGCACAATATAGGCCCTTTGGCCCACAAGGCTGTGCCAAACATGTCCTTACTTCAGAAAATATCTAGGGTTACCCATGGCCCTCTATTTTCTAAGCTCTATGTACCTATCCAGGAGTCTCTTAAAAGACCCTATCGTACCCGCCTCCACCACCGTCGCTGGCAGCCCATTTCATGCACTCATCACTCTCTGCGTAAAAAACTTACCCCTGACATCTCCTCTGTACCTACTTCCAAGTACCTTAAAACTGTGCCGTTTCGTGCCAGCCATTTCAGCCCTGGGAAAAAGCCTCTGACTATCCACACGATCAATGCCTCTCATCATCTTATACACCTCTATCAGATCACCTCTTATCCTCCATCGCTCCAGGGAGAAAAGGCCAAGTTCACTCAGCCTGTTCTCATAAGGTATGCTCCCCAATCCAGGCAATGGAATAGCAATGGAAAATGTTAGAAAAAGCCTGCAGCTCAGGCATCTGGTCTCAGGCGCCACAGTAGTGTAAATGCGCGATGCGGGTATAGATTGGGGTGTCAGAGTGTGGAGTTCAATTCTGACATTGTCTCTAAGGAATCTGTACCTTTCCTTCTATGATATACGCAAATTTCCCTCCGGGTACTCCTGCTTCCTCCCATAGCCCACATCCATAATGGTAAGTAGGTTAATTGGTCATTGTAATTTGTCCTATGATTATGCGAGAGTTAAACCATGAGTTCCCAACCTATGGACCGTGGAGTCCACGGCATAAAAAAGGTTGGGAACCCCTGGGGCTTGCTGGGCAATGCGGCTCATTGCACTGCAAGGGCCTGTTCCATACTCTATCTCTAAATAAAAATAACAAATAAAGATAGGAACAATGCCACTGTTTTTTTATCAGTGATCTTTAAAGTAGGGTTGGTATTGGGTAAGCAACTGGATTGAAACAAGACAGGGTAATGGCTGAGAGAGGTAGTGAAGTACATGTTCTAACTGAAGACGTGGACTTGTCTTTGGATGATGTTACTGAACTTGAGCAAGAGCCTGGGCTAACCTCTATCCTTAAGAGAGCTGGCAATGATGTAGCGGTAGAAGAGAAGTCATTGGGGCTGTGACTGTGAACAAAGTTACTGGAAGATACTGAAGTTGGTGGATGCACTGTAGAAGTCTTTACTCAGCAAAACAAGCAGCAAGCATCATACTTGAGACACTCTTGGAAGAAGAGGCCTCCTAAACTCAAAGTACATCACATTTTATACCTTATTTATTCTCACAAATCAATGAATATGTTGTAAAAAAAATCACTCCCTACTTGTACATAGTTTTCTCCTGTTGCTTGTTCTTTCTTTCCTCTGTTTACTATAGGTGTATACCTCAGATAAATATTATGTGGAGATTTGTGGCAAGTATGACTATATGATATATATGTACAGTATCTGAAATACATCTTATAGAAATGTTTGTTTGATGATGAAGTTCAATAAAAAATAAATTACGAAAAAAAGAACAGTGGTAAGTCAATACAGTTTCAGTAGTTACAATGACATCATTTCCTTCGACACTTTGGGTTGACAGTGCTTCACTTAAGTTACATATTATTTTCAAACACCCAAATCTTCGGAGCAATACTCCAGACACCCTAGAGTGAATGTTAATCAGAGTTGTCTCTCTAGCTGTATTCATGCCTATGTGGGCATCTGAGGTCAAATGCAGTCGTTCTTTGCTTGCAATTGACCACAGTCTGCAGCTCCAAGAACACCACTGTTCTGAGTGCATTTCAAACTTAACCTACAATCCACTTTCAGGTCTGAATCTGGCTGCTGTTGAAATTAGCATTTGCTTTATACCATAACGCCGGAATACACCCAAACAATTGGTGGAACCAATTTATTAACAGTGAAAACAAGCAATACTACTGGATAGCAAAGGCACTATGCTTGAGAAAGGTTGAGTTTTTAATGGATTGAACTGCTGCTGATAGCTTGGTGGGGGGAGAAGTAGTTAAATTATCTTATAGGGATATTGTTCTTCAGAGTTTTAGCTATTTTGGTAATGAGCCAGAAAAAAAGTCTGTAATAAAACTATATAAATACACAGTTCACTGGCTGTCCTTGCTTCCTTGCACATCTCAAATAATGTATATTTTGTTAGGTATATTGGCTGCTATAAATTACCCCTAGTAAAGCTGGGTGTCAGGAAAACCAGAGCTTTAGGAACATGACAGAGAATGAGCTTCAGGGAAATAAATGGGTGAATAGGTTTGATAGGAATGCTCTGATGTCTTGCAAGACTCAATGGGCCAGATGGTTTCCTCTTTATGTCATATGGAAATAGGAGAAATTATGAGTCCGGTGAAGAGTCCTGAGTCTGGTGGAAGGAAGAGGTGGACTTTGATACCATGAGAGAAATGCTGGTGTCAGAAGGTGGGAGTGGCAGGCTGTTCAAAGGAAAACATGAACCTACTTAATTTTTGGGGTGATACCTGCTCAGGGATACCCCCTTCAGTCATACTGAGGCATGTTGGGAAGCTGCACCTGTAGGACTGAACTGTGGATGATGAGGGACAGTCGACTGTAAACTAAATTCCTAACTGTGGCTTCGGGATGTACATTTCTCCACTATCATCCCACCATCCCACATGTTTAGGCTTCTCCATGCATTTTCACAGCAATATTTTAAAAATTCTGATTAATGTGTGCTGCAGAAAATTTGAGGTAATTCAATATATCATCAGTCATCTGTTTCTGGATGAAAACCCATTGAAGGCTTTGCAAGTGTCATTTCAGGAATCAAGAATCTGCAATCCATTCTGTAAATCACTGTTTTTCATTTGAATTGGATTACATGACATTATGAGATATAATTTGCTGGCAATTACATGTCAATGTTCGTACATTAATTATTTGCATGAGTGCATTCAGATATGTATGGATCTGGAAATATATAACCTCTAATGAATTTCCTCAAAGTTTCATTTTGCACATATTAACTTGTGGTAGATTGCAGATGTTTGCAGCATTCATGGACTCCGGGCCTCAAGCAGCGGTGTCACCTGTTTACAACCACCAGGAGAGAGGTGTTGGAGCCAGTGTGCTCCACCAGGTGCGGTGTGATGTTCAGGCTGGAGTTGGTGCTGCATTCCCTGTCTTCACTTGGTAGAAGACAATGTCATGATGTGCTCATGAAGGACAGGAAGGACTCAGATGTGGGGAAAAAGCAGGATCCCCAGGGAAGAGTCAGAAACAAGAGGTTAAACCTTAGAATCAGAGCCTTAGAGGAGCGACTGAGCAATATTGTGAGGTAATTCGTCCTCTCCAACACAATAATCCCACAAAGGCACTGAATGGGAGATCTCTTTAAATAATCAGAATCAGAATCAGGTTGATTATCACCGGCATGTGACGTGAAATTCGTTAACTTAGCAGCAGCGGTTCAATGCAATACATAATATAGAAGACAAAAAGAAATAAATAAAATTAAAAAAAATAAACATGCTGTAAATTTTCACTGATAATGTAATGGTTTCTCTGTAGCAGCAATGTTTGGGTTATGACGAGAGATAATTGGGTTTGGAATGCTGTTGTTCTTTCTTGTGAGTCTGGAAGAGAGATTTTCGCGGTCTTTTGCTGGGGAGAGATGAGGAGAGAAGACGTGAATGGAGAGAGTTGATAGACCGCCAGATGGGGTGGACTTGGAGCAAGGGTCCGAAGGGCAGCGACGATCGGTGGAGGCAATGGTGGACGGTTGGCTTATCAGTGAGCTCCAACATTGCGCAACAGACCGTTTAATAAGATTGGGCCCTTTTCCTTTTTTTTCATTTTCTTTACTAATCATATAGTCAAAGTAAGAATTATAAAGCTTAATTGTTTAATCGCATATTGTGTACTGTTTGTTATTTCAGGGTACTGATTTGTAACAGGGGACACATCGCGCAGCATCCACCCAAATGAGATTTCATAAGTTTGGCTAGGCCGGGGGCCATCACCCCTGTATTGAGGCGCTAGCGGAAGTGAGAGTTACAAGTAAATCAATTACAATATATGTATATTGAATAGATTTAAAACATGTAAAAACAGAAATATTGTATATTTAAAAAAGTGATGTAGTGTACAACAGTTCAACGTCCATTTAGGAATCGGATGGCAGAGAGGAAGAATCTGTTCCTGAATTGCTGAGTGTGTGCCTTCAGGCTCCTGTACCTCCTACCTAATGGTAACAGTGAGAAAAGGGTACACCCTACGTGTTGGAGGTCCTTAATAATGGACGCTGTCTTTCCGAGATACTGCTACCTGAAGATGTCCTGGGTACTTTGTAGGCTAGTGCCCAAGATGGAGCTAATTAGATTTACAACATTCTGCAGCTTATTTCGGTCCTGTGCAGTAACTTCCACCACCCCCCGCACCCGCATGCTCCCCCCACCACCCTACCAGACAGTGATGCAGCCTGTCAGAATGCTCTCCGTGGCACATCTATAGAAGTTTTAGAGTGTATTTGTTGACATGACAAATCTCTTCAAACTCCTAATGAAGTATAGCCACTGTCTTGCCTTCTTTATAACTACATCGATATGTTGGGACCAGGTTAGATCCTCAGAGATCTTGACACCCAGGAACTTGAAGCTGCTCACTCTCTACACTTCTGTTCCCTTTATGAGGATTGGTATGTGTTCCTTCGTCTTACCCTTCCTGAAGTCCACAATCAACTCTTTCGTCTTACTGACATTGAGTGCCAGGTTGTTGCTGCGGCACCACTCCACTAGTTGGCATATCTCACTCCTGAACGCCCTCTCGTCACCACCTGAGATTCTACCAACAATGGTTGTATCGTCAGCAAATTTATAGATGGTATTTGAGCTATGCCTAGTCACACAGTCATGGGTATAGAGAGAGTAGAGCAGAGGGCTAAGCACACACTCCTGAGGTGCACCAGTATTGATCATCAGCGATGAGGAGATGTTATCACCAATCCACACAGATTGTGTTTTTCCAGTTAAAAAGTCAATGATCCAATTGCAGAGGGAGGTACAGAGGTCCAGGTTCTGCAACTTCTCAGTCAGGATTGTGGGGATGATGGTATTAAATGCTGAGCTATAACTGATGAACAGCATCCTGACATAGGTGTTTGTGTTGTCCAGGTGGTCTAAAGCTATGTGGAGAGCCATTGAGATTGCACCTGCCGTTGACCTATTGTGGCGATAGGCAAATTGCAATGGGTCCAGGTCCTTGCTGAGGCAGGAGTTCAGTCATGTGCCAGTTACAATTAACTTGACAAGGTTAAACTGAAAGCACAACGTCTTAATAACTCTAGTTAAGATATTGATTAGTAAATACTGGTGCTCAATGACCCAGAAAGCTCAGTGCTCTACGGCAACCCGCAGGGTTCATGACAGGCTAGCTGTGTTGTGGTCGATTGTAGATTTCAGTGGTATTCTTGGACTCAGGGCTGTATTTTACTGATATCTTACATGTGTTTGCTATCTTATATGTGCTATGTGTGCTTTGTGCTGTGTGTGACTGTTGGTATGTGTTTTGCATCTTGGCCCTATAGTAACACTGTCTTGTTTGGCTGTATTCATGGGTATTCATGTATGGCTGAATGACAATTAAAAGTGAATTGAATTGAAATTTCAGGCTTGCTAGTCAGGTTCTGAATCCACAGTTATGCCTTGATCTTTGAGCCTCATTATTTGTCATTTGCACTATTTATTAATTTTTGTAAATTACTGCATAGTAATTTTATGTCTTGCACTGGCTTGCTGCTGGTTAATCAATAAATGCCATGACAAGTGCCAGTGATGATAAACTGGAATCCGATTCTGAGTCTGTATGTGATTGCTTTACCTGTTGCCACGTTACTTTTCCATGGCAACCACACTGAACAAGCCAAACTGAAATTTATACAGTAGCCATTGCACTATGAGGTAAATGGGAAACTTATAGGAATTCTTCATCACCTTGCAGAATTCAGAATACTCATGATGCTGAGATAGATCCAAGGATGGGCTGGACACATCCTCAGTGATGTAACCTGGGGTCATCGGGTGTTTCAGGTCTTTCAACATCGGACACTCTTGCCCAGGTGACCCAGTCAGGCTTGATAAGGCCCCGAGTAAGAGAAAATTTGCAGATACTGGAAATCAAAGTATTACACACAAAATGCTGGAGGAACTCAGCAGGCCAGGCAGCATCTATAGAAAAGAGTAAATAGTCATGTTTTGGGCCAAGACCCTTCATCAGGTCCTGATGAAGTGTCTCAGCCTGAAGCATCAACTGCTTACTCTTTTCTATAGATGCTGTCTGGCCTATTGAACAGGCCCTGGCTTGTGTCCCAGCAGCATTGATCCACAGGTCACACCTCTTGATCCATAGCCATCTAGGGGCTCTCTCAGCAGCCTCTGTGATGGTCCTGTTGGCTTTTTTCTTTACAGTCTCCATAATGCCATGGAGAATGTAGTTTTTGCAGAACAAGCAGCCAGCAAAACCTGTACACCCCACCGCTATAGGCTCACATCATGCCCTGCACCCCATCTCTGGAACTGCTCTAACTGGTAAACTGGTTATTTGGCATTCTTATGTTCAAATGCCTCCTCAATCCCGTCTTCCCAAGATCCGTCAGTTCTACCATGACCACCTGCTTCGAGGTTTCTGACAGAATGACAACCTTTCACAATGTAAGTTTTACTGTAATCTGCTGAAACTTGCCATGAATTAACTGAGATTCTTGGAGTTCCAACCACACAAAAAAGGCATCAAGCTGTGGCTGTCCTCCTTCCTCATCAGGATGAAATGATTAAGCAATGGCCTCAAACTGCAACAGACCTATTTTTAATATAACTCCCTCATAGCAATCCCTCATACTCAAACTTCATTTGGTTAAAATTATATCTGTACCAATATAAATTACCATTTGCAATTTAGTTACTCTTTTGGATTACGTTTGAAGCATGAATTGTTATGGTGAATGTTTCTTTTGGCTTGTTTCTTCTAGTCCTGTTTTTCAGTTGACCTATCTTCCAGTGCTTTCAGATTTTCTAATTGCAATAACCGTAGTAATAACAACAATTATTTAAGGCACCCTTGGTGGCTGTTTCATAAAGGACAGAGGATCACGAGGCTTTCACCAATGGGAACACAAGAAAACTGGAGCAGGAACAGGCAACATGGCCCCTCAAGCTTATTCAGTCATTCAAATTCATTATGCCTAATCCAACCCAGACCTGAAGTCTCCCTCTGTGAGATCCCTATAGCTCTCGATCTCCAGACCTTTCTAAAAGTTATCTGACCTCACTATAAATACCACTGTTGAGCTAGTCTCTACAACTCTCTGGGGTAGAGAATTCCAAAGATTCATTACTTTTATGAGAAATTACTAGGCTTTAAATAACTTCTCCTATATCTTGAATCTATGTCCCCTTATTTGAGATTCTCTGACTAGTGAAGATTTCTTGATATCTACTCTTTCAAGCCACCCCAGGGTCTAACAAGTTTCAGTAAGATCACTCTTCATTTTTCTACACACAAACCTGTTTAGCTCCTTCGGAAGACATCACCTGGTTCAGAATCAGTATCAGATTTATTATCATGGCATAAGTGATGTGAAATTGTTGCTAAGCAACAACAGTGCAGTGCAATTACAATAGTAAATAAATAATGCAAAAAGAAGGATCATGCAGTTGTTGTTGTTGGCTCAAGGACTTTTCAGAAAGCTAATGGCATGGGGAAGTGGCTATTTCTATATCATTGAGTGAGGGTCTTCAGGCTCTTGTACCTCCTCCTTGATGGTAGTGATGAAAACAAGGCATGTCTAGGCAATGAGGGCCCTGAATGATGGATGCCACCTTCTTGAGGCATTGTCCTTTGAAGATATTGTTGATGGTGAGGAGGCTAGTGCCCATAATCCAGCTGGCAGTCTACAACACTGAACCAGCTATGTCCTGTAAGCCTCTTTGTCCCCAGCTGAGATTCTGCCAACAACAGTGGTGTCATTGGACAATTTATAGATGATGTTTGAGCTACACTTAACCATGCAATTATGAGTGTAGGCAAAGTATGGCAGTGGGTTAAGCACACATTCTGCAAGTGTGCCTGTGTGGAGGTGTCTCTGTAAAATCACCATGTGTCACAGCTGGCCATTGTTCAATACAATTTGACTGGCTCATCGTGAGCCTCATTTGGAGCCTTGGCTTGTCAGTAGCATTGGAGAGAAGCTGCAACCAGACCATGACTTTGTATCCATTTCTTGTGTAAAATCTGTATGCACAATCTCATTGAAATTGAGCTGCAGATTTATTATCAGATTCCAGATTTTGTAGCCGTTTGTTGCCTCCACATACTGCCCCCAGTCTCTGTGGCTAGCTTCTTGCTTCCCTACTGACTCCATCTACCAATTAACTCCTCCTCACCTGGATCTACCTATTGCTTGCAAGACCTTGCCCTACCCCACCCACATATCTGTTTGTACCAGCTATATCCTGTCTACTCTCTTAGTCTAGATCAGGGATTCCCAATCATTTTTTTTAATGCCATGGAGCCTTACCTTTAACCGAGGGGTCTTTGAACCTAGGTTGGGAAGCTCTGGTCTAGGAGAAAGGTCTTGACCCAAAACATCGATTATCCTTTTCCCTCCCCAGATGCTGCCTGGCCCACCTAATTTCCCCAGCAATTTCTTTTCACTCAATATGTATAAATCCCAGATGTTCACGCTATCAATACAAAATTTTCCTTCACTATTGTGTAGCAGGAGGCCTATCTGCTACTTACAGCTTGGCACTCTCTCTGACTTTAAAATTCACCCTATTGGTGTTGATAAAGGCTCTTAACACAAGCCATCTGGGGATTAAAACTCAGGAGGAAACTAGCAAATCTGTAAATTAGATTAAAGCTAGTTTTTGCTTCCACCCCACTTATCCACCTTAGTGTCTCAGCATATCTTTCATTTTTATAAATACTGAGTCAACTCTTCTGAAGCAATTCTTTTGTCCTCTATTGTAAAATAATACCAAGGAAAATCAAAGGTGGTGAACAATGTACTGCAGACCACCAAGTTTCCAAGCCAGCTGAAGTTAATAATTGCCTCCTTTATCTACAGCAACCAAATGAATTTAGTTGGATCTTCCAACTGACTGGTGATTATTTTTTTTGGTGAAGTTTCACAGAATATAATTGAGCAAACCTCACTTTTATTGAGATGCCATTGAAAACCTGCGTGCACCACAAGGCCACATTGATTACAACAATATAAAGAACAAATAGCAGGTGGAAAGCTATTTTCCATTCTGCATTTATATTGATTCCATATTTGCTCTTATGAAACTTGACGTGGATAGAAGAGGCACAGGTAATTGCAACAGTTACTATTGTGTATCTCACTTTTATCATTGTTTAAGTACTCTTTAATAGGTTTGTTTCAGCAGTCGACCTTGCTCTTTTGTCCCCTCTTCCCACTTTGTGTGAGAGAATTCAAACCTAATTGTATTTGTATTATCAGTTTATAGAGAATAAACTAATGCAGTCTTAATGTGGTTCTTACTCTAAATGAGAGAAACACTTTCAAGTAAACTGCAGTGCATCAGATTTCTGCACTCCCCATACAAGCAGGCTATAAATCAAAACTGGCTTCAAAGCAAAGCACCCTGCAGTTAACTACTGGAAATTAGGCCACATTGTTAAAGAACAAGGATTGTGACTAAATTGTGACAATCATTAATCTGACTGAAGGCCACTTCTGACCGATGCCACAGTGCCACATTTACTTCACATTTTAAGGCAACTTTCTGTTTCTTTTAGATGTTTTTGCATAAACATCCAAGGATATTTTGGCCAAGTGGAGTCAAAGACACAAATTACCTGTTGCCAGAAATGTGCTGCTGGGAAATTGGCACAAAGTCTTCTTTCTAACAAGAGGTTAAGCATGTAGCCAATAGGGCAAGTGTTGTATTGTGTCTGGCTTAGAAGTAGGCCCAAACACACCACAGTAAAATCCGACACAGCAGTGACAACAAATATAGGACATATAAAGTCATTTCAGCTTAATCTGTGGCTGTGAGATTCCGTATGTTGGAAAGTAGAATGTTCTGGCATTAAGAACATTTTGAGAGATAATTAGGAAGGATAATTGGAATAAGTATAATGGAGACCACACTGGGATTTATTGCTCAGAACTCATTTTATAATTATTTGTCAATGCTGGGGAATTAAGACTTAAAGAAGAATTGACAACTCAAAATGCTTGAGATGGTTATTATGTTGTCTGTGTAAACTTTATTAGTGACCCTTCCAGTTATGAGGAACAAAAGATGCAGGTTTTCAGGCAATGAGCTTTTATTCCAACATATTCTCCATATATCTCTAAGCATCCAGAATCTTTTTCAATATTTAAACAAGCAAGAAGGATTTAATTTGAAAAGAGAAAAAAACCTAATTGGAATAAATTGTGCTTCAGAACGCACAATTCAAATTAAGTCATCCAGAAAGTTAGATCCTGTGGGATTTAGCAACCAATGGGTAGATAAAATCATTATTGTTTTGTTGAAATGATTTTTTTAATAATGCTTAATGATAGTTTGCCTCAGATTTATTTCTTCATTTAAACAATGGCTCAAAAGGAACTCTTAAACCATAAATAAGGTATATTTGTTTCTCTTTACTTTTAATGTACCATTGGGGTTTACCTCCAAATCAGCAAGTATTTATTTCATTAGTCCTTTTAATAGTTTACTTTAATTAGTGTTTCAGAGGGCTCTGGGAGCCTTCAGTTTGTTTAAAATAAACAAAAACTTGAAGGAATAAAATCCTAATTCAGATTTGGTTGGTCACAGTACTGACGTAACCAGTGACATTTAATGGGGGTACACATTGTGCAAGTAAATTTCTAATTACTTTCAGCATCTCATGAATATTTATGTTTTGAGTCTGCTGGAGTCTGGTTGAAGAATCTAAATTCAATCAGGATTTGATCACCTCACATAAAAATAAACATACCTGGTGAAGTACCACAGTCTAGCAAATATATAGTTGGCATATAAACACTGCATCTCCTATCTTTCCCCATGTTGATTCAAGCAATATCCAGTTATGTTCTGTTAGCTTAACAGTGCAAAGAACACCTTTTGTGGCATACTTGGAGTGAGTCATAAGTTACAGCAATAAATTTAATATGGTGGAAGCTCTATGAATTGTCCTACAAGTTACATTCACCTGACTTGTTAAAACAAAATAGATTAAACACTATAAAGGTTATTGTTATCAAATCCACCACCATTTACGAGAACCCATATTAAAAGAAAGCCAAAATAAACATGGTGATCAGCCTCAGAGTTAACGAAAGGACTTCAAGTGTTAGATCCTCTTTCACACAGTTGTTGTTGTGCATTTCTTGCCGGTTTGTTTCATAATTCCAGCAACTGAGATTTTCTTCTTAACCGAAAACTCATCTTAGTTCCATATATCTTGGAGTGACACAATATTTGTGATCTTTTCCTTTGATGTTTAAGTTGTGTGTTTATCTAACGTAATCCTTCATGGCTTTGAGTAAAGTGTCCTAGTGATGACAAACAGAAGGGAGCACCCAGAATTCAAACCTTTGCACCACCCTTAATATTGCACTTTGATCACACATCAATATTGCCATTTCTGCTCAGGAGTCAGAAGCAATCCCATTGAGAACCATGAGAAGAATCTTTCTTATCCTTTAACCTCAACATGACTCAGAAAAATGGTGCTGTCCAAACAGGCATGTCACAGAACAGTTTTATCTCCAAGGAGTGACTAGCAAGATTGTAAATAAGAAGAGATTTTGTTCCTTTTATTGGAGTGGCCACTGGTTTAATACTGGATGGCCAACACAAACAGTGGGTGTTCTGCACGGAAACTAAATACCACATGATTTATTCAGCAGTTCACAAAATAAAACTGGAATTTCCCTATGAAGTGAATCCCACTGAATATTTGGACAATTCCATTGTCTTACTTATTTAGTGCCTGTTACAGCATTGGTGCTTAGGGCAGCAATGTAGGTATGGAATGGAGTTGCATATACAGGTTATCGGAGAAATATGTACTATCCCATTGTCATGGGACCCCAATTTTCACACATCCATTGTCCAATACATATGGCTTACTGAAAGACTTGGTTGACTGAAATGAACATGCATGCTTGGAAAATGGTGGTGAACATGTGCAGCAAGTTAGTTGTTCCACCTGGACTGATCTCTTCCATTTTTTCATGGCCTGATATTGAAGTGTATTCTTACTTATTTTGTCAAGGTAACCACAGTAGCAGAGGCCTCTGATTGGCCTTGATATGCATATTCCCATATTTACTCTGGTGATTCAGTCATGGCCATGAGAGGGGACAATGTGATTGCCTGATAGTTCTTTGGAGGATATTGGTTGCAACATCCTTATTTAACAACCAATAGACTGCATTACCTACCACCACTGCCAGGATAGTGTGGGTGCCAGTACTGGTATTGATATTAGTTCAGTATTATCACATGTACCATGATACAGTGAAAAGCCTCTATTGCGTACCGTTTATACAGATCAAATACGGTGCATTGAGCTAGAATAAGGTATGACAGGGCTCCCGCTGGTCAGGGTTAACCATGGATGTTGCATCCTAACTATCTAGAGAATCAAGCCTGGGCAGTATGACATGGAGAGCAAGCTGTTGTCCATGTAGAAAGATCCCCCTCTCCACACATCTGATGAACCCAAAGGAAGAGCAGCGACCGGTACAGTTTGGTACCAGCAGCGTCACAGGAGTTGCCAATCAGCATTGTACTCAACATAGGACTGCCTTAGCTCCGGATTTTTCCCTTGGGGTTTATTCCCGAAGCCTTCCCCATGATTGGGTATAGCAGCAAGGCAGCGGAGGTTTGAGATCAGAGTTTTCCTTCTCCTCGATGAGCTGCCAACCACGGCTGATGAGCCTCGTCTGCCTGAAGTGACTGATTTTAAGGCACCAGTAACCTGCCTTTGCCACTTCTCCTGTCAGTAGAAATGGTTCCACCAGGCTTAGTGGCGAAGCCATATGTGAAGGCCAGGAGCTAGAACTGTTTGTCAGAGGCTATGTGAGGTGCACACCATTGAGAGTATTTTTTAGGTAATGCAGAATAAAGTATAAAAGCTACTGAAAGGGTGCAGTGCAGGTAAAAGATAAAGTGCAATGTCATAACAAAGTAGTCTGTGAGGCCAAGAGTTCATCTTGTCGTACAAGAAGTCCATTCAAGGGTTTGATAACAGTGGGATAAAAGTTGTCCTTGGGCGGGGTGTTACGTGCTTTCAGGCTTTTGCACCTTTGCCTCTGTTCCCAAAGTAGACAAGCTTACCATCCTTGGTGATTTCAATGCAAGAGTCGGCTCTGTCAACACCTCCTGGCATGGGGTCATTGGGAAATACAGTGGTGGCTGCCGTAACAGCAATGGTCCTCTACTAGTCCAGACATATGCCAAACATGAACTGTTGATCACCAACACCGCCTTCTGCCTTCCTACCCATAACAGAACTTTATGGATCCATCCCCACTCTAAGTACTGGCATCTAAATGACTACGTCATTGTCAGGAAGAGACAGGTGGGATGTAAGGATGATAAAATCTATGTGCGGTGCGGAATGATGGACAGACCGCTGTCTCATTGTTTCTAAACTGAACATTCATATCCAGTTCAAGAGATGCCCATAAGGACCGGTTTGACAAAAACTGTGTCGATATTAAACAACTGCTGGATGAGAAACATCATCTCCACAAGACTTTCCTCAGTGACTCTGGGCCCACCTTAATTAAGAGTGCCTTTAATAGCATATGAAGGACCATATATCACAAACTGTGCCAGACAGAGGACTCCTGGCTGAGCATTAAAGCTGATGACAGCCAGCCATATGCAGGTAGGCATGATTTAAAGGACTTCTACTCTGCACTAAAAGCGGTCTATGGTCCTACATCATCAGGATCATCCTCTCTCCTTAGTGCTGATGGGGACACACTGAATATGGACAAAGAGAAAATTCTTCATAGGTGTGATGAGCAACTTTAACAGTGTTCTGAATCATCCTTCAACTATAAATTACAAGCTACTGATCACCTGCCCCAAGTGTCTGTCGATGAAGCACTGGATGGTCTACCGACCTCAGCTCTCCAGCCGCACAGCACCTGGATCAGACACAATACCAGCTGAAACGTACAAGGAAGGTGGTGCAGTGCTAGCACAAAGAATCCATCAGCCCTTCAACTCAAGTGGCCACAAGAGATGATCCTACTGGAATTTAAAGACGTATCGATCATCCATCTGTATAAGCAAAAGGGAAACTGACGGTCCTGTGACAACTATCTGGGAATATCCTTGCTGTCTATCACAGCCAAGGTCTTCACCAGGGTTCTTCTCAGCCATCTCACATCACACTTTAACCAGGGACTCCTACCAGAGAGCCAATGTGGATTCCAGAAAGAGCGCAGGACGATCCATATGATGTTTGCTGCAAGGCAGCTGGAAGAGAACTGTCAGGAGCAAAACGCTGACCAGTTCCCCTGCTATGTCGATCTGACCATGACCTTTGACACTGTTCACAGAGAGGGTCCATGAAAGATCATGGCGAAGCAGAGATGTCCAAGGAAATTCATCACTATGGAGCAGCAATTCCATGATGGCATGCACTCTAGAGATCAGGACAATGATGAGACATCTGAGCCCTTGTCTGTCTAGGGGATCAACCAAAGGTGCACTTTTCTTTTTCAAATGTGTTTTTTATGACTGTAAGACTATACTGGACTCCACGACTAACGAATGCAGCAGGTCTACTGTATCAGTGATCTGTTCGCTGTTCAGAGCCGCCGGCCGGGGTGACGAAGTAGCCAGCGGATGAATTGAAGTAGGAGAAGCTTGCACTTGGCTCGGCTCGGAGAAAGAAAAGCTGGTGCTGGGCTCAGAGGAGGAGAAGCTGGTGGACATGTCGGAGAAGGTGAAGTTGGCAGACATGTTGGAGAGGGTTCAGAGGTGCTGACCTGGATCATGTTGCTGTCTGCTACTCGAAGACATCGGAGTTGGTGCATGAAAGTAGAGTGCAGTGTAACCATAAATGACCTTTCTTGTGACCCTGTTGGACATTGATAATATGAGATGCTGCAGGCCTTCTTCCCTTGCTTGGTGGTGAGACAGGCTATGAGGCAGCAGTGTGGCTTCGGTTGCAGCGAGGACAAGGCCTCAAATGGGCTTGCCTGCTGCTGCAGTCCACGTGAGACAATGCTGAAGGCCCTGTTGCGTGGCTTGGCTGGGAGCTGATCTCTCTCATCGGTGCTGCCCCCCAGTCTTTGACCAGTAGAATGACAAGCTGGATTGCTGGCGCTGTACCATCAATTTGCATGTTGCTCAGGAACTTGGACAACACATGTGTTTTCTTGCATAACAATGCGTGTGTGTTTTTCTCTCTCTTGCTATTTTGAATGTATGCTATGCACCTTGGCTCCAGAGGAACACTGTCTCCTTCAACTTTATCCATGTATGGTCTGAATGATAATTAAACTTGATTTGATTCTGAAATGGACTCAAGCAGGGCTGTGTCTTGATGCCAACACTATTCAGTCTGGTATTTTCTGCCATGTTGACTGATGACTTCAGAGATGATGACACAGACATTGGCATCAGATTTTGCATTGATGAGAACCTGCTCAACCTCAGGAAAACATCAAACCCCAAACCCCTCACACAAACAACAACAGGAACATCAAACCCAACACCCCCCATGCAAAAAAAACAAGTAACTCGTGGAAATAGCAACCAGAAAGAACAGGCGAAAACACAGAATATGAAACAACACTGAAAAAGTTGAAGAGAAGCACAGTCCCATCCATAAATTGCAGACCTAGAGCTTCAGTACCATCAACCAACAGCATTGTGGGAGAGGGAGACCGCCCGGATGCAGGGGCTTCCCCCGACAGGCCACCTGCCTCTGGTAGCAACCAGCAAAAGGCTGGTAGTCGGTACTGAACACTCACTTGCTTCAATGTCTCAATCTTCCTTGATGTTTTAATCAGCGAGATTGGTGAAAAATGGAGTCAATCATATCCTCTTCTCTTTCATATTGTTGGCATCCAATGTGGCCATAAGATATTCTCATTGGGATATTGGGTGCAGCGGCAAAAGCTAATCTAAAAATCAAACAAAACAATTGCTGCCTGCCTGCAACCCTACGGACTTGTTCTATTCTCGTGGCATGCCCACAGCTGCAATGATTGTTCCCAAAGTTGAACTCTTTATTCAATCCTTTATTAGCAATTAGCAAACATACAATTAAGCATTATCTCAAAACATTTCATCACCGTAGATATGAGTGCTAATGGGCGATAGTCATTAAGGCAGCTCACACTACTCTTCTTAGGCAATGGTGTAATTGTTGCCTTTTTGAAGCAGGTGGGAAACACCTTTGTCACATTACTAGTCATATTACACACATTAGTGGGGAAATGGTAAAAGCAAAAAATGCTTATTTCATGGCAGTTTGTAGCTTGGGGCTGGCAGAGATCATATCTTCCCTGACCACTGAGATAACGCTCAATAATGCTTAATAGTATGTTTCCTAATTGTGAATAAACGTGAAGCACCTTTGTGCTTCAGAATACAAAACCTCAAGTGTACTTCTCCCAGCTCATCAGTGAAACAGTTCAATTCTTCCTCTTCCAGTGTCTCTATTTTCCTTTTTCAAGGTGGCTGGGGTCCTGTCGGGGTCTTTGATCTGCAGTGGTACTTAAACTCCAGTTCTACATGGCGATGACTTCCTGTTGTTGGAGCTCGCTGATCAGCCATGTTTTCGATATGTCCAGGTTTGGCCTTAGTTGGGTGCCTTTGAGGCGCCGGCTTGTGTGGCCCGGTGTCGTGAACTGAAGTGTAGCGGGAGCCGGAACATTGGAGACAGTGAGAGTGGCCGTCAGAGGCCTCAGCACTCGGAGATCGATGGTCCTCTCGATAGCAAGTGAGAATTTGCTGCTGATTCTTGAACTGGGGAACTCAAGATAAAAAAATGGTGCTTCAGACTGTGGCTGTAACCTCAAAATAGCCACTGCTTGTCTCCCCTTTTGCTGTCTGTCTCTACCGTGTTAGCGAGAGAGAGACCCTGTGGGATGTTGAAATGCTGGAGTGACCTGTAAGATTTGATGGACTGTGGACCATGGTGTCTCTTTGAGGGCTTTGTTTTGCTGCCGCTTGCATGGTGGGTAATGGGAATGCTGATGCTTTGTGCTAGAATAGGCGGGGGGGTGGAGAAGGAGAGGGAGAGGGAGAGGAGGTAGGTTGATGCTGCTCGGGCGTAGGAGGGGAGGTAGGGGGCTTTGGGGTTCTTACGTTTTTTTTACTGTCAATCATTCTTTGGGATCTTCTGTTTTGAGGATGTCTGTGGAGAGTGAGAATTTCAGGTTGTGTATTGCACACATTCTTTGATATTAAATGGAACTCCTGAGAGTGTCTCCAAGAAAAATGACAGCTCATTACCTTTTACCAAATTTCAGTCTCCAGTAATTTATTCACAGTAACAGCAGGCGCTGTGAGGATTGAAGCAATTAGTTTGAAGTGATGTGTGTCACAAGGAGAGACACAAGTCACTAACATGCTACAGTCAAACATGAGGCATATGCTGGGGGAGGACTCACTGGCGGAAGATCATGCATTTATGCTGATCCAGAAGGTTTAGATATAGTCTAGATTTAGGATGACTTCTGACTGATCCACCATGAGATGCATTATTGGGCCTACCTGGCCAAATGTAGCAGATGACAAGGAGACCAGAGGCATCCATCTCCAGTGAGACCATGACCTCCTCTCTGGGGACTATGTGCACTCATTTTGTTGGAGTTCTTGTGACAATCACGTGCTGGTTCAGGTCGCAGTTGCTGTGGAGGCACAGAAGGAGACCACGTGAAGTCGTCCTGCTTCTCGAGTGTCTCAATTTTAGAACGTAAATTACAGGGGAGTGCATTTTCAAACTCTTCAACAAGAGTGGAATATCTCAGGGAGAAGATGTCCGCATGAGTTCACTGTGAGCAGAAAATGATCTTATCAAGCGGGGGATACCATTCATTTGAAATGAATTTGAATTTGATTTTTAATTGACTTTATTTCTTACATCCTTCACATACATGAGTAAAAATCTTTATGTTACGTCTCCATCTAAATGTGCAATGTGTAATCATAGTAATTATAATTATTTATAATCAATAGACCAGTCAATGTAACATAGAGTACACTCAAATCAACGTGAGTTAATCAGTCTGATGGCCTGATGGAAGGAGCTGTTCTGGAACCTGCTGGTCCTGGCTTTAATGCTGTGGTACCACTTCCCGGATGCTACCAGCTTGAATAGGTTGTGTTTGGGATGGCTTGGGTCCCCAATGATCCTACAGGCCCTCTTTACACACCTACCTTTGTAAATGTCCTGAATCGTGGGAAGTTCAGAACTACAGATGCGCTAGGCTGTCTGCACTACTCTTTGCAGAGTCCTGTGTAGCCCCCTGGTAAGCCTCAGGCTCGCTCAATTCGCCGTCGTCTAGGGGGAGCAGCCTTTGGCTCCACCAAGCTGGGTAATTAAGTTTGTGTGGATGCTGTGTGATGTACCCCACCCCGCCAAATAACAGACAATACACCATATACGAGTAAATGATAACAATTTATAGATATTACTGGAACTATGTAATTAATAGAGATAAAATATAAAAGGCAGCGAACTTATCAAAGTTCAACCTCTTTGTGAACAACAGTAACGATCCTCTTTTCACCATTCGATCCCCTCCGACCACCTCAACCCGCCGCCTGGGACCAAACACGGTGGTTGACCAGATGCTCCACATGAGTCTGTCTTCGTCTCCTCTCCTCACCTTAGACCCCAGACCTCGGACTCCGGCTTGTGGTCCGCTCCGTTGCCCAGCTCACAGCATCACATCTACTCTCTCTCTCTCCATCGCGCCTGCTGCCCCAAAACCCGTGCATCACAATATCTTACAGAAACACAAAAAAGAATAACATCTATCCCAATTGGTTAGCAACGGAATACAACTTGCTCTATAACCCAAACAAGCTGCTAGCGGGAAAACTTTCTCAGCAGTTAACATAACAAAGAAGCCATTTTAATTAGCCTATGCAGTAACATAAAAGAAGAAACCCCTTACACTGCAATTAAGGGAAGTACAGTTCCCATACCAGGCAGTGATGCAGCCAGTCAGGATGCTCTCAATTGTGCCCCTGTAGAAAGTTCTTAGGATTTGGGGGCCCATACCAAACTTCCTCAACCGTCTGAGGTAAAAGAGGCGTTGTGCCTTTTTCACCACACAGCTGGTGTGAACAGACCATATGAGGTCCTCAGTGATGTGGATGGCGAGGAACTTAAAGCTGTTTACCTTCTCAACCCCAGATCCATTGATTGCCCATCCCCATTCCTCTGTAATCCACAACCAGCTCCTTTGTTTTTGCGACATTGAGGGAGAGGGTGTTTTCTTGACACCACTGTGTCAGAGAGATGACTTCTTCTGTGTAGGCCATCTCATTGTTTGAGATAAGGCCAATCAATGTAGTGTCGTCGGGATATTTAATTAGCAGACCAGAGCTGTGGGTGGTGACACAGTCATGGGTACACAACGAGTAAAGGAGGTGGTTCCTGTATTGATTTGGAGCATCATGGGGGCACAGGGAAGCTTCCTTTCCTCCAGAAGTGAAGGGATACTACACATGGGCAGCTGATTGTTTTTATGACCAGAGAGATGTTGCCCAGAGGCAGGTTGCCCTGCATGGATGGATAGCTCTTCAACAGGAGTAGAGATCTGACTTGTGTGGACTCGTCTCTCCTCTGTGGGATGCAGACATGTATCCTGTTTTCAGAAAACTTGTGGGTTTTCACAATTAAAGCAGCAGGAGGCGTTTTATGTTTAAGGGAAATTGTAACAACTGATTTATTGTACTCCAAACACTGAACAGAAAGCACAGTAAAAGTACTTTACATTATTGTGTCTTCACATCAGACCAGCCTCTTAAAGTGAACTCCAACTCTATGTCGGTGGCTGTGAATAATGTACATTTCCACCAATTATATTACCTCACACAGGCACCCCCCTCCCCAGAATTCCCTAAAACTGGCATTGTGAGCCTGCCTGGAGCCAAACAAGCTCTTTCTAATGCACCCCTACCAGCACTCCCGCTCCCCAATGTGCCTATAGCCATTACTACTGTTGCTTCTGATTATGCTGCGGGTGCAGTCCTGATGGTAGCCCCTAACTAAGGTGACTTTGGAAAAACTTAACTTTCCAGCTAGACATGCTGGAAAGTCTTGGATGTGTGGGACCAGGTTAACGATTAGGGGTGGTCACCTCGTTAAGAGCAGTATTCACCGCATGAGCAGCAACTACCATCGGACTTAGGGACCATATGGAGGTGCAAAGCCCAGGGGCTATTCAACCAGCATGCAACACCAAGTCTTTCCATGTTGGCAAACTCAGCCTTCGCGGTTGCCAGCTTTTCCAGGTCCAGTCTATGCACGCGGGCAAGGGCCGGTGGGCCAGTTGTGAAAATGCGGTGCTCGACCCCATATTTTGGACTGTAGGGCTTGGTGAGGTTTGGGAATTCACCCAGCAGTCGAGTAAACTTACATGTGGTAGTGCATGCGCTTGACAGAGCCGTTGTGGGGAACTTACTGGAGGAGCAGGGTAACGACCCAAAGTTCTCGACATCCACAAGCCAGCAATTCTTAAGAGTCCTTGGGCACACAGGCAATCTGCACCGAGCAGAGGTCTAGCCACTTTAGCTAGGATGACGTCCCATATGTAACACTCCCACTGAAGCAGAGCATCACCCATCTTGCCCTGTAAGTCTGGATCCTGCTGCTATTGGTGGCTCCAGCAAGGTTTCATTGCTCTTTGTCTTCTCATCAATAGGTGATGCTGGCAGCCACTCACTTGAGCACCTGTGTCGCAGATAAGCGTCATCCTGAAAGGGAGTCTGCAATGAACAGTGGACGACCATGGCAGTTGGAGCTCATGGTGTTCACAGAACCTCTAATGTCCCAAAGTGCTGGCACTATCAAAGCTGCAAGGTGGTTGGCACTTCCTTTGCCAGTGTGTGTTTCTGTGGTTACTACCCCCTACCCCACTCTGGTGTGGGTCACCTGTAACCTTTAGCCTGAGTTTTCCATTCATCAGCACCAAAACACACAAGGTGGTTTGCAGTCTTGTTAATTTCTTCACAAAGCATACTTTGCTGGTTTGGGCACACTCTGAGAATTTTGAAAGGTGCAGTAAGTTTTGGATCTGCTTTGTGAAGTGTCAGATTTCAGCAGGGCGGCCCTTTAAGCATTGACTAACTGAAGAGAGCAGCATCTGTTGCTCTTAGGCATGTTATGCCTGTAAAGTGACAGATTTTTGGAACTGTGAGCTTCAGTTTAATTTAAGAAGGCATGAGAATGTGGTGCCCAACAATCAATGTCATTAATTGCAGTCTGCTACCAGGGTAATGTCCACTGTATTGGTGAATTTGAATGAATGCTTCTTGTTTACATTAATGGCTCCAACATAATATCATCTGAATATTTTCTAAAGGCACTGATGGGAATTGTTCTTCATGCCAGGTTGCCCTTTCCCAGGGATGGTACAGACAGAGACACGACTAGGTTTTGAGAGCACTCGCCCACACTTTGGAGACAGAGAGGGAAAAGGACCACAGAAAAGACAGCCCAGCCAACCAAACTTCATCAACTTCATCAGGACCAGGGAACATGCTGCAGCAACAAACAAGCGTAGAGACGGTATCCTGAGCAAGGCAAAGGACTGGGAGATGAAGGTCGATCTTGAAAAGAAGCTGGTGTTCCCACCAATAGTAGAGACCACACTTCGACCAGACGTTCTACTATTGTCAGAGAGTGCGAAGAAGCTCGTGGTGATAGAGCTAACAGTACCACGGGAGGCCCGATGCCAAGGGGTTCACGAGAGGAAGCTTGCGAGGTACGAAGACCTGGTGGCGGGCTGCAGACGGCAAGACTGGCAGACGTGGAACCTCCCTGTCGAAGTGGGGGCAAGAGGATTTCCCACCATGTCATGCTGGAAGACGATGGCAGCTTTAGGGATGCAAGGGAGAACCAGGAAGAGAGCTGTTAACACCACGGCCCAAGCAGCAAAGAGAGCGTCCAGTTGGCTTTTGCTGCAAAGGGATGACAGTAGCTGGAAGTCTGACTGTCGGGGGTAGAAGACTGATCACCTTCTTCTGTCCCATCATCCTGAGGATGTTCTGGGTTAGGGGATGAAACGTCTGAAGACAGATGCACCCGGCTGACGACTCGACGGTCCAGCAGCAGAAACATCACAGCTGCTTAAGGTAATGACCAGCCATGCCTAGCTTACTGTTACTGAGACATTATTGTGAACGTGAATTTTTCCTGCATTAATTTGATCTTGCATTGCACAGTGCTGAATAAATAGCACTGTAATCCAGTTTCTAGACAATAACACTTACTTGAGTAAAACTTTCTAACCCTATCTGCTGCTATGTTTTACTTGCTGTTCTGACTTAAGTATCCTTTACGTTTCCTCTAACCTGACATGGCTGAAGCACCTTTCCTGACACGTAACCTGTCTTCACTTTCATTTGTTACTGGACTATTAATTATATCTTCTCACTTTAAGGCTTTCCTTTCATGGTCCCTTTTCAAGTCCTTGTGACTGTCCTTTTATCTATTCTACTAGGATCCTAGTCGCAGCCCAGTTCAAGTGGAATCAGTGTCAGTGGTACAATTCCCTCAGTCAGACTCTCCAGAAATAAAACCCCTCTTTCCTGCATCACTCCTTCAGTTTTATGTTGAATTCTATCATTTGCTAATCTCTAAGCTATTATGTAAATGGTTCAGTTGTTAATATTGAAGTTGTAACCTCCGGTTCACATTCTTTAGTTCTGAACAGATCACTCTATACCATGTTGCTAGTTACAGCGATCGTATCCTTCCTTTCCTCTTCAATGGGACCTGGGATGTCCCAAGCTCTGGATTGAGGAAGGCAGCCATGAGCGACTCTTCAGTTTGCTTCAGTTTTCAAATTTCAGGTTTAATTATCATTCAACCGTACATGAATATAGCTAAATGAAACTGTGTTCCTCTGGGGCCAAGGTGCAAAGCACATTACCAACAGCACACTGCATACTGCACATAGCAAATAGCACATATGGTTACAACTTCAGAGAAACATGCAGTTTCAAAGAGAAATGAAATATAGCCGAAGTCCCTGAGTTGTCCTGCTCCATCTTGCTCTTCCACTGAGAGAACACTGGAGTGCAGCACCAACGGGAGAGGCCAGCTCCCAACCCAGTACAAAATCCAATGGCACACAGCCAGCTCTGGCCTCTCCTTCACCGGCAACTGCAGCAGACAACTCTGAGGCATGAGGGCCTTGTCGCGCAACAACAGAGGCAACGCAGCTCCACCACCACTGGTCTTGCCAATGAACCAGTGAACTGGACTTGTAGTATTCTATATTAGAAATGTCCAACATGGTCTTGAAATGACAATAAAAAACGTCCAATATAATCACTCGCACGTTTTTTTAGACTGCACACTGTCTCTAAGCAACAGTACGCAATGAGTCCTGGCGACAATACGACAATGGTATTGAATAAATCCAGGTCCATCACTATCAAGCAACTCTCTGATTGGACGGTCTTGCAGTACTTGATTTTCTTGCTATCCAGCAGAGACTTGTGATCGTTAAGGTGATGTATATAGGATGAAGAAATATACCTCAATAGACAATAGACAATAGGTGCAGGAGTAGGCCATTCAGCCCTTCGAGCCAGCACTGCCATTCACTGTGATCATGGCTGATCATCCACAATCAGTATCCAGTTCCTGCCTTATCCCCATAACCTTTGATTCCGCTATCTTTAAGAGCTCTATCCATCTATTTCTTGAAAGCATCTAGAGACTTGGCCTCCACAGCCTTCTGGGGCAGAGCATTCCATATATCCACCACTCTCTGGGTGAAAAAGTTTTTCCTCAACTTTGTTCTAAATGGCCTACCCCTTAAACTGTGGCCTCTGGTTCTGGACTCACCCATCAGCGGGAACATGCTTCCTGCCTCCAGCGTGTCCAATCCCTTAATAATCTTGTATGTTTCAATAAGATCCCCTCTCAGCCTTCTAAATTCCAGAGTATACAAGCCCAGTCGCTCTAATCTTTCAACATATGACAGTCCCACCATCCCAGGAATTAACCTTGTGAACCTACTCTGCATTCCCTCAATAGCAAGAATGTCCTTCCTCAAATTTGGAGACCAAAACTGCACACAGTACTCCAGGTGTGGTCTCACCAGGGTCCTGTACAGCTGCAGAAGGACCTCTTTGCTCTTATACTCAATTCCCCTTGTTATGAAGGCCAGCATGCCATTAGCTTTCTTCACTGCCTGCTGTACTTGCATGCTTGCTTTCAGTGACTGATGTACAAGAACACCTAGATCTCGTTGTACTTCCCCTTTCCCTAACTTGACTCCATTTAGATAATAATCTGCCTTCCTGTTCTTACCACCAAAGTGGATAACCTCACATTTATCCACATTAAACTGCATCTGCCATGCATCTACCCACTCACCCAGCCTGTCCAAGTCACCCTGCATTCTCATAACATCCTCCTCACATTTCACACCGCTACCTAGCTTTGTGTCATCGGCAAATTTGCTAATGTTACTTTTAATTCCCTCATCTAAATCATTAATATATATTGTATACAGCTGTGGTCCCAGCACTGAACCCTGCGGTACCCCACCGGTCACTGCCTGCCATTCCGAAAGGGATCCATTAATCGCTACTCTTTGTTTTCTGTCAGCCTGCCAATTTTCAATCTATGTCAGTACTCTACCCCAATACCATGTGCCCTAATTTTGCCCACTAATCTCCTATGTGGGACTTTATCAAATGCTCTCTGAAAGTCCAGGTACACGACATCCACTGGCTCTCCCTTGTCCATTTTCATTGTTACATCCTCAAAAAATTCCAGGAGATCAGTCAAGCACGATTTCCCCTTCATAAATCCATGCTGACTCAGACCGATCCTGTTACTGCTATCCAGATGTGTCGTAATTTCAACTTTTATAATTGACTCCAGCATCTTTCCCACCACCGACCTCAGGCTAACCTGTCTATAATTCCCTGTTTTCTCTCTTCCTCCCTTCTTGAAGAGAGGGGCAACATTAGCCACCCTCCAATCCACAGGAACTGATCCTGAATCTATAGAACATTGGATAATGATTACCAATGCGTCCATGATTTCTAAAGTCATCTCCTTAAGTACCCTGGGATGCAGACCATCAGGTCCCGGGGACTTATCAGCCTTCAGAACCAACAGTCCATCCAACACCATTTCCTGCCTAATATAAATTTCCTTCAGTTCATCCATTACCCTACGTCCTTTAGCCACTATTATATCTGGGAGATTGTTTGTGTCTTCCCTAGTGAAGACAGATCCAAAGTACCTGTTCAACTCGTCTGCCATTTTCTTGTACCCCATAATAAATTCACCCGTTTCTGTCTTCAAGGGCCCAATTTTGGTCTTAACTATTTTTTTCCTTTTCACATACCTAAAGAAGCTTTTACTATCCTCCTTTATATTCTTGGCTAGTTTACCTTCATACCTAAAAGTTGCTGGTGAACGCAGCAGGCCAGGCAGCATCTCTAGGAAGAGGTGCAGTCGACGTTTCAGGCCGAGACCCTCCGTCAGGACTAACTGAAGGAAGAGTGAGTAAGGGATTTGAAAGTTGGAGGGGGAGGGGGAGATCCAAAATCTCCCCCTCCCCCTCCAACTTTCAAATCCCTTACTCACTCTTCCTTCAGTTAGTCCTGACGGAGGGTCTCGGCCTGAAACGTCGACTGCACCTCTTCCTAGAGATGCTGCCTGGCCTGCTGCGTTCACCAGCAACTTTTATGTGTGTTGCTTGAATTTCCAGCATCTGCAGAATTCCTGTTGTTTACCTTCGTACCTCATTTTTTCTCCGCATATTGCCTTTTTAGTTACCTTCTGTTGCTCTTTAAAAGTTTCCCAATCCTTCGGCTTCCCACTCATCTTTGCTGTGTTATACTTCTTCTCTTTTATTTTTATACTGTCCATTACTTCCCTTGTCAGCCACGGCCTCCCCTTACTCCCCTTAGGATCTTTCTTCCTCTTTGGAATGAACTGATTCTGCACCTTCCGTATTATTCCCAGAAACATTTGCCATTGCTGTTCCACTGTCATTCCTGCTAGGGTATTGTTCCATTGAACTTTGGCCAGCTCCTCCCTCAAAGCACCATAGTTCCCTTTGTTCAACTGTAATACTGACACTTAAGAGTTTCCCTTCTCCCTCTCAAATTGTAGATTAAAACTTATTATATTATGGTCACTACCTCCTAATGGTTCCTTTACCTCGAGGTCCCTGATGAAATCCGGTTCATTGCACAACACTAAATCTAGAATTGTGTTCTCTCTGGTAGGCTCCAGTACAAGCTGTTGTAAGAATCCATCTCGGGGGGACTCCACAAACTCCCTTTCTTGGGGTCCAGTACCAACCTGATTCCTCCAGTCTACCTGCATGTTGAAATCCCCCATAACAACTGTAGCATTACCTTTGCGACATGCCAATTTTAACTCTTGATTCAACTTACACCCTACATCCAGACTACTGTTTGGGAGCCTGTAGGTAACTCCCATTAGGGGTCTTTCTACCCTTAGAATTTCTCAGTTCTATCCATACTGACTCTTAAATGGGGCCTGAAAAGGCCACTGAGTCTGAACATGCTTCGATCGTACTGGAAGTACTTAAACTGTAATCCTGAAATGGTGGTACGATGGATAGCAATAGAACCAGATATTGGAAGTGGATTACATTGTACAGATGCTACAATATTGTGCATTGCATGCTGCAGATAAAGAATGTATTTCCATTTAGAAACCATAAACCATAGAAACCATAGAAACTACAGCACAGAAACAGGCCTTTTGGCCCTTCTTGGCTGTGCCGAACCATTTTCTGCCTAGTCCCACTGACCTGCACATGGACCATAACCCTCCATACACCTCCCATCCATGTATCTGTCCAATTTATTCTTAAATGTTACAAAAGAACCCGCATTTACCACCTCGTCTGGCAGCTCATTCCATACTCCCACCACTCTCTGTGTGAAGAAGCCCCCCCCAATGTTCCCTTTAAACTTTTCCCCCCTCACCCTTAACCCATGTCCTCTGGTTTTTTTCTCCCCTTGCCTCAGTGGAAAAAGCCTGCTTGCATTCACTCTATCTATACCCATCATAATTTTATATACCTCTATCAAATCTCCCCTCATTCTTCTACGCTCCAGGGAATAAAGTCCTAACCTATTCAACCTTTCTCTGTAACTGAGTTTCTCAAGTCCTGGCAACATCCTTGTAAACCTTCTCTGCACTCTTTCAACCTTATTTATATCCTTCCTGTAATTTGGTGACCAAAACTGAACACAATACTCCAGATTCGGCCTCACCAATGCCTTATACAACCTCATCATAACATTCCAGCTCTTATACTCAATACTTCGATTAATAAAGGCCAATGTACCAAAAGCTCTCTTTACGACCCTATCTACCTGTGATGACACTTTTAGGGAATTTTGTATCTGTATTCCCAGATCCCTCTGTTCCACTGCACTCCTCAGTGCCTTACCATTAACCCTATAAGTTCTACGTTGGTTTGTCCTTCCAACATGCAATACCTCAGACTTGTCAGTATTAAACTCCATCTGCCATTTTTCAGCCCATTTTTCCAGCTGGTCCAAGTCCCTCTGCAGGCTCTGAAAACCTTCCTCACTGTCTACTACACCTCCAATCTTTGTATCATCAGCAAACTTGCTGATCCAATTTACCACATTATCATTCAGATCATTGATATAGATGACAAATAACAATGGACCCAGCACTGATCCCTGTGGCACACCACTAGTCACAGGCCTCCACTCAGAGAAGCAATTCTCTACCACCACTCTCTGGCTTCTTCCATCGAGCCAATGTCTAATCCAATTTACCATCTCTCCATGTATACCTAGAGACTGAATTTTCCTAACTAACCTCCCTTGCAGGACCTTGTCAAAGGCCTTACTGAAGTCCATGTAGACAACATCCACTGCCTTCCCTTCATCAACTTTCCCGGTAACCTCCTCGAAAAACTCCAACAGATTGGTCAAATATGACCTACCACGCACAAAGCCATGTTGACTCTCCCTAATAAGCCCCTGTCTATCCAAATGCTTGTAGATTCTGTCTCTTAGTACTCCCTCCAATAACTTACCTACTACTGACGTTAAACTCACCGGCCTATAATTTCCCGGATTACTTTTCAATCCTTTTTTAAACAACGGAACAACATGAGCCACTCTCCAATCCTCCGGCACTTCACCCGTAGACAGCGACATTTTAAATATTTCTGCCAGGGCCCCCGCAATTTCAACACTAGTCTCCTTCAAGGTCCGAGGGAGATACATCAGGAGATGTATAAAATTTTTCTAGCACTTATCCTTACAATGCACATTTATCGCACTCCCAGAATCAATTTGCTCATGCTCATTCTGAATGCATCTCTTTTCATGGAAGTGCCCCATTTATATAACCTTGCCGTTCTAAAGCAGAAGAGTCAAAAGGTTGTGCATGTATTTTTGTCATTGATCCTTTGCTTTGCCAATGTACTTTAAAATAATTTCCCCTTAACTCCTGGTTCCGAATAAATCACAGTAAAGTTTACAAGTTTATCCCAATCTTATTCTTAGATATATTTTGAATAAACTTTAAATTGATTTTGAAATGTTGTCAATACAATAGCAGATGCAATGCTTACACCTGGGTGGAGGAATTAATAGGATTACTAAGCATCCCGGAATCATTTTAATGTTGTTCCTGTTTGTAGTCTTTGGCTTTGTCAGTGATCAACCCTTTTATTCTTTTCAATGTCTTCACTCTACCTTCTGTTTTTCTGAGATCAGAATGGTGATTGAAAAACAGCTCTTCCCATTAAAAAATTGTGTTACTTACAATACTTTGTTAGGTTTAGTTGCACTCATTACATAATCTTACCAGTCACCAAAGTCTTACTGAAGTAAGTCTTCAGTCACTTGGACTTTAGCATTTTATCCCTTGAGTTAGAATCAGAATGAGAATCAAGTTTTTTTATCACTGACATATGTCATGAAATTTGTTGCTTTGTGGCAGCAGTTCAATGGAAGAGGTACTTATTTACTTATTTATTTACGTTACAAATAAGTAAATGAATAGTGCAAAGGAAAAATAATACGGCAGTGCTCATGGATTCATGGACTGTTCAGAAACCTGATGGTGGAGGGAAAGAAGGTGTGTCAGAATCACTGTGTCAGACTCTTGTATCTCCTCCGCTGATGGCTGTAATGAGAAGAGAGCATGGCCCAGATGGTGAAGGTTCTTTAATAATGGATGCTGCATTCTTTAGGTGACGCCTCTTGAAGATGTTGTCAGTAGTGGGGAGGATTCTGCCCATAATGGAGCTTGTTGTGTCTATAACCTTTCACTTCAACAAAGCAAGCAAGATGCCAACTGGTGTTCACCTGACATCCATGTGAAGGCATGCAGAAGACCAGCACTTAAGCTGAGAATTTACAGTGCTTGATTTATTTAAATTAACACTAGAGGTCACTCTTGTAACCTGGGAGGCAAATCTGTCTTCCTGAATGTGCTCAGGAACAGTTTCAAAACAGTGGCGCCTTTAGTGGAGCTTGTTTGATTCCAAAAAAAATATTGAGGCAAATGTAGGCAGAAATCAACAGTGGCATCAGCTGTAGCACCATGCACAAATATTGTTACTCTCAACTCAAAGCTTAGGCCTTCCAGATGGGACAGTAATTAATTGCCAGTCAGTCCTCAAAGCCGAAGGAAACCCCTAAAATGAGTCATCATGTGTAGCTTCTGTTGTTAATTTTGCTGTTGATAATTTTGTAGGATTCCTGAAGGAATCATTTGAAAACTTGTAGTTTACTTTGCTTTCAAATTCAGAACACAACTGAAAAGATGCAAATTGAAATGTCCTTTTTTCTGTCTCAGTGCTATTGAATGTGGTTTATTTTTTAAACATTGACATATGGTAATGTAATCTAACTCCTTCAGTCTGTGAGATGAAATGTAAGATTCTACATAGCATAGATTATTAATCATCAGAGTTAAAATGAAAAATTAGGATGGAAATTATTTCATAAAGACCTGATTAGAACATATTTTTATTCTTTTTGCAGAACTAATTAGTTTGTGCAGAAGTTATGACTTAAATCCAAATTGGAAAGTGCTGTGACTTTTATTTTTATGTTGTTGGAAGTCTAGCCAATCAGTCATAATCTACTGAATGACAAAGATCAGAGCTGTAACGTCTCATTTCTAAATCAAAACAATAGAGCAAACAAGTACAAGCATCATTTCCCCCTCTTTCTCATGAGATTCTGTGATTTGGTTAGAATTTTGGACTGGAAAAAATACCTTTTGTTCATGATTTCAAGTTCCTTATTTTATAGCTGCAAATAATGAACACTTTCAAAGAATAGACAATAGCACTGGAAGAGCTAATAGAAGAATTGTAGGAAATTTTCTTCTATACCGGTAAAATACTTGAGTAATAGGAATATATCCAAGCCTGTTGATTTACTGTTTGTAGTTCATCATGACTCCTGGCATTGCGCTTAGTTATGCCACTACCCATAACTGATGATCTTCTCTGAGGATCATCTCCTTGTCACGATGGAGAGGCTTCTGAGTTCCTGAGATCCCGAAAGCGACGTTCTCTGGAACTTATCTCCTGGCGCTAAGGTCAAGAAGGTGGATCCATCCAAAGAGTGATCCAACTAAGACCTCAATGGTGGGGCTTGTGGAAGATGATGACACATCACAGTGCTAGTGAGGGCGGAGGAAGGCTACAGCAGTGAAGGGTCTCCAGTCATCTTGCATGCCAGGCCACTGGACACTGACCCCGACCTGTCAAGGACCATGTGGTGGGTACCCATGCATCAGCCTCCCCATGTTAAACAAAGCCACACAAGTGCATGCTTCATTAAGGGAATAACCCCTTGGGAAAGCATCATACTCAACTCGAGTGATTGCACTATTCCATTCAGTGGATGCTTTATTACACCTTTACACCTCTTCATTAATGCAAATATATAATCAGCCAAGCATACAGCAGCAATTTAATGCATAAAATCATGCAGACATGGTAAAGAGGTTAATTTGTTATTCAGACCAAATACCAGAATGGGGAAGAAATGTGATCTAAATGACTTGGACCGTGGAATGATTGTTGGTGCTAGACAGAGTGGTTTGAGTATCTCAGAAAGTGCTGATCTCCTGGGATTTTCATGCACAGCAGTCTCTAGAGTTTACAGAGAACTGTGAAAAAAAATAAAAACTTCCAGTGAGCGGCAGATCTGTGGGCAAAAACACCTTGTTGATAAGAGTGTCATAAGGAGGGCACTGGTAGCGGACCCAAATGCAAGACACAGACGCTGAAGTACTAGGAACAGGACTTGAAGTGTCAAGAAAGCAAGGGAAGTGGGGAAGATAGGTCGCTGGACATTGACTAGGAGCTGGGACAGGTATACAAACTTGGACTAGGACTTTGGCTGGGAAAGCGGGACCAGGACAAGTAACTGGGAACTAGGAACCTGGGTTTGGATTCCAAGCCAGAGACTGGACAAGGACCCAGAACCTGGGTCTTGACTCGGGCTTGGACCCCGGAACTAGGTGAGGACATGGCGTGGTTACAGGACTGGACATGGCTTGGGTTCTTCAAGGCTTGGCTACAGGACTAGGTTAGGCTTGGATTCTTTGAGGCTTTGCTACAGTTCTAGGCGAGGCTTGGGTTCTCTGAGGCTTGGCTACAGGACTAGATGTGTGACTCCTGGACAGGACGAGGGAACTCCAGCACCGGACAAGGGATCTCCAGCACAAGGCTGGGTGAGGCACATGGACAGGACGAGAACACAAAGCCATGACTTGGTCTTGGGAGATAGGAACCTCGGAGCCTTGGACATGGAACTCAGGAACCTCGGAGCCTTGGACTTGGAACTCAGGAACCTCGGAGACCTGGACTTGGAACTCAGGAACCTCAGAGCCTTGGCTTGGTACTCAGGAACCTCAAAGTCTTGGACTTGAGCACAGGAACATGGAACACAGAGCCGGGACCCCACCTTGGGCGCAGGACATAGGGCTGGGACTTGCGCACAGCACACAGAGCCAGGACCTCCTCTTTGGGAACAGGACCAAGGGCTGGGGCTCTTTATATACACAGAACACTGAACACGAAGGGAGAGTCCACTCAGGGTAGTGGCAAACAGCCAGACCTAACCAGTGGAGGTGAGGACATAAGGAGACAGTTCCCAACACAAGGTAGCAGCAAACAGCCAGACCTACCTAGCGAAGGCGAGGACACAAAGAGACAATTCCAAACAATGACAGACTGTTCCTTATCTTAACACAGCAAGGCCCCGGTCTTGCTCCAACGGTTGAACTTGAAGACATTACAGGTGAGGTTGCAAGCAAGACTTCAGGCAAAGGTTGCAGGCAAGGCTTCACAAGGAAGGGGAAGAGAAGGGAGCAGTCCAGAAAATGTAGCTGAACCCAGGAGCTATTTATGTAGCCAGCCCAAAACGAGAATCAGGTGCCTCAATTGAGGCACTCAACAGAGCAAGGGAGATAACAGGAGAACTTTATACTTCATACTTTATTGTCGCCAAACCCGGAACAAGGATCGATGGACCGGACTGTGAACCGGAATGCAGAGTTCACGGACTGGACCATGACGGACAGAGGTCAGAGGAAAATGGCAAACTGGTTCAAGCTGACAGGAGGGCAAGAGTAACTCAGATAACCACATGTTAAAATGGTGGTGTGTGTGGAAGAACATCTCTAAATGCACAACATGTCAACCCTTGGAGTGGATGGGCCAGAGCAGCAGAAGGCCAGAAAGATACACTCAGTGGCCACTTTATTAGGTACAGAAGGTAGCAGTGTCCACTGAGTGTATATCTAATGATAATGCAATTGTAATTCAAAATTCACCATGAAACGCATAGAGCCCACTTAACAAAAATCCCAATCATATTTTAGATGTGAGATGTTTGACTGAGTTCTTTTAATAAGTCAAGACCAAGTCTGCGTGATTGTTCATGGCAACATTATCCATGCTGCAACCCATTCTTGCATTGCTGTCTCTGTGACAATAATTAACACAGATCAAAAATTAGTGGACACTGAAGAAAGAAAATACCTTGCAGTGAGTGTTTTTATTTAATGTTGGTACAGTGACCAAACGGGTTCAAAATCAGAGAACTTACAGCTTGTCAAAGTGAAAATTACCTTCTACATGTACTAACAAATTGCTTCTAATAAATACATTTCCTGCAAAATTCTTCCCTGGGATTTTAACTTAATTAGACATTGGAAGAACCAAGAAGTAGTTTTCAAAAATGGTGTCCACTTGTTTTCAGATCATAGAAACATAGAAACATAGAAAATAGGTGCAGGAGTAGGCCATTCGGCCCTTTGAGCCTGCACCGCCATTCAGTATGATCATGGCTGATCATCCATCTCTGAACCCTGTACCAGCCTTCCCTCCATAACCTCTGATCCCTTTAGCCACAAGGGCCATATCCAACTCCCTCTTAAATATAACTGGCCTCAACTGTTTCCTGTGGCAGAGAATTCCACAGATTCACCACTCTCTGTGTGAAGAAGTTTTTCCTAATCTCGGTCCTAAAAGGCTTCCCCTTTATCCTAAAACTGTGACCCCTCATTCTGGACTTCCCCAACATCGGGAACAATCTTCCTGCATCTAACCTGTCCAATCCCTTTAGGATTTTATACATTTCAATAAGATCCCCCCTCAATCTTTTAAATTCCAACAAGTATAAGCCTAGTTGATCCAGTCGTTCATCATATGAAAGTCCTGCCATCCCAGGAATCAATCTGGTGAGCCTTCTTTGTACTCCCTCTATGGCAAGGATGTCTTTCCTCACATTAGGGGACCAAAACTGCACATAATACTCCAGGTGTGGTCTCACCAAGGCCTTGTACAACTGCAGTAGTACCTCTCTGCTCCTGTACTCGAATCCTCTTGCTATGAATACCAGCATACCATTCGCCTTTTTCACTGCCTGCTGTACCTGCATGCCCACCTTCAATGACTGGTGTATAATGACACCCAGGTCTCGTTGCACCTCCCCTTTTTCTAATCGGCCACCATTCAGATAATAATCTTTTTTCCTATTTTTGCCACCAAAGTGGATAACTTCACACTTATCCACATTAAATTGCATCTGCCATGAATTTGCCCACTCACCCAACCTATCCAAGTCACCCTGCATCCTCTTAGCATCCTCCTCACAGCTAACACTGCCGCCCAGCTTCGTGTCATCCGCAAACTTGGAGATGCTGCATTTAATTCCCTCATCCAAGTTATTAATATATATTGTAAACAACTGGGGTCCCAGCACTGAGCCTTGCAGTACCCCACTAGTCACTGCCTGCCATTCTGAAAAGGTCCCGTTTATTCCCACTCTTTGCTTCCTGTCTGCCAACCAATTCTCTATCCACATCAATACCTTACCCCCAATACCGTGTGCTTTAAGTTTGCACACTAATCTCCTGTGTGGGACCTTGTCAAAAGCCTTTTGAAAATCCAAATATACCACATCCACTGGTTCTCCCCTATCCACTCTACCAGTTACATTCTCAAAAAATTCCATGAAACTCGTCAGACATAATTTTCCTTTCACAAATCCATGCTGACTTTGTCCGATGATTTCACCGCTTTCTAAATGTGCTGTTATCACATCTTTGATAACTGACTCTAGCATTTTCCCCACCACTGATGTTAGGCTAACCGGTCTATAATTCCTCGGTTTCTCTCTCCCTCCTTTTTTAAAATGTGGGGTTACATTAGCCACCCTCCAATCCTCAGGAACTAGTCCAGAATCTAACGAGTTTTGAAAAATTATCACTAATGCATCCACTACTTCTTGGGCTACTTCCTTAAGCACTCTAGGATGCAGAGCATCTGACCCTGGGGATTTATCTGCTTTAATCCCTTCAATTTACCTAACACCACTTCCCTACTAACATGTATTTCCCTCAGTTCCTCCATCTCACTGGACCCTCTGTCCCCTACTATTTCCGGAAGAATATTTATGTCCTCCTTAGTGAAGACAGAACCAAAGTAGTTATTCAATTGGTTTGCCATGTCCTTGCTCCCCATAATCAATTCACCTGTTACTGTCTGTAGGGGACTTATATTTGTCTTAACCAATCTTTTTCTTTTCACATATCTATAAAAGCTTTTACAGTCAGTTTTTATATTCCTTGCCAGTTCTCTCTCGTAATATTTTTCCCCTTCCTAATTAAACCCTTTGTCCTCCTCTGTTGGACTCTGAATTTCTCCCAGTCCTCAGGTGAGCCACTTTTTCTGGCTAATTTGTATGCTTCTTCTTTAGAATTGATACTATCCCTAATTTCCCTTGTCAGCCACGGGTGCACTACCTTCCTTGATTTATTCTTTTGCCAAACTGGGATGAACAATTGTTGTAGTTCATCCATGTGATCTTTAAATGCTTGCCATTGCATATCTACCGTCAACCCTTTAAGTGTCATTTGCCAGTCTATCTTAGCTAATTCACGTCTCATACCTTCAAAGTTACCCTTCTTTTCATTCAGAACCTTTGTTTCTGAATTAACTATGTCACTCTCCATCTTAATGAAGAATTCCACCATATTATGGTCACTCTTACCCAAGGGGCCTCTCACAACAAGATTGCTAATTAACCCTTCCTCATTGTTCAATACCCAGTCTAGAATAGCCTGCTCTCTAGTTGGTTTCTCGCCATGTTTGTTCAAAAAACCATCCCGCATACGTTCCAAGAAATCCTCTTCCTCAGCACCCTTACCAATTTGGTTCACCCAATCTATATGTAGATTGAAGTCACCCATTATAACTGCTGTTCCTTTATTGCACGCATTTCTAATTTCCTGTTTAATGCCATCCCCAAACTCACTACTACTGTTAGGTGGCCTGTACACAACTTCCACCAGCGTTTTCTGCCCCTTAGTGTTATGCAGCTCTACCCATATCGATTCCACATCCTCGCGGCTAATGTCCTTCCTTTCTATTGCTTTAAGCTCCTCTCTAACCAGCAATGCTACCCCACCTCCTTTTCTTTCATGTCTATCCCTCCTGAATATTGAATATCCCTGAATGTTGAGCTCCCATCCTTGGTCACCCTGGAGCCATGTCTCTGTGATCCCAACTATATCATATTCATTAATAACAATCTGCACTTTTAATTTATCCACCTTGTTACGAATGCTCCTTGCACTGACACACAAAGCCTTCAGGCTTGCTTTTACAACACTCCTAGCCCTTATACAATTATGTTGAAAAGTGGCCCTTTTTGATTTTTGCCCTGGATTTGCCGGCCTGCCACTTTTACTTTTCACCTTACTACTTTTTGCTTCTACCCTCATTTTACACCCCTCTGTCTCTCTGCACTTGTTCCCATCCCCCTGTTGTGAACTAACCTCCTCTTGCCTAGCCTCTTTAATTTGATTCCCACCCCCCAACCATTCTAGTTTAAAGTCACCTCAGTAGCCCTCGCAAATCTCCCCACCAGGATATTGATCCCCCTAGGATTCAAGTGTAACCTGTCCTTTTTGTACAGGTCACACCTGTGCCAAAAGACGCCCCAATGATCCAAAAACTTGAATCCCTGCCCCCTGCTCCAATCCCTCAGCCACACATTTATCCTCCACCTCACTGCATTCCTACTCTCACTGTCGCGTGGCACAGGCAGTAATCCCGAGATTACTACCTTTGCGGTCCTTTTTCTCAACTCCCTTCCTAATTCCCTATATTCTCCTTTCAGGACCTCTTCCTTTTTCCTACCTATGTCATTAGTACCTATATGTACCACGACCTCTGGCTCCTCACCCTCCCACTTCAGGATATCTTGGACGCGATCAGAAATATCCCGGACCCTGGCACCAGGGAGGCAAACTACCATCCGGGTCTCTGGACTGCGTCCACAGAATCGCCTATCTGACCCCCTTACTATCGAGTCCCCTATCACAACTGCCCTCCTCTTCCTTTCCCTACCCTTCTGAGCTACAGGGCCGGACTCTGTGCCGGAAGCACGGCCACTGTTGCTTCCCCCAGGTAAGCTGTCCCCACCAACAGTACTTAAGCAGGAGTACCTATTGTCAAGGGGCACAGGCACCGGGGTACTCTCTATTACCAGACTCTTCCCCTTCCCCCTCCTAACCATGACCCACTTGTCTGCCTCCTGTGGCCCCGGTGTGACCACCTGCCTGTAACTCCTCTCTGTCAGCTCCTCACTCTCCCTGACCAGACGAAGGTCATCGAGCTGCAGCTCCAGTTCCCTAACACGTTTCCTTAGGAGCTGCATCTCTGCGCGCCTGGCGCAGATGTGGACGTCCGGGAGGCCTGGAGACTCCAGGGCCTCCCACATCCGGCACCGAGAACAACAAACTGCCCTCACACTCATACTGCCCCTCTCCTCAAATAACAACAAAAAATGAATACCAAACCTTCCTCGCCTCGCCCGTTTCTGCCTAAGCCCATTGAGCCGAAGCCCTTAAGCCTTCACTCTGCTCCTGGCTCACTCCGCCGCCCGCAAACTACGCTGCCCGCTGTATGAGGCTCTGTTCCTTTTAAATCTTCCGCGCTTCACTGCCCGACGTCACACGCCTGCAAAGTCCCGCCTCTCTGAACGCCGATGGAAAAAAACCGAAAAATTCAAAAATGGCTTCCTCCGCACTCCCACTCCAATTCTCAGACTTCCTTCTTCGAATATAAGGTTCTAAGTAGTAAATAGCAAAAATAACAAATGTGTATATGCAGCATGTTGTGTCTTTGAATATAATTTTATTAGGTCCTGAAAACAAGTATAATGTGCTTTTTAAGTTGTACAATATGCCTAGGTGAGAATGGTGGTGGAAAATTAGAGAACAGACAGGAGTTAATCAGATTAAATAAAAACTTAGCCGGTACGTCAAACTAGTAGCCATGTGTTGCAGCCTATCTGATTTTAACTCCATTTAATTTTGTGAAGAAAAAAAATCAGGGGATGAATATAAAATCATGTGCTGTCACCTGTTTGCACTTTTGACTAACTTTTATTATTTGAGTGTCCAGATAAATCTAAGGAAGCCACAGAATGTGCTGAAGAGGACATGATAGTGTTCCACGTAAAGTGTGGGGAGAGCTATGAACCAAAACTAGCAGCTGCTCGGTTGCTTGATTGTGGTGGCTTTGGCACCAATTGTGTGTACAGTTCCTCCATTCACAGAGTCAGAATCAGGTTCAATATCACCAGCATATGTCACGAAATTCCCTGTTATGCAGCAGCAGTACAATACAATACAGTACATAATAATAGACAAAAATGTGAATCACAGTAGGTATATATATAAAATATTATGTATAATATATATGAAATAAATTGAATAAGTAGTGTAAAAATACAAATAAAATAGTAGTGAGGTAGTGTTCATGTGGTCAATATCCATTCAGAAATCTGATGGCACAGGGGAAGAAGCTGTTCCTGAATCAATGAGTGTGTCGCTTCAGACTCCTGTACCTCTTTCCTGGTGGTAGCAATGAGAGAAGGTGTGGCCTGGGTGATGGAGGTCCTTAATCATGTATGGCACCTTTTTGAGGCATTGCTCCTTGAAGTTGTCCCGGAGACTACGAAGGCTAGTGCCTATTACGGAGCTGACTAAGTTTACAGCTCTCCTCAGCTTATTTTCATGTTGTGCAGTAACAACACCCCCCACCCATACCTGATAGTGATGCAGCCAGTTAGAGTACTCTCCATGGTACAACGGTAGAGATTTTCACCAAATCTCCTCAAACTCCTAATGAAGTATAGCCACTGTTGTGCCTTCTTTGTAGCTGCATCAATATGTTGGGCCCAGGTTAGATGTTCAATTAATTTGTGCTATTCTAGTTATCCATTTTCATTTCTATTTTTACAAAAATCTATCAATCTTGTTGCTAAAAATATGAAATAACCATCCTTCATAATTTTTTTCTGGGGGAGAATTTTAGTTTTCCATTAATTTTCTGTGAAAATTTTACACCTGTACATGTCCTTGATCTAGCTTTAAAGTTCTTTCTTCCTGCAGAGAGTACCTTTATCAAAGAAGGAAGATTTACTTTATCAGATCCTTTCATCATTTCCAATTACTCAATAAGATCATTCACAACCATATACATTCATTACTATTAAGTAGGACAAGAACAACTACAAGTGTCTACCCACTCACCCCCGCCCCCCACCAATGTCAAAAGGAATCAGGGGAACAAACACCAGCATTCTGCGTTCACCAGCAACTTTGATGTGTGCTGCAGGAATCAGGGGGAAATGGTCCTCTAAAGATGACTGTTGCATTCTGGTTGGTTGTATCACACCTTGGTATGGAGGTTCCACTGCAGAAGATTGCAAAGTGTTTTATACTTGGCCACCTCCTTTCTAGGTACCACCCTCCCCACCATCAAGGACATCTTCAAGAGGTGATGCTTTACGAAGCTGGCATCCATCATCAAGGACCTTCACCAGCCAGATCATGCCCTCCTCTTGCTATTACCTTCGAGGAGGAGATATAGGAGCCTGAAGACCCATACTCAATAATTTAAGAACTATTTCTTCCCCTCTATCATCAGAATTATGAACAGTCTATGAACCTATGAATACTACCTCATTATTCCCTTTTTTACACTATTTAATTATTTGTATGTCTTTGCACTTCATTGCCACCAGAAAACAAGTAATTTCATATCACATAAGACAGTGACAATAAGCCTGATTTTGATCCAGATTCTGTTGTCAAGTATCTCAGCCTTGAACATTACTGAATGAGTTTGCAAAGGTAGGGATTGAGGAGCAGCAATCTTTATCTGCCTCAGTGAAGAGGGTTAAAGGGGAGATGTTCACTGATGATGCATGTTGCTCAAGTCCAGTCACAGTTTTTTGAAGATTCAAAGGCCAAAACTCAGACAGGCACATACAAAAGTAAGAAAATTAAAGAAATAATAATAATAATAATAATAAAAATAAATAAGCAATAAATATTGAGAACTTGAGATGAGGAATCCTTGAAAGTGAGACCAAAGGTTATGGGAACAGTTCAGTGATGGGCTGAGTGAGAGCAAGTGAAGACATCCCCCCGGTTCAAGAGCTTGATGGTTGATGGATAGCAATTGTTCCTGAATTTGGTGGTGTGGGTCCTGAGGTTCCTTTACCTTCTTCCTGATGGCAGCAGCAAGAAGCGAGCATGGCCTGGATGGTGGAGATCCTTGATGATGGATGCTGCTTTCCTGCGACATCTCTCCATGTAGATGTGCTGAATGGTGGGGAGGGCTTTACCAATGATGGACTGGGCCATATCCATTACATTTTGTAGGCTTTTCCATTCAAAGTTCTATACCAGACTGTGATGCAACCAGTCAATAGGTTTTCCACCACACATGTGGTTTGCTAGAGAGGCTCCAGTGGATTTAAACTAGATACGAGGGGGGAGTGGAACCAGAGTGTAGGAACAGCTGTAGGGGAGAAGGAAGAAAAAGAAAATAGTAAAGTCGTTTGCACCGTTAGTGACAAACAGAGAGTAAGAGGTGGAAAATTTCTTAAGTGCATTTATTTTAATACTGGCAGCATTATAAGAAAGGTAGATGAGCTTAAAGCATGGATTAATACCTGGAAGTATGATGTGGTAGCTATCAGTGAAACGTGGTTACAGGGATGGTGTGATTGGCAACTACGTTTGTAAATATTCCTGGATTTAATTGCTTCAGGTGTGATAGAATCGAAGGGACAAGAGGGGGAGGTGTTGCATTGCTTGTCAGAGAACATATTACAGCGGTGCTCTGGCAGGAGAGATTAGAGGGCTCATCTGGGGAGGCTATTTGGGTGGAAATGAGGAATGGGAAAGGTGTAGTAACACTTATAGGGGTGTATTATAGACCACCAAATGGGGATTGAAAATTGGAGCAGCAAATTTGTAAGGAGATAGCAGATATTTGTAGTTGTGGGAGATTTTAATTTTCCACACATAAACTGGGAAGCCCATACTGTAAAAGGGCTGGATGGTTTGGAGTTTGTAAAATGTGTGCAGGATAGTTTTTTGCAGCAATACGTAGAGGTACCAACTAGAGAAGGGGCAGTGTTGGATCTCCTGTTAGGGAATGAGATAGGTCAGGTGACGGAGGTTTGTGTTGGGGAGCACTTCGGGTCCAGTGATCACAATGCTATTAGTTTCAATATAATTATGGAGAAGGATAGGTATGGACCCAGGGTTGAGATTTTTGATTGGAGAAAGGCTAACTTTGAGGAGATGAAAAAGGATTTAGAAGGAGTGGATTGGGATAATTTGTTTTACGGGAAGGATGTAATAGAGAAATGGAGGTCATTTAAAGGTGAAATTCTGAGGGTACAGAATCTTGATGTTCTTGTTAGGTTGAAAGGAAAGGTTAAAAGTTTGAGAGAGCCATGGTTTTCAAGGGATATTGGAAACTTTGTTCGGAAAAAGAGAGATATCTACAGTAAATATAGGCAGCATGGAGTAAATGAGATGTTCGAGGAATATAAAGAATGTAAAAAGAATCTTAAGAAAGAAATTAGAAAAGCTAAAAGAAGATATGAGATTGCTTTGGCAAGTAAGGTGAAAATAAATCCCAAGGGTTTCTACACTTATATTAATAGCAAAAGGATAGCGAGGGATAAAATTGGTCCCTTAGAGAATCAGAGTGGACAGCTATATGTGGAGCCAAAAGAGATGGGGGAGATTCTGAACAATTTCTTTTCTTCGGTATTCACTAAGGAGAAGGATATTGAATTGTGTAAGATAAAGGAAATAGGTAGGGAAGTTATGGAAACTATGATGATTAAAGAAGAGGAAGTACTGGAGCTTTTAAGGAATATAAAAGTGGATAAGTCTCCGGGTCCTGACAGGATATTCCCTGGGACCTTGAGGGAAGTTAGTGTGGAAATAGCAGGGGCTCTGACAAAAATATTTCAAATATCATCAGAAATGGGGATGGTGCCGGAGGATTGGCGTATTGCTTATGTTGTTCCATTGTTTAAAAAGGGTTCTAAGAATAAACCTAGCAATTATTGGCCTGTGAGTTTGATGTCAGTGGTGGGTAAATTGATGGAAAATATTCTTAGAGATGATATATATAATTATCTGGATAGACAGGGTCTGATTAGGAACCATCAACATGGATTTGTGCATGGAAGGTCATGTTTGACAAACCTTACTGAATTTTTTGAAGAGGTTACTAGGAAATTTGATGAGGGTAAAGCGGTAGATGTTGTCCATCTGGACTTCAGTAAGGCCTTTGACAAGGTTCCACACGGAAGGTTAGTTAGGAAGGTTCAATTGTTAGGTATTAATATGGAAGTAGTAAAATGGATACAACTGTGGCTGGATGGGAGACGCCAGAGAGTAGTGGTGGATAGCTGTTTGTCAGATTGGAGGCCAGTGACTAGTGGTGTGCCTTAGGGATCTGTACTGGGTCCAATGTTGTTTGTCATATACATTAATGATCTAGATGATGGGGTGGTAAATTGGATTAGTAAGTATGCAGATGTTACTAAGATAGGTGGAGTTGTGGATAATGAAGTAGGTTTTCAAATCTTGCAGAGAGATTTAGGCCAGTTAGAAGGGTGGGCTGAAAGATGGCAGATGGAGTTTAATGCTGATAAATGTGAGGTGCTATATTTTGGTAGGACTAATCAAAATAAGAAATACATGGTAAATGGTAGGGCATTGAAGAATGCAGTAGAATAGAGGGATCTAGGAATAATGGTGCATAGTTCCCTGAAGGTGGAATCTCATGTGGATAGGGTGGTGAAGAAAGCTTTTGGTATGCTGGCCTTTATAAATCAGAGCATTGAGTATAGGAGTTGGGATGTAATGTTGAAATTGTACAAGGCATTTTTAAGGCCAAATTTGGAGTATTGTGTACAGTTTTGGTCACCGAATTATAGGAAAGATGTAAACAAAATAGAGAGAGTACAGAGAAGATTTACTAGAATGTTACCTGGGTTTCATCACCTAAGTTATAGAGAAAGGTTGAACAAGTTGGGTCTTTATTCCTTGGAGCGTAGGAGGTTGAGGGCGGACTTGATAGAGGTATTTAAAATTATGAGGGGGATAAATCAAGTTGACATGGATAGGCTTTTTCCATTGAGAGTGGGGGAGATTCAAACAAGAGGACATGATTTGAGAGTTAAAAGGCAAAAGTTTAGGGGTAATATGAGGGGGAACTTCTTTACTCAGAGAGTGGTAGCTATGTGGAACGAGCTTCCAGCAGAAGTGGTTGAGGCAGGTTTGATGTTGTCATTTAAAGTTAAATTGGATATCTATATGGACAGGAAAGGAATGGAGGGTTATGGGCTGAGTGCAGGTTGGTGGGACTAGGTGAGAGTAAGAGTTCAGCATGGACTAGAAGGGCCGAGATGGCCTGTTTCCATGCTGTAATTGTTATGTGGTTATATGGTTATACGTATGGACATTTGTCAAAGTTTTAGATGACATGCCAAATCTTTGAAAACTTCTAAGGAAGTTGAGGTGCTGGTGTGCTTTCTTCATAATGATACTTATGTACTGGACCCAGGGTAGGTCCTCTGAAATAATAACAACAAGGAATTTAAAGTTGTTGACCCTCTTCACCTCTGATCCCCTAATGAGGATGAGCTCATGGACCTCTGGTTTTCTCCTCTTGAAGAAAATAATCAGCTTCTTGGTCTTGCTGACACTGAGTGAAAGGTTGTTGTTCTGGCACCACTCAGCCAGATTTTCGATCTCCCTCTTATATGCTCATTCATCACCACCTTTGATTCGGCCAATAGCAATTGTGTCATCAACAAACATAAAGGTGGCATTCGAGCTGTGGTTAGCCTCACAGACTTAAGTATAAAATGAGTAGAACAGGGGGCTAAGCATACAGCCTTGTGGAGTACCTATGTCTGATGCAGATTGTGGAGGAGATGTTGCTAATCTGAACTGACTGAGGTCTGTGAGTGAGAAAGCTGATGCTAACATGTCCAGGCCTAGTGTATCATCAATCCTGGCATCTTCTGAACTTTTGTACTAGCTCCATGGTGCAATATAGTCCTACGTTAAGGCATCCAGCTCAGTCAAATCAGGATTTAGATCATTCTATAACTCTGTAAGCAACCAAAGCCCAAACAACTAGACCTAGTTTTTTTTCCTAGGTCTCACCTGGTCTCACCTGACTTAATTGATATTGTCTCACTCCTGTGTCATGTTCTGACCACTTCCACTTTTTCTGTGGATCTCTGCAATGTTACAGCCATTATCCTGACATTATGATGAACCAACTGTTGTGCAGTCTAAGTAGATCACAGACATCATCTGTACTGCTTACTGTAAAGAACTGCAGTATAAGTATTCCCATTCTTTGCTAGCTAATAAGTCACTGTCTAAACCTAATCTGCTCAAAGTGAACTATCCTGAACATGTTGGCCTGGTCACGCTTCCTTACTTCATTTGATGCTCTGTTCCACAGATGTGTCTCTATAAATGCTTCAGCTGTGGACACATCATTGGATCAGAGCCATACAGCGCAGAAGCATGTTCTTTGGTTACTAAGTCTACGCTGACAATCAAACATTAATTTAAACTAGTCCTGAGCTAGACCGCATTTATTCTCCCCATAAGCTCATCAACCTCCCTCACACTCTACCACTCGCTTCATTTCAGCTCAATTTCCAGTGGTTAATCACCTATTTTTGGATTGGGCTCTGTTGTTCACATTAAGGTGTTTCTGGTTTCTGGTTGCTCCTTTTTTTGTTGCTATTTTGTGCGATTTTGATCAGGACGGCCTGCCGATAATGAATAACAGAGCGCTAAATTGAACAGAACTGAGCTGCACCAAATATGCCTGGACTCTTTTCATAAGAACAAAAGAACATAAGAAATAGGAGCAGGAGTAGGCCACCCGGCCCATCGAGCCTGCCCCGCCATTCAATAAGATCATGGCTGATCTGTCTGTAAAGTCAGCTCCATCTACCTGCCTTTTCCCCATAACCCTTAATTCCCTTACTATGTAAAATCCTATCTAACTGTATCTTAAATATATTTAGTGAAGAAGCCTCAACTGCTCCCCTGGGCAGAGAATTCCAGAGATTCACCACTCTCTGGGAAAAACAGTTTCTCCTCATATCTGTCCTAAATCTTCTCCCCTGAATCTTGAGGCAATGTCCCCTAGTTCCAGTCTCACCTACCAATGGAAATAACTTTCCTACTTCTATCTTATCTATCCCTTTCAAAATTTTGTATGTTTCTATAAGATCCTTCTCATTCTTCTGAACTCCAGAGAGTATAGTCCCAGGCGACTCAATCTCTCCTCATAAGTTAAACCCTTCATCCCTGGAATCAACCTGGTGAACCTCCTCTGCACTGCCTCCAAAGCCAGTATATCCGTCCTCAAGTATGGAGACCAGAACTGCACACAGTACTCCAGGTGCGGCCTCACCCGTACCCTGTATAGTTGCAGCATGACCTCCCTGCTCTTGAACTCAATCCCTCTGGCAATGAGGGCCAACATTCCGTTTGCCTTCTTAATAACCTGTTGTACCTGCAAGCCAACTTTTTGCAATTCATGAACAAACACTCCCAAGTCCCTCTGCACAACAGCATGCTGCAATCTTTCACCATTTAAATAATAATCTACTCTTCTATTATTCCTTCCAAAGTGGATGATCTTGCATTTACCAATGTTGTAATACATCTGCCAGACCTTGGGTCACTCACTTAACCTACCTATATCCTTCTGCAGACTCTCCACATCCTCTGTACAATTTGCTTTTCCACTCAGTTTAGTGTCATCAGCAAATTTTGCTACGCTACACTCAGTCCCCTCTTCCAAATCATCAATATAAATGGTAAACAGCTGCGGGCCCAGCACCGACCCCTGTGGCACCCCACTCACCACAGACTGCCAACCGGAGAAACACCCACTTATACCAACTCTCTGCCTTCTATTGGTTAAACAATCCACTATCCATGCCAATACACTTCCTCTGACTCCATGCATCCGTATCTTATTTATAAGTCTCTTGTGCGGCACCTTATCGAACACCTTCTGGAAATCCAAGTATATGACATCCACCTGTTCCCCCTCTATCCACAGCATTCATTATGTCCTCAGAGAACCCCAGTAAGTTTGTCAAACAGGACCTACCCTTTCTGAGTTCATGCTGCGTCTGCCACATGGAAACACCCCTTTTAAATGTTTCGCTATTTCTTCCTTAATGACAGCTTCAAGCATTTCATGATGACTTTGTGGGCTGGTGTTCTATATTCTGTGTTTCTCGCTCATTTATTTGTTGCTTGTGTGATTTTTTTGTGTTTTGGGGGTGGGAGGTTTATTTTGAATGGGTTCCATGGTTTTCTTTGTTTTGTGGCTGGCTGTGGAAAGACAAATCTCAGGGTTGTATACTGCATACATACTTTGATAATAAATGTACTTTGAATCTTTGTTTCAGCATACCTTTGAGACGTTGTTGGAAACCAGGACATCCTGAGTACATCCATGTGGTTGCAGAAGAATGTACAAGCTCCACACAGCCTAATTATCTCACTCTCATTGTCAGACTGTGGGTGTGGTACTTGCTGCCTTATGGTGAAGTAGCCATACGTGGCTTACAACTGAACAGTGAACACTGAAAATTCACAGCATTCAAATAATACTTATAAAATTAAAAGTTAAAAGACAAAGTTTATTGTCAGATGCATAAGTATGTGTGGGCTGCATTGAATGAGCATTCTGAGGCTGGGGGCTCTGCTTCAAAGCCTATGTAGCTTGCAGCGTCTCTGTCTTTTGTACTCATGTGACCCACTGCTTTACTAGTTGAGCCCACTAGTGTCCACGTGAGTCAGCTGCTGCTGTTGAGAAGAATATCACCTTCTTTTCATTAGCAAGTGTATTTCCCTGTTCTGTGCCCTCCTCAAGGAATCAACAATGTTATTGGCTCTCAGGAACAGTCTCCACTTGTCCCACATACAAAAGCATGGCCATAACTTATTAAGCCATGTGTCTTCGGAATGTGGGACGAAACTGGAGGACCGGGAGGAAACCCACGCTGTCGTGGGGAGAACGAACAAACTGCTCACAGACAGCAGTGGGAATTGAAACCCAATTGCTGGTGCCATAGAACGTTCTGCTAACTGCTACGTTATTGTGCCACCCAGGACCTGAATACTAGAATCAACTTCTGTAGCAGTTCCCCGTTATGTTCTTTATGAAAGTACATACCGTGCCCTGAAACACAAATTCCCCTTTAAATATAATACATCACCACTAGGCCCAGAATTTGGTTAATGCATCACTGCAGTAGGTCATGCCAATGTCCACTGATTTATTTTGGCCTTTAAAAGTAAACTTGGAGTTGTTGCTGTTCATTTATCTTCATGCTGCCATTGAAGAAATTCTATTTAAAAATAAACATTGTGTCTCTGATTGTGGCAGAGTGCTGTGTTGAGGAGCTTAGAGAAGGAAGAGCAGACAACAAACAGCTGTTAACAGTGAAGAGCTCCATCATCGCCACGCCAATAATCCTTGGAAATAAACCAAGCAGATTCAATAGGTGTTTCACATGAAGTAAACTTCTTTTGTAGTTATTACTAATAAGAGCAGAAAATCTGTTAACCACTTTGTTAAGAGTTGAAAAGACAGTTTACAGCACTACCACAAATTCAGTAAATTAATGTATATTGTTTACCAAAACTCCCCATTGTAGATCAAATCACTGCGGAAGATCAATTCAATTTATGCTACAAAAATTCACTTATTGGCCATGTTGTAAAACCTTATGGGTAAAATTCTGTTTGACTTTTCAGAGTTCTTGAAAAGTTATCAGATAGTATTAGCATTCTAAATGACCTCAGTGGTTTTATTAAAGAGTCAAAAAAATCCACTACTTCTAATGACCGTCTCTTATGCTTATGGAGAATGCTTTTATTTACAAGATTCAGCCCATGGTAGCTCTGTCTGAGGGTAATCTAGATAGTTCCACATCTTATGGCTTCTCAGGTACTTATTCAGTTTTGTACTGAATATGATAAAATTGGTCTCCTCAACTAATACAGGCAGTGCAATAACCAAATACTGTATAAAAAGTCTTCTTGCTTCTTTTGCTGATCACGTTCTCTCTTTCTATTAGGCTGTTTGGGATTTTAAATGCCTCTGATTCCCTCAAATGAGATCACCACAGATAATAATCTGTTCAAAGGACAACCCCAGCTTCTTAGAGTTATAGAGGCATAGAACACTGCAGCAGAATCAGGTCCTTTAGCCCATCTTCTGTGACAGCCTGCTTTTCTGCCTAGTTCCATCTACCTTCATCCACACCATAGTTGTCCTTACCTCTCTCATCCTTCCCTCTACCAAAACTTTTCTCAAATGTCACAGTTGACAATGTATCCAACACTTCCACTTGGTAGCTTGTTCTATAGTCGCACCACTATCTGAGTGAAGAATATCCCCCTCAGACTCCTCTTAAATATTTTATCTTTCATCTTAAACTTATGGCCTCTAGTTAGAGTCTCACCCAACATGAGGGAGAAAAGCCTACAATCATTCACTCTATCTATCATCATCATCATTTTGTTTTGTGTTGCATGATGTAGGCCATCGAGGTTTATGATCATGATTGTTCTTGACAAATTTTTCTGAGGAAGTGGTTTGCAGTTGTCTTCTTCTGGGAAGAGTCTTTACAAGATGGGTGAGCCCAGCCATTATCAAAGCTCTTCAGAGATTGTCTGCCTGGCATCAGTGTTGCGTAGCCAGGATGTGAAATGCACCGGCTGCTCATACGACCACCCAGCACCTGCTCCCATGGCTTCACGTGACCCTGATCGAGGGGCTAAGCAGGTGCTACACCTTGCCCAAGGGTGACGTGCAGGCTAGCAAAGGGAAACAGCACCTTACACCTCTTGCGTACAGACACATCTCCACTCTGCCACCTAATCTATACCCCTCATAATTTTGTATACCTCTATCAAATCTCCCCTCAACCTTCTACACTCCATGGAACAAAGTCCTAACCTATTCAATATTTCCATATAATTCAGATCCTTCAGTCCTGACAGCATCCTATAAAATTTCTCTGGACTCTATCAACCTTATTTACACCTTTCCTGAAGGTAGGTGACCAAAACTGCACACAATACCCCCAACTTAGCCTTCACCAGCATCTTCTACAACTTCAACGTAATATCCCACCTCCTGTGCTCAAAACTTTGATTTATGAAGGTCAATGTGGCCAAAAGCTTCTTTACGACTCTATCTACCTCTGCCACCACTTTCATTGACTTATGGACCTGTATTCCCAGATTCTTTTGTTCCACCACACTCCTCAGTGCCAATCGTTCACAGTGTAAGACCTACCCTGATTGGTCCTACTGAAGTGCAGCACCTTACATTTGTCTGCATTAAATTCCATCTGCCATTTTTCATCCCATTTTTCCAGCCTTTCCAGAGCCTGCTGCAAGCTCTGATGGTCTTCCTTGCTGTTCACTATGCTCCGAATCTGCTTTCATCTACAAACTTGCTGCCACATTGTCATCCAGATCATTGACATAGAGAACAAACAGCACTAATGACAGCCCTTCCGAATAATCTCTGGAATAATTTTGATACATTTCTTCTCCGCATTCCCCAAGGCCACTCACAGGTGCAAGGGTGGATTGCTCTAAGCTCCAAGCTGATTTGGAAAGAACGAGACTGGCTTCTTTGGCAGTGAAACCTCTGGGTAGCATGTTCTATACCTGGAATCATTTGCCGTGGCAGAGTTCGGTTCCTAATGCGAGATACGGTCCACTGTTCAGACAATTTAAACGCTGGCCCAGATAGACTCTCTCTGCGATGCTGAGGCTGTGAGGCTGCCCCCAGCTGCTGTGCTTTGTGTCTGCGAACTTTGTGGCAATTTGCCCTGCTAATATGATGAACTGAACACTGAGGCTTTGGGCCTACTCTGGGCTGCTCTGGACATTTGGATCTAAGGACTCAATTTGGTTTGGAATACTGCTGTGTTACGTGACTACAGGTTTCGTTTACTGTGAATGTCACTTTAAGAGATGTCTGAATGAGGTGGGACTATGATATCAGTGTAACAAGCTGCGACAGACCACTGAGATTGCCAGTGTGGTAAGGAGAGAGAGAGAGAGAGAAGAGGGACTTTGAACTGGAAACTGCCCGTGGGAGTTTGCTGTGAAATGGGAAAAGTCTGATACTTTCCCATGCCCAAAAGATTGGGTTGCTCAACAGAACACGGTGCATTGGATGTGGGGTTGTCACTTCATGTAATCCACATGTGGATTTTTGTTGGAATATCCCGTGGGACCACTGTTGTTAACCCTTACCTGGATTCGGGGGTGTTATGTGGTAACCACTTGGAAGAAGGGATATCTTGTGACTTCGTTTTACATGGATTTCAGAATGACTCGACGGATAAGATCTTCGGCGACTGTGATTTCATTTATCCAGCGTGGAACCTGTGGAATTTCTTCATAATCGCCTTCTCTCTACATTTTACAAATCTCTTCCCTCACTCACTTATTCATGGATTACTGAACCTTTCTACTTTGCCGTCTGAAACTTAAGACTTTAAGAACTGTTCCTAAACTGGACTGTCTGGGGAGCCACACACACATATATACACATAACACTATTAACACCTGTTTGTCATGTTTAATCTTTTATATTTTGAGTAGATACTAATAAAGAGAATGGTTTTAACATTCAAACCTGACTCAATTTGTGATCTATTGCTGCTGGTATGTAACATAAATTGGGGGCTCATCCGGGATATGAACAAAATTGGAGCTTATTGATTATTGAAATGATTGGTTACTTCCCTTTTAATTGTCTTGTGTGTGGAAACCAGCAGCAATGGATATTGATGCATTTCTGGCATCGTCAAACCCTGAGGCGTTAGGGAAGGCCAAAAAGGATGACTTGGTGGCTGTTTCTAAAAAGCTGGGATTTGTTTTGATAAAATCATCTATGAAAAAGGTAGAGATTCAGAGGAAAATAGCTGAGCACTATATTTCTTTGGGGAAGGTTGACGACGAGGTGTTAAGGCTGTTTCCTGAAAGTAAACCCAGTGATCTTGAGCTCTGGTACAAGTTGGAAAAACAGAGGCTGTTTGCAGCTGAAGAAGCAGACAAATAAAGGGAGGAAGCAGAAAAACAGAAGGAGGAAGCAGAAAAACAGAGGGAGGAAGCAGAAAGACAGAGGCAGTTTGAGCTAGAGAAGATAAAGAAACTACAGCAAGGGGGTCTAGCGTTTGACTCTGGTGATAAGTTTGTTGCCAGTCGGGAAGTTAAGTTGGTCCCTCCATTTGATGAAGCTGAAGTTGATAAACACTTGCAGCATTTTGAGAAAGTAGTTCAGAGTCTAAAGTGGCCAAAAGTTGGTTGGCCTCATTGTTACAGAGTGTAATTAGTGGTAAGGCTCAGCAGGCTTATTCTGCCCTATCAGTTAATGATGCAGCTAATTATGAGATTGTGAAACAGGCTGTGCTTAAAGCCTATGAACTGGTTCCAGAAGCCTATAGGCAAAGGTTTAGAAATTTGGAGAAATCTGTGAACCAGACTCATGCGGAATTTCCTTACGAGAAGTCTCTGTGTTTTGAATGATGGTGCACATCCAAAAATGTGGATGATAATTTTGACAGACTGAAAGAGTTGTTTTTAATTGAAGAGTTTAAAAGGTGCATCCATAATGATATAAAGGCATATTTAGATGAGAAGGATGGCACCATTTTTCAAGAATCTGCTAAATTAGCAGATGAGTTTGCTCTGACCCACAAGTTTAAGTTTACCCCCGAGTAAGACCTTCCAAAAGAGTAGCATGGGTAGTCAGGGTAAACCAGAAATCAAATCTGGGAATAGTGACAGGATGAAGGAAAGTAATTAAAGGAGAAGTATTCTAGTCCTACTTTCACTATTGCAAGAAACCTGGTCATGTTATGGCTAATTGTTTCCTCCTGAAGAAGAGAAAGGAAAAGGAGGCAGTTCCAGATGCTTGTGTTCAATACATTAAAACTCCTATAAACCCACAGGGTTCTGGACATTCTGATAAAGCTCTGTCAAAGGTATCTGGCCTGGTTAGGAAAGAATTCCTTCCTTTTATGTCAGATGGGTTTGTGTCAGTTAATGAAGGGTCACCTCCGGTACCAGTGAAAATTCTTCGAGATACTGGGGTTTCTCAGTCACTATTGTTAGACAATGTTTTACAGTTTAGTGATGAGACTGCCATTGGTGAAGTAAATCTTATTCAAGGCATTGGGGACGACATTGTTTCTGTACCTCTGCATCGGTAATTTTGAAGTCAGGGTTAATTTCAGGACTTGTTAAAACAGGACTAGAACCCAGTTTACCAGTGCCGGGTGTTTCTTTGTTGTCAGGGAATGATCTAGCAGGTGGCAGAGTTGTTCCTGCATTGCAGCTGACGACTAAGCCAATCACTGATGATCCAAAGACGGATTTGGACATGTATTCATCCTGCGCAGTAACTTGAGCTATGGCCAAGAAACTTGCCAATGTGGATGGTTCTGAGCAGAATGCTTCTACCCATGATAGCCCAATTCAGGTTTCAGATCTTGATGACTTGTCAGCGACTTTCCTTCCTTCATTATTGGAACAGGATCCTTGTATTAGGTCTGACTCTAAAGATTTGTCTTTGTCCAGAAAGGAGTTTATAGCAGAACAGACCAGAGACCCTGAGATTGCAGTCTTGAGAGAAAAAGCTCTCCCAGGTGATGAGATTGAGCAAATGCCAGTAGGGTATTATTTCAAGGATGGAGTGTTAATGAGGAAGTGAAGACCACCTGATATTCCTGCAAGTGAAGAATGGGCAATGTTCACCAGGTTGTAGTTCCTAAAGTGTATAGGAATGAGATTTTATCTTTGGCCCACAGTATGCCCTTGGGTGGCCATCTGGTTATGAATAAAACTGTGAACAAAGTTTTAAAACAATTCTTCTAGCCTGGTTTGAGGAAAGATGTTGCGACGTTTTGCTAAACTTGTCACACTTGTCAGGTTGTGGGTAAACCCAATCAGGTCATCCCAGTGGCCCCACTGCAGCCTATTCCTGCATTTGGTGAACCCTTTTCTAAAGTTATTGAGGACTGTGTTGGCCCATTGCCAAAGGCTAAAGCTGGCCATCAGTATTTGCTAACCATCATGTGTACAGCATCTAGATTTCCAGAAGCAATACCTCTCAGGAATATAAAAGCTAAAACTGTGTCGAAGGCTCTCATAAAGTTTTTCACTCTATTTGGTTTGCCTAAAGAAATCCAATCTGATCAAGGAAGTAATGGTATGTCAGGGTTATTTCAGCAGGTAGTTTATAAACTAGGATACAAACAGATTACGTCGTCTGCATACTCAATCCCAAACAGAATCCCAAGGGGCCTTAGAAAAAGATTTCATTCTACCCTCAAAACCATGATTAAGGCATTCTGTATTGAAAATGAGAAGGACTTAGGGAGTTCACTTGCTTTTATTTTTAGTAAGGGAGTCAGTGCAAGAGTCCCTAGGCTTTAGTCCCTTTGAACTTGTGTTTGGACACCAGGTCCAAGGACCTTTGGCATTATTAAAGGAACAGTGGGTTAACAATAACCTGCATATTAATTTGCTAGACTATGTTTTGAAATTCAAGGACAGATTGAAAAGGGCTTGCGATTTAGCAAGAGAAAATTTAAAATCAGCACAGGAAGTAATGAAAACTTGGTATGATAAACAAGCTAGAATGAGGTCATTCCAGGTGGGAGATAAGGTGCTTGTTTTATTTCCCATGCAAACAAACCCTTTGCAAGCAAAATTTCACGGTCCGTATGAGGTTGTGTCTAAAATTAATGATGTGGATTATGTAGTCAAAATACCAGATCAACGAAAGTCAACATAGCTTTGTCATGTAAACATGCTGAGCTTGTAACATGAGAAGCAAACAGCAGCTCTGACTGTTGTTGTCAATAACAATGAAATTGACCTCTCTGGGAATGTACTAGCTGATCCATCTGAGGCTTATTTTAAACCCAACATTATTTCAGCCAGACTGACAAATTCAACTGTTTTGGAAAATCTTGATGAGGAATTAGCTCATTTACAGCCACAGCAGTGGCAGCAGATGAAGCAGTTAATCATGAAATTTAGGGATTTGTTCCCTGATGTCCCCAAAAGAACCACAGTAGCCTCACATGATGTAGTTGTCGGCAATGCTAAACCCATAAAGCAACATCTATATTGCATGAATATTCAGAAATGTAAACTTGCTGAACAAGAAATTGAGTACGTGTTAGAAAATGGTATTATTAAGCATTCTATTTCAGATTGGAGTCATCTTGTGTTATGGTACCTAAACTGGATGGTAGTATTAGGTTTTGCACTGATTATAGAAAAGTGAATGCTGTAACAAAAACAAAGCTTATCCCATCTTCAGAGTGGATGATTATGTAGATAAGGTTGGAAAGGCTAAGTTTCTTACAAAGATCGATATTAGAAAAGGGTATTGATGTGTTCCATTGACGGATAGATGTAGAGAAATTACTGCATTTGTAACATTTTCTGGATTGTATGAATACAATGTTCTGCCACTTGGAATGAAAAATGCTCCAGGAACATTCCAGAGAATGATTAATTCTGTAATTCAAGGGTTAAAGCACACAGGTGCCTATATTGATGATTTGGTCACAGGAAATGACACATGGGAAGCCCATATCTCTGCAGTGGAAAAGCTGTTTGACAGGCTCTCAAAGGCCAAACGTACTGTTAACTTAGCTAAGAGTGAATTTGGCCATGCCACTGTGATGTATTTTGGTTATGTTGTCGGACCGGGCAGGTTGGTTCCTGTTCAGGCAATTTCTGAGGTTCCCATTCCAACCAGTAAAAAAGCTCTTAGAAGATTTCTAGGAATGGTTGGATATTATCACAAGTTCTATAAGAATTTTGCTGATGTTGCCCTCCCATTGACTAACCTCCTGAAGAAGGGTGAAAAGTTTGTTTTGATAGAGCCTTTTCAGGAGGCATTTGATAAATTGAAAGCCATTTTATGCCACCAACCTGTGCTCAGGTCACCTGACTTTGCAAAGCCATTTTCCATAGCAGTGGACGCCAGTGATGAAGCTGCAGGAGCAGTGTTACTATAAAGAGATGATTGTGATGATGTTGACCATCCTGTGGTTTACCTTTGAAAGAAATTTAATGAGCACCAAAGAAATTACTCCACCATAGAAAAGAAATTATTATCACTTATTTTGGCTTTGCAGCATTTCGATGTTTATGTTTGCCCAGCTCAGAAACCACTTGTGGTTTAGACAGATCATAATCTATTGGTGTTCTTGAGTAAAGTGTAAAACAAAAATAGAAGGTTGTTAAATTGGAGTTTGATTTTGCAACAGTATGATCTTATGATAACTCACATTAAAGGCAAGGATAATATGATTGCCGATTGTCTTTCCAGATGTTAAGCTTTCAATGTATTTTTAATAGTGGAGTGGAATTTGTTATTTGTATACACTTCTGCAATACATATTATTCTATAGTATGCTATATGGTAATCATACATGTATTTTATATTGTAGTGTGCATTTAAAAAAAATTTTGCTCTTCCAGATCAAATTTTCCTTTTTTGGGGGGAGGTGTTACATGCCTACAGGTTTCGTTTACTGTGAGTGTCACTTTAAGAGACGCCTGAATGAGGTGGGACTATGATATCAGTATAACAAGCTGCGACAGACTGCTGAGATTGTCAGTGTGGTAAGGAGAGAAAGAGAGAAGAAAGACTTTGAACTGGAAACTGCCAGTGGGAGTTTGCTGTGAAATGGGAAAAGTCTGATACTTTCCCATGCTCGAAAGATTGGGTTGCTCAAAAGAACACAGTGCATTGGATGTGGGACTGTCACTTTGTATAATCCACACGTGGATTTTTGTTGGAATATCCCGTGGGACCACTGTTGTTAACCCTTACCTGGATTCGGGGGTGTTATGTGGTAACCACTTGGAAGAAGGGATATCCTGTGACAGTTCTCCTGTGATATTTTACATGGACTTCGGAACGACTCAATGGATAAGATCTTCGGCGACTCTGATTTCATAATCGCATTCTCTCTACATTTTACAAATCTCTTCCCTCACTCACTTATTCCGTGGATTACTGAACCTTTCTACTTTGCCGTCTGAATCTTGAGACTTTAAGAACTGTTCCTAAACTTGACTGTTTGGGGAGCCACACACACACACACACACACACACACACACACATATATATATATATACACACACATAACACTATTAACATCTGTTTATTATGTTTAATCTTTTATATTTTGAGTAGATACTAATAAAGATAATGGTTTTAACATTAAAACCTGACCCAATTTGTGATCTATTGCTGCTGGTATGTAACAGCTGTTGTTGCCCACTTCTATTGTTTGCATGATTTGTTTTTCTTTCTCTTTCTCTGCACATTGGGGGTTGGTCTTTTTTTTAATTGGCTTCTTTCGGGTTTCTAGCTTTGCGGCTGCCTATAAGCAGACAAATCTCAAGATTGCACAAGTTATACATTCTTTGATAATAAATGTACTTTGAATCTTTGAATATTGAATCTTTGAAGATGTGGTACTCAGAGGAGTACAAAATACTTTAGTTGCTGCCCACCAGTGTTTTATTGAATAGCAAGAACAAGAAAGCAAGTTCATACTGGCCCAGTCTTCCTGACCAGGGTCACTGTCTGAGGTCCAGCACTTTCATGTCTAACTGGACACTGGGCCTGTGATAGAAGAAGTTCATAAATATGGGGGGGGGGGGGGGGTGGATGTCATTGAAACCTACAGAATACCAAAAGACAAGAGAGTTTGCAGATGCTGGAAATCCAAGTATCACACACAAAATGCTGGAGGAACTCAGCAGGTCGGGTAGCATCTATAGAAATGAATAAACATTTCAGACTGAGGCTCTTCTTCAAGACTGATTAAACACTAAAAGACCTGGATACATTGCAAGTGGAGAGGATGTTTCCATTAGTAGGTGAGTGTAGGATATGAAGCACAGCCTCAGAATAAAGGGACATCCCTTTAAAACTGATCCCAGAAGGACTTTCTTTAGCCAGAAGATGGTGCATTGTGGAGTTTGTTGTTACCAATGGCATTGCAGGCCAAGGCAAGTCTTTGGGTGTCTTTAAGGAATAGATTTATAGATTCCTCATTGGTAATTGGGTTATGACAGGAAAGCAGAAAAAAGAGATTTGAATAAAAACAGCCATGATTGAATGGTTTGCAGTTAAGACAGTGCTTCTGAATATATGCAATAGCTCCTGGTAGTCAAAAAGCTAAGAAATCCAGGAAAAAAATCACTAAAAATACCTTTTCTGAGGTAAATTGTGTTATATTATGGCTGCAAACAGTGAAGGGGGGTGCGATGGCAAGGAACATTCCGAGGATGAGCTGAGATGGCATTTTGCAGAATCCTGGGCGAAGGGGTTCCCATGCTCGTTCAACTGGCCCGGGTGCGAGGTTGGATCACTCTGGGTGCCAAGCTTGAGAGCATCTTCGGGCTGGGCAGTGAAATCTTGGCCCAGAGCCTTTCACAGCAGCAGTGCCAGGGCTCTAGTGTGAGGTACAGTGCATTGTTTAGACCATTTAAACGCCGGCCCAGATCGGAGGTGAGAGCTGATTTTGCTTGCTCTCTCCCGAGCGCCGGAGCTTTTCTGCTGTTCCATTGGTGGGTCAATTTGAACTCCAGCCCTGTTAGACTGAAAAGACAGGGTGTTGGTCAGGATGAGAGCTGATTTCGCTCATTCTGCATGACGGTCATTCCTCTCTCCATGGCACTGAAGCTATGAAGACTGCCCTGGTTGCTGTGCTCGGTGCCCACTAGCTCATAAGCGAGGCTTTGGGCCCACACAGGGCTGCACTGGTGTTCGGATCTGAGGACTCTGAATTTTGGTTCAGAATGCTGTTGTTGTTCACTTCAATTATTTGCAGGTTTTGTATTATTTTTATTCCTCTTGTGCATTAAGTGTTGGCCTTATATTTTTTTTCTTTAATTGGGTTCTTTCGGGTTTTTTGCTTTGTTACTACCTGTAAGCAAGCAAATCTCAAGGTTGTATAATTTGTACTGTTACATACCTCGTGGGTATCTTGTGACTGTCTTATGACCATGATGTAATTGAGTATCTTGTGAGCATGATGTAATGGTCTTGTGATGGTGGGGTGATGTAATTTTCCCGCCAGTGTGAGGTCACGTGATGGCATGTTCCCAACAGGTATATAAAGGGAAACCCCTGTTGTCATGCACTTTCGTTCGTCAGTTTAATTTGTCAGTTCCTCTGTTATGTTGCATATTCGTCTCATGACGCGGTTTCATTTCAAAGTGGAGTTTCGCTTTCTATTGTAAGGTACAAACATGTTGTACCAGCAGATTCACCAGTCCCTGCCATTTCTTGTTTGTTGTACCTTTGATTTACCTTTACAGCCTGGTATTGGAGAGTGAAGACCTTACTAAAGTACAGAACCCGAAGGACTGAGTAAAGTTGGTGCCGTTCTGCAGTTTTATAAAGGATCGACCTTATTGAATCTTCGTTCAGGAATAGTGGCTTACATCTGAGATAACCCCTGCAAAATCAGGAAGGTTTGTGCAGTGTTCACCCTCCAGGAAAAGGTCGGTTCCTTTAAGCCATTTTATTTCCTTCGTCGTGAATCCTTTGGGACAAGGCATCTCTCGGCTGGGATCAGCAGTAAATCACGTCTTCGAAGAAATCAATTTCAGGAAAATCTCTCCTTACTGACTGTATAAATCACCTGGACTTTCGAATTGACCACTTTAAGACTGTGTTCAAATTTACCACTTTAATAACTGTTCCAGAGTTGCTGTATAGCAGTTAACTTCCGGTTAAGTTAGTCGTTTGAATACTTTTCACTATTGTTGAGCAGAGTTTAATAAATGTTTATGTTTGTTCATAAAACCTGACTCAATTATATATTAATTGTTGCTGATGACGTAACAGTACGTTCTTTGATAATAAATTAATTTTGAATGGTGGAGCATTATGGCCTTATGATTGAACATGTGCAGAAGACCTATTCCGTTAAATAAATGATGACAGATTCATGGGCAGTGCAGCCGAATAGGCAAAAACTGTATTCCTCCCCCTCAATCACTGCAGTAAACTGGATGTAGCTATGTTGGCTGCAACTTTCTATCTAATTTTAATAATTTTTGAATGTTTCTGACACTCATAGTCATTTCAACTTTATTAACATAAACTGACCTCAATCTGTTCCATTGCCCAGATTCACTGTTCCTATCTGTGCATATCTGGCCGGAGACAAAGCCAACAGGCTGACTCCCAACTCTTAGATACTGATTGGCAAGGTCTCAACTAGGCTTCAGAAAACATGGTTCTGTGGAATCATCCCCAGCACACCAAGCAGGCAGGAGGCAAATTCAGACCTCCTATCAAATTTGGAAAGAGCTTACTTAATAACTTTTACATGTCTCTTATATTCAAAGATGATTTCAAACAAATTAATTTAATTAACAACTAAAATCATTAAAGTGAAAATAATTAATTAAAAACTTCTTACTCATCTAAATTACGAGGCTGAGAAAAGACATTCACTTGAATGTATTTGGTGTCCCTATGCTAGCTGTTGTTGGTGTAGAATGGGAGAGGTGGATTCTGTAGTAAAATACTGGCGATCACCTGTATAACCACTCTGCCCTGCTGGATTCCATGTGAAGTGATGGATGAGCTAGCAGCTACCACCCTGTACATTGTGATTTAGTAGGCTCATAGGAATTTGAACTTAACTTACTTGGAAATGACTGAACACAGTTCCAAATCACTGCACAAAAATTTGAAGTATGAAATTAAAAAAAAACAACAAACAATTGCTCTATGAGAACTATAAAAAAATTGAAGTTCATCTAAGCCACACAAATAATCAGAAACATAAACCTCAAACAAGAGAAAATTTGCAGGTGCTGGAAATCCAAGCGACACACACAAAATGCTGGAGGAACTCAGCAGGCCAGGCAGCATCTATGGAAAAAAATACAGTCGATGTTTTAGGCCGAAGCCATATAAACCTCCTGGGGTCAACTTTGAAAACAATGGCAACTCCATTGGGAGACTGAGCTAATTTTTGCCAGTGGTACCATGTCCTCCATGTTTCACAGCAAATATGTGGAAGTTGAAGTCTTGCTTCCATTTTAATGGTTGAATATCTAAAGTTACATTTGGGACTGCTGGCAACAATTGCCAGAGATTGCAGCAGTTTGAGTTTTCTCAGCCTGCTCTCACAAAGCTGACATCAACCTGAAAATGTGGGGTGGGGGAACTTTCCACTCCACATACAAAGGATGACTCCTCTGAGGCATATTACTGCCCTATCTCTTCAATACCAATATCAAAACATTGATAAGAAGTTTTGTTAACAGTCCTAGAAAGCTGGATTTTCTTAACAATATCTATTCCCTAGACTCTATTGGAGCCAACCTAGCTGAACTGTTAGCTCCAAGGCAGCATCATTGGCTAAGCTATCGGTAAAGAGATGCAGACTAACAATCCAGTATCGTAGTTCAAATCCCACCGTGGCAGCTGTTGAATTTAATCCAACTAATATTCTGGAATTTGGAAGAACAATTAGTCATATTAGTGATGACCACAGAAACCACCAGATTGTTGTAAAAACTCACCAAATTCACTAATTTGCAACTTCTCAGTAAAATGAAGCCGTCTATGCCTGTGTGCAGCCAGACCTGAACAGCATTCAGATATGGGCCTATAAGTGACATGCTATATGTATATATGTATATTGCAAATGCCAGGCAAAGTCCATCACCAACAAGAGTAAGTCTGATCACAAATCCAGACGATGATGGTACCATTGTCTTGCTGTGATTGACTAACCATCTGATACCCTAAGCTTTATCACCATCTTCAAGGCATACCAGGAGAGCTGAGGAATATTCTTTACTTACCTGGATAAATGTAACTTGAAAATGTTGAAGAAGCTCGGAACCAGCCAGAACAAAGCAGCCCACTTGAGTGGCACCCACTCACTAACATAAATTTTCATTCTATCCACCACTGGGACACCATGCCAAACACATGTACCATCTACAAAATTCATTACAGATACTCACCTAATTAGACAATATCTCCCAACTCCTTGACAATTCCTAGTATGGACATGAAATCCCCTCTCCCTAGACATTCCTGTCACTGTCCTCTGTTGCTCCTCCCCCTTTTCTTTCTTCCATGGCCTTTTGTCCTCTCCTATTAGATTCCCCCTCCATCCCTGTATCTCTTTCACCAATTAACTTCCCAGCTCTTTATTTCACTCCTCCCCCTCTGGGTTTCACCTAACACCTTGTGTTTCTCCCCCCTCCCACCTTTTAACTCCAACTCCTCATCTTCTTTTTCTCCAGTCCAGCCGAAACTTCGACTGTACTCTTTTCCATAGATGCTGACCGGCCTGCTGAGTTCCTCCAGCAGTTTGTGCATTTTGATTAGATTTCCAGCATCTGCAGATTTTCTCTTGTTCATGATGGAATTATATCACTATTTCTTAAATCTAAATCCTGGAACTTCCTAACCTTCAGCATTTTGGGAATAACTGTAATGGTCCTCACCACTATCTTCTCAAGGGCTCATAAATGTTGGCCTATCCAACACTAAAACCAAGTAAATATGGGAAAAACAATGTGGATAAAGTGACATACCAAATTAGTAATGATGATATACCCCTCTTCCCACCCTGTCACTTGTAAAACTGTTATCCCCTTCTCTCTGTTCCTCCGCCTCCACCATATCTGCTCTCAGGATGAGGCTTTTCATTCCAGAACTAATAAGATGTCCTCCTTCTTCAAAGAAAGGGGCTTTCCTTCCTCCATCATCAATGCTGCCCTCAACCACATCTCTTCCATTTCGCGCACTGCCAACGACCCATCCTCCTGCCACCCCACCAGGGATAGGGTTCCTCTTGTTCTCACCTACCACCCCGCTAGCCTCTGCGTCCGGCACGTAATTCTCCGTTACTTCCGCTATCTCCAATGGGATCCCACCATCAAGCACATCTTTCACTACACTACCCCCAAAAATCACTTTCCGCTTTCTGTAGGTTTTATCCCCTATGAAACTCTCTTGTCTATTCGACCCTCCCCACTGAACTCCCTCCTGGCATTTATCCTTGCAAGCGGAACAAGTGCTTCTCCTGCCCCTACACCTCCTCCCTCACTACCATTCAGGGCCCCAAACAGTCCTTCCAGCTGAGGTGACACTTCACCTGTGAGTTTTTTGGGTTCATCTACAGTACCTGGTGCTCCTGGGTGTGGCCTCCTGTTTATCTGAGTTCTGACGAAGACTGGGAGACTGCTTTTCCAAGAACTTACTCTCCATCCACTAGAAAAAGCAGTGGTCACCCATTTCAATTGTACTTTTCATTCCCATTCCGACATGTCAGTCCGCGGCCTTCTCTGCTGCCGCGATGAGACCAAACTCAGATTGGAGAAGCAACACCTTCTATTCCATCTGGGTAGCCTCCAACCTAATGGCACGAAGATTAATTTTTCAAATTTCCAGTAATGCCCCCACCCCCACTCCACATTCCCTTTTCCCTTTCTCACCTTATCGCCTTACCTGCCCCTTAGCTCCCTCTGGTGCTCCTCCCCCCCTTTTTCTTCCATGGCCTTCTTTTCTATCCTGTCAGGTTCCCCCTTCTCCAGCCCTTTACCTCTTTCACCAACCAACTTCCCAGCTCTTTACTTCACCCCTCCCCTATTCCAGTTTCACTTAAGACCTACCACCTTGTATTTATTCCTCTCCTCCCCCCACCTTCTTTTTCTGACCTCATCTGTTCTTCCAGTCCTGATGAATGGTCTCAGCCCGAAACAGTGAGTGTTTATTCTTTTCTATAGATGCTGACTGGCCTGCTGAGTTTTCCCAACATCTTGTGTGTGTTGCCTGGATATCCATCACCTGCAGATTTCCTCATGTTGGTAATGATGATCTTTCAGTTCATTCGGTTTATTTGAATCTACCCTGTTCATAACTTACCTCTCCTAGTTAAGCATTTTCTTAAAGAGTCTCATAAGCCTACAATACACCATTTTTTGTGGCATGTTTGCCAAAGGATATATAATTACCACTTAAGATATGGAAATCATAGGTTATTTTTAATTTGTGTGATGGTATAAAATATATGATCAGAAATCAGCAGCTTTTTAATGCATTTTCTAGTAGAGTGCCACAGCAAGAGACCAGAGCTGTGTTCTGTCCACACTCCTGTACAGATCAGGATGCTGGCGCATGACAGAGTGATCTTGTCAAACTGTCGTCATTCCACACCATGAGCCTGCAGAAGATCCTCTGTACTTTCTGGCCAAGGTGTATGGGTTATGCTTAACTAGGAGAGGTAAGTTATGAACAGGATAGATTCAAATAAACAGAAGGAACTGAAAGATCATCATTACCAACACGAGGAAATCTGCAGGTGATGGATATCCAAGCAACATCCTACTCCTTCAATTTCATCAAGGGGACTTGGCCACAGTTATCATGAAGGAACATTGGAGATGGATTGGGTACCTGAAGAGAACCCCAACGCCATCAACAAGGCAACACCTCATTGTGCAGAGGAAATGTGGGAGACCAAACACAACTTGACGCTATACCGCAGAGGCAGAAATAAGGACCCTGAACCACTTTTGAGCCACAATAAAGAAGTAGGCCATGGACAGACAGAGATGGAAGATCTTCATTGCTGCCCTAAACACCAGTAGTGTAAGTAAGTAAATTCCAGTAGAGTCAACGAAAACATTGACTTCATGGAAATAAGAACTGAGAGTTGTTTCAAATAGGCTACTGAGCCACAATGAAAATTAAGCCCAGCAGAGATTTAAAAATGACTCTCACTGTACTGAACACGTACAGACAGAATTGTCTCCCATGGGGGATGTTCTACTAGCTTTGAAAAGGCAGTAAGTGATGCAATCTCAACTGGAATAGTTTGTTTTACTGGAACAGATATTTTATTTGTGTCATGGTCTGGTCCATGAAGTCCGCATTCCGGTTCACGGTCTGGTCCGAGCACTCAGGACTCCGGGTCTTCCAGCTGTCCTTTGTTTTGGTTGGGTTAATCATAAGCATCTGATTTCCATCTTGGGGCTTGGAATATAAGTGGCCTTGGGGTCATGTGCGGGCAGCTGGTTTGTCTTGTCAAGATTCCCTGGGAGCAACCTGCCGGTGGAAGGCTAGAGCGGCCACTTGCCATCTTTAGGCCACGCTAGAAAACCATCGCTTCATGGAGCCTTGCTGTCAGTAGTCGGAGCTGTCTTTGTGGTATGGATTCTGTTGTTTCCCGGGCCAGCTGAGTGGCCGTCAGCCACTCCAAGCTAGGTAGGGATCTGGCTGTTTCCATAGCCAGCCTAGGTCGCTGGCTGTAACTGTGATTCGGAGCAACCCCGATGCAGAGATGGAACCGTCTGTTGTTCTTTGGTGTTTGTCTCTTCTTGTCCTCGCCTTCGTGGGGTGAGTCAGGCTGTTCTGCTGTTGCCCTGCGGGGGGACCTGTTTTGTCTTGTCTTGTCTTTGCCTCTGTTGAGTAAGTCCGGCCGTTCTGCCGTTACCCACTGGATGGATCTGTGAAGTGCCTTTGGGATAATGCTAGTTGTAGATATTACTATCGGGATAATGTATACCCTGTTCATGTTCCATTGTCTTTCAATTTCCTCTTTTAATTCAGCTTGTTTCTGGTATTTTTCACATTGATTTCTCTAAGTTATGTTTGGAATGGTTATATCTATTAAGTTGTTCTTGCTTGTTTATCCTGAAATGTTACATCCAGCCAGTTATTATGGATTGTCCTATCTGTAATAATGGATCTGTCATAATATAATTTGTAAGACTCTAACTCTAAAACTGGCTCAGGCTTGTTTTTATAGTAAGGTATGGTGTCCTTTCTGATCCTGTATCTTAAAACAAGATTTGGTGAATGATGTTTGCCACTTGATTGTAAATAATCAGATTGAGTTAAACTGCTGCAGGATCCTGTAATATGTTGGATTGTTTCTGGTTTCTCTTCACATTTATGATCTTGAATTTGCTGATATTTCATTATGTATTTTTGATTTTTTTTGTGATAACCACTGGGTCCTGTATTGCCACAAGGAACCCCTCTATTTCTGGGAAGAGGTCTCTAACTCTGAGCCAGGCATTCAACACTTCTTTAATGACATCTAGTCTGCTCAGATCATAGGGTGTCTTCCATGGAGGGTCATGCTGCTCCATTTTTTTTATTTGTACAGTTGAGTTTATTTTGCACATTGGTTGTTGTCTGTCCTGTTGGGTGTGGTCTTACATTGACTCTACTGTGTTTCTTGTATTTACTGTGAATGCTCCCAAGAAAATGAATCTGAGGGTTGTATATGGTGACATATATGTTCTTCAATAATTAATTTTCTTTGAACTTTGGTAGGAACCTACTCATCAGGTTGTTTAATAGAGCAATACACTACAACCGGTTTGGTTTCTCTTCACAGGGGTTATATTGGAATAGCTCCCCTCTAGCAGTAACTGGTCAGAATTACTATCACTAGTATCAACAAAGTCATGTTTCTGCTAGTTACCTGTGATACAGTAGAAGTGGGAAGAGACCTAAAGGAAGCAAAGGGATAAATGTACATCATCAAAGTTCATAGGAATCTGTTAAATACAAAAAGGTTTGTCTCATCATTAATGTAATCTTATTAATTAACCTCATTATTAATGGATCCAGCGTGTTATACCTCTGCCAAGTGCTTGAAGTATCTGGAAAACAGCATTAGAAAAGTAGCGGATGAGGAAATACCTTTATGGTCATTGACATCAAAGCTCTGCACTCCCTCCTCTTACCTTTCTACATTTCAGCCACCATAGATTTGTTTAAGATGCATGAGAGTCAATGGCCATGATATCTAACAGCTTGCAGAATCATTCCTAAATCATTTATCAGCATCTGCAATGCACTACCGGGGTTCATCATGCACTAAAGTGATTTTACTTCTGGGAACTCCCTCTTATAATGCTGTCAGGATCAGTTGTGGGAGGGAAAGTATGCTTAGATGGATGCTGTGGCCTCATGGACAGAGATTGAAAACCCTTTTTCTGAGGGTCACGATGCAGGAAGAGCCTTAAATGAGGCCATTACGAGGGAAAAAGTGTATAGCAGGAAACACTTCAATACTTCTTATTCTTAGCTCAGTAGGAAAAGAAGCAGGTAAGGCTCTCAGGCCTTCACAGACAGATACCTCCCACTCTTCACCGTGCTAACAGGAGTCACCAGCCACTTGTTTCCAACTCATCACCTGCAGCCTATTTAAACCCAACTCTCAGCCATAGTCCCTGTTCCACAGTTGAACCAGCCAGCTTCAGCCAGTTGTTCCTAGCTTCTAGTCACCCTGGTGCTTTTTCATATTAAGTGCCTCTTCTTTCTTGTTTTTTGGCCCCTCATGACTTGTTATTTTGCAGTTTGTTATTAAAGCTATTGCTCACTGCAAAACTGTCTCTGATGCTCTGCGTTTGGATCCCTTTGCCATCAAATTTCTGAATGGATAATGAACCCATAAACTCTATTTCAGTATTTTTCCTCTCTTTTTGCATGACTTATTTAATTTATATGTCTTTTTATATATACTTCTTACTGTAATTTATAATTTTTATTATTATGTATTGTAACGACCTGTGGCTACAAAACAACAAATTTCATGATAGATGGTTCTAATTCTGATATGTTTTCTGACAAAGGTTTCAAAAGAGCCAAAGTCATGGATTTCTAAGTTCTTCATTTACATGCCCTTCCAGATGAGGAACTGACAAAACAAAAACAATTGCAATGTCCCGAGAATCCACAATGTGAGGTTCACCTGGAATAGGGGTTCTGGTGGTGTGAGAGATTGGGTTGACTGGGTAAGTGTTTACAAGGGTTTAGCAGAGGAGGAGTATTGAAATGTATAGATATATGATAGAACGAGGCTGTCATAATGAGGTGCTGGGAATGGACCCAAATGCAAGACACAGAACTGAAGTACAAGGAACAGGATTTGACTAGAGTAGGGACGTGACAGGATTCAGAAAAGGAGCAGGGACAAGAATGCAGACTAGGGCTTGGACCCTGAGCCAGAGACTGGACAAGGACCCAGAACCTGGGTCTTGCCTCGGGCTCGAGCGCCAGAGCCAGGCATGGACATGACATGAGGCAGGACTGGAGGCTGGGGTCTTGAGGCTTGAGGCTTGGAGACAGGCTGTGGTCTTGGTCTTGAGGCTGAGCTTGGAGACAGGCTGGAGTCTTGGTCTTGAGGCTTGAGGCTGTGGTCTTGGGTCCTGAGCTTGGCTTGGGATCCTCGAGGCTTGGGTTCTTGGAGCTTGGCTGCGGGACCTTCAAGACTTGGTTTCTTGGAGCTTGGGCATGATAGAATGTCACTGGCGTGGTGCAATTCCTTATTTACGAAATACACACGATAGAATGTCACTGGCATGGTACAATTCCTTATCTATGAAATACACATTGATTTATTTGGAGACACAGCACAGAATTGACCTTACAGGCCCTTTGAGCCACGCCACCCCAGTAAACCCTGTCAACCCCAACTTAACCCTAACGTAATCACGGGACAATTCACAATGATCAATTAACCTACCTGGTACATTTTCTGACTGTGTGAGGAAACCAAAGCACCCAGGGAAAACCCATGCATTCCACGGGGAGGATGCACAGTAAATCCCTGGAGAAAGTACCGACATTGGACCGCGAACACCAATGTACCAAGCTGTAAAAGTGTTGCACTAACCACTACATTACCAAGGTGCCCACATGGGAAACCTCACAAGGCAATCACACCAACAATTTATAAATAACATACTTCCCAGCTTCTGTTTAATGCAAATATCGGTTACTTCTTTCAACTGGTACTGCTTACTTTAAGAAAATCAACTATTTCAGAACAAGCTGTCAGTCTTTATGTATAGTCTTTCATAAATTACATTGTATTTCATTATTCCCTGTAAATGCCTGCAAGAAAATGAATATCAAGGTAGTACATTTGTCATGGTCCAGTCCATTAAGTCCGCGTTACGGTTCATGGTCCGGTCCATGGACTCCGGACTCTGGGTCTTCCAGCTGTCCCTTGTTTCAGTTGGGCTTAATCATAGGCACCTGATGCTCATCTTGGGGCTGGGAATATAAGTGGCCCTGGGTTCGAGTGTGGTTGTTGGTTTGTCTCGTCAGTATTCCATCCTCGCCTCCATGGGGCAAATCAGGCCATCTTTGCTGTTACCCTGTGGTTGGATTTGTCCCTTCCTGTCCTGGCCTCTATTGGGGAAGGCCATCTTTGGCATTACCCTGAGGCTGGACTGTTCGCTTCCCTTCTCCTTCCTTCTGAAGCCTTGCCCGCGACCTGTGTCTGGAGCTTTGCCTGCAACCTTGTCAAGTTCTACAACTGGAACGAGACCAGAGTCTTGCTGTGTCTAGATAAGGAACTGCCTGTCATTGTTTGGAACTGTCTCTGTGGCCATGCCTTCGCTAGGTAGGTCCGGCCGTTTGCCACTACCTAGTGTTGAGCACCGTCTCGTCGTGTTCAGCATTCTGTGTAGAGCCCCGGCCCCAAGTCCTGTTCCAGAGGAGGGGTCCTGGCTTTGTGTTCCATGTACGAGTCCCGGCCCTAAGTTCTGTTCCCAAGGAGGGGTCCCGACTCTGTGTTCCAGGTCCCTGTGTTCCTGTCTCTCAAGTCCAAGGCTCCGTGTTACCGTGCTCTAGACCAAGGCTCTGTGCTCCTGTCCTCCCCAAGACCAAGGCTCTGTGTACTGTGTTCCTGTCGTCCCAAGTCCAAGGCTTGGCTGTTCCTGAGTACCAAATCAAGGCTTCGTGTTCTCGTACTGTCCATGTGCCTTGTCCTGTCCATGTGCTTTGTCCCATGCTGGAGTACCGTCATCCTGTACTGGAGTTCCCTCGTCTTGCCCAGGAGTCTCTCATTCTGTCCTGCAGCCTTGCCTAGTCCTGTCTCCCAAGACCAAACCATGTCTTCGCCTAGTTCCGGAGTCCAAGCCCGAGTCAAGACCCAGGGTCTGGGTCCTTGCCCAGTCTTTGGCTCGGAGTCCAAACCCAAGCTTCGTCATGTCCTCGCCCCCAAGAACCCAAGCCTCTTCATGTCCTCGCCTCGAAGTACCCAAGCCATGAAGAACCCAATCCATGTGCAGTCCTGTAGCCGCGTCATGTCCTCACCTAGTTCTGGGGTGCGAGCCCGAGTCAAGACCCAAGTTCTGGGTCCTTGTCCAGTCTCCAGCTCAGTGTCCAAGCCCAGGCTCTTAGTTCCCAGTTCCTTGTCCTGGTCCCGCTTGCCTAGCCTATGTCCTAGCCCAAGTCTGTGTTCTTGTCCCAGCTCTCTAGTCAAGTCCTGTTCCTAGTACTTCAGTGTCTGTGTCTTGCATTTGGGTCCACCACCAGCACCCCCACTTATGACAATATTGATGGATGACATTTTGGTTCACTATGGTGGCACAGTAGTGTAAGTGGTTAGTACAACACTTTACTGTACAGGTTGATTTCCTGTTGTTCCTGTGAGGAGTTTGTACGTTCTCCCTGTGACCGTGTTGGTTTCCTCCGTGTGCTCTGGTTTCCTCCCACAGTCCAAAGACGTACTGGTTTAGTAGGGTAATTGGTCACTGTAAATTGTCCTGTGATAAGGCTCGGATTAAATCGGGGGATTGCTGGGTGCCGCGGCTCGAAGAGTCCGAAGTGCCTATTTTGCTTTGTATCCCAACAAATAAATAATGATTAAATAAGGTTATTCCTGTTAGTTTCAATGCCATTCAGATTTTTAAAGTTTTAGGTATTATAATCAGCTGAAGTTTTATTCATGAAATTGTTCTCAAATTACAAGCAGTTTGATGGAAGTTGAATGTATTAAAATAATAAGTGATTCTTTATGCAACAATAGCATGTAAACAGAGTTTTCTAATGTGGATCAACATAATCTTGCAGTTTTCATTTGTGATATAGGTCTACTTCACTGTGTTATAAAGTACTGGCTTGTTCCTTTAAAAGTATTCAGCTCACTAGTTTCTGTGGTGCCAGTCTTGGCCCACTTTCCCGACATGGAACCATCTGCTGTGTGCCCTGTTTCATGTCTCAGGGCTTCCCTCCCTCTGTTCCTTGTTTAATATGAACATATGAACAAACAGAGGACTGCCAGCTGGTGTTGGACAGGGCATGTGACTGCACCAGTCCTTCTCAACAAACAGCCATGGCATCAAAGGTCTGGGGATTTATCATGGTAAAGAAATCACAAGCTCACTCTTCATCACCTCATTCATATTGAAATGTGCAATCAGAGGGTCACTCCTAATCCTGTGATTGAAACTCCCCAGCACAGCTGCGTCTCAATGTTCGGCCATTGGACTGCCAGCTCATAACAATGTCAGTCCCTGTGATTGGATTAGCAAAAATAGAAAGGAAATGCCATGGTACACGAATGCCTGTCCAGGGCTGTAGTTTAACTCATTCAAAAGTGGATCTGAGAGGACAAAGGGCAATCAGTTTCTTTCACTTGAAAGTACAACAAAATCTTTCTGCTGCAATTGGATGCTGTGGCTGAGCTGTGCCCAGAGTCAGACAGTCTCAGCTGCAGTAGACTCTCTCAGCCTTCTTTCACCCAAGGGAATTCTTTGTGGATTTTGAGACCTTGTCAATTTCCAGAAGTAAAGATAATTATAGTTTAACTGAATGTTATGCCACTGTAAACAGTAAATGCATTTGTTAAAAAGATAATTGAGACTGAATGACAACTTCTTAATAACTTTGAATGCTGCATTGTTGGCTGCTCTTCAGTGACTTATGAGACCCCAGTTACTGGCTTCAGTGCTCTGTTTTGACTAGTTTCCCAGTGGGAAAACATTAAAAGTTAAACACAAGGGATTCAGCAGATGCAGGAAGTCTTGAGCAACACGCAAAATGCTGGAGGAACTCAGCAAGTCAGGTAGCATCGAATGAGGGCAACAGACAGTTGATGTTTTGGGCTGAGACCCTTCGTCAGGACTGGAAAGGAAGGGGGCAGAAGTCAGAATAAGAAGGTGGGAGGAAGGGAAAGAATACCAACTGGCAGGTGACAGGTGAGACCAGGTGAGGGGGAACGTGGGAGGGTGGTGGAATGGGGGTGTGAAGTAAGAAGCAGGAAGGTGATAGCTGGATGAGGTTATGAGGTTTTTTTTTGTTTTGTTTTAGTTAATAGGGGTTCTTTTTCCCTTTTTTCCAAAAAAAATAGCTTTAACATTTTGTTTTTTTTCTTCTTATTATTGATATACTGTTTAGCTTGGTTGATAGTTTAACTTTTTTTATACATATTGGTATGTTGTCTTGATTATTTTGATGTATTTTTCTTTGTTGTTGATTTTCAATAATAATTAATAAAAAAGATTTAAAAATGAAAATGTATGCGGTTAAGAATTGAAGAAGAAGGAATCTAATGAGGGGACAGTGGACCACGTAAGAAAGGAAGGATGGGAACAAGAGGGAGGTAATGGGCAAGTGAGGAGAACAGAAGGGATGTGAGTGTAACCAAAATGTGGAGTGGAAAGGAGAGGAAGGAAGATGAGAAAAAATTACCAGAAATTAGTGTAGCCCCCCTCCCACCCCCCGGCCAGCCTCAGGGTCGCTCAGCTCGCTGTCATCTAGGGAAACAGCCCTCGGCCCTGGCAAACTGGGTAATAAGTTTGTGTGGATGCTGTGTGATGTACCCCACCCCACCCAAATAACAGACAATACACCAGATACGATTAAATGATTTACAGTTTATAGATATTACTGGAAATATATAATTAATAGAGAATAAAATATAAAAGGAAAATAAAAGGCGCCACACTTATCAAAGTTCAATCTCTTCGTGCACAAACAGTTGGAGCTCAGGACCCTTCTTCTTCACTCTGCGAACCCTCGGACCACCTTGACCGGCCGCCTGGGACCAACAACGGTGGTTGACCAGACGCTTCACATGAGTCTGTCTCTGTCTCCTCTCCTTGCCGAATACCTCGCTCGGGGTCCAATCTCGTTAGCAGACTCACAGCACCTGGTCCATCCTCTATCTCTCTCTCCCACCTTCTCCCCCAAAACTCCGCGCATACAATGTCTTCAGATACACCAAAAACATGACAACTATCTCAATTGGTTCGTAACATCTTCTTATCACAGTCTACCCAAAACAAGCTACTAACGCAAGAACTTTCTCGGCGTTTAACGTAACAAAGAAGCATTCCCAAGTATAACATAACAAAGAAGCCATTTTAATCAGCCTACGCAGTAACATAAAAGACGAAATCCCCTTACACTCCCCCCCCACCAAACAAAGTCATGTCCTCATGACTTCTAAATAACTCGCCAACCAGTCCTGCAGACAAATAACACACATACACAGATACACACAGAGACAGTGCTCCCCAAACAGTAGACCTTACGTCCGTTCCACAGGCGCTACATAGGCCAACCTATCTGGGAGCTGCCTAATCCTCCAAGACCTCCGTACCCCCTCACCTAAACCCTAAAGGCTCAGACACTACTAGGGATACCTTGGGCCTGCCTGCCAACACCTCTGTCACTCAGGCCACCATTACAACTCGGAGCCCCCTGTCCCGTGTCCGGGGCCCCGCTTCTTTTTCTTCCTGGGGTCCTGTCGCACCTCTGACTGCCCACAGCAAGCCCTCCCCACTACACCTGACTCAGTGGGAGAAGGGCCAAAGGTCTCTTCCTCAATCACGGAGAAGTTAGCGAAAGGCAGCATGTACCACATGTCCAGCACATCATCCTTCGAATCCGTATTCTTCCTCATTCCCTCAATCGGTAGCTGCTGTTTAGGTTTCTCCAAACTGAAACATTTAGCCAGGGCTACCCCTTCAGCCTCCTGCAGTCGAGACGTCAGCTTCTTCGGGGACTCCTTCAACTCTCGCCACAGCCTCAGCAGTTCTGACTCAGGGTTCTTGGCCATCTCCATCTGGGACGCAGTTACCCCACCAGCTTCTTCCACCCTGGCCTGAAAAGCAGCAGTTAAAGGATGGTTAGCCTCCAGTCTTTTCTTCCTGATGATGTCTTCCAGGTCAACTTTCAGTTTTTCCACTTCATTTAAACTGTCGATAGTCACCTTCAGGTTCCTTTCAAGCATCCGCCTCCCTTTTCCGTGATTTGTCCTGCATTTCTTCACCTCCTCGGGAGTGTAGTCAAACTCCTCTCCCTGGAATCTCGGTTTTCTGGTGGCCTTAGTTATAACACTTCCTTAATCTTCCCCAACTTGTAAGTCTTCCAATCTTTTCTGAATCGACATCTTGAGTTTCTGCTGATCCCTTTGCAGGTGGGCCATTGTTTCTTCTCGCTGGATTAATTCATCAGTACATGACCGCAGTGTCGGTTCGGAATTCTGTTGCTCCTTCTCCACATTGACGAGTGTGAATTCCAAGTCTGCAATGGTCGTCCCACAAGTGCGGCACTCAGTCTCCAGCCGGCATTTCTGAGCACTCAGTTCAGCGATGCAAATCCCCTCTCTCCCCTGTGTCTCATTCAGATTGACGACCTGGGTTTCCATCCCCAGGTCCACCACCGTCTGTTCTAACACCAGGAAGTTCAACTGGTATGTCGGGTCATTTTTCTCACATTGCACCAAGCTCCTCCAGCCAAAAACTCCTCCACATGTGACACTTCACTTCTGTTGCCCAGGCTCAGCCACTCGCCTCGCCTCATAGTCCCCCCAGGTGAATCCAAGCTCTAGGCGGTCATCCACATACGTCAAAACTCCACACACCTTCACTTCCCCCATGGTCTTCCTCATGCTCCGCAGGAAGGATGCAGGGGCTCTGGATATGCCCTTGGGCATCTTTTTGGATCGGAAGAGTCCTAGGGAACTAATAACAGCCGTCTTCGGCTCGACAGCCGCACTCCTCGGGATCTGACAACATCCACTCCTCAGATCCAGCACATTAAACCACATTGCATAATCCACACACACGCTGCTGTCATCTTCCACGCCGCCAGGGTCCAGTTGCCGCGACCTCTCTCTCACTGAGGTGTCTTCAGCGGTCAACTCCCCTCCCTCGTGGTAGTTCGGAGCATCTACTAAGAGGGTCTCACCCTCAGCTACTTTCCCCAGGCCGTACCACTGCTGCGCCTTCTTTAAATTTAGTACCGGCTCAAGGCTGCTACACACGTCCTCAGAAGCAACTCGACATGCTGGTTACCCAGTCAATTTCCCCATGAACTCCAGGGTCATTAACCAACCATTGTCTTCTGGATAACTACTGCCACTGGTACCCAAAGTCTCCGGTGCCCTTGCGGTTGTGAAGGGTAAGTGCTTCAGACACCGGTTGTAAAATGAACCGTACAACAACTTGACCTGTGCCCCAGGGTCGAGGATAGCTTTAGCATCACTTCCCTCTATCCGTCACGACACCCTGGGGCGTGGTCCCTCTAAGCCTTCAGGAATAGGGTCTTTTCCTTTCGGAAGTTCATTGGTACATTGCTGGGAATGTGCTTCCCCAGAGTCCCCAAGCCGCTCCCCCACTGGGCCTCCACTAAGTTTCCAGACACCTCTCTGATCAGCTGAACAACTGAAGGAGGGGCTGCTCCCCTGAAATGATCCCCGGCACTGCAAGCAATTTAGCCACCCTCCTAGCCAGAGAAGACACACTGAAAACTTTCCCCCCTCTTTCAAATAACTGACAGCTGTCACTACGGTGTAAGTGAACCTGACAGCTCTAACACCGTCACCAGCCCGCCAACTCAAACTTTCAACCAATCCCTGTCACTCTCCCTCAACCGAGCACTGCCACTCATCTAACTGAGGGATCCGCTCCGCCCACGTCTCATACGTCTCCGCCTCTCTTGGGGTGGACACTATCCCAAATGCCAGGCGGAGCCTGCCATAGCTGGAACATTTATTCGCAGACACTACCTCCAAATCAGACCACTCCTTCCTCTCTCTCCCGACAACATGGACAGCCCCGAGTTCCACCCCCAACTCGACAATGCTAGTCTGAACTCGAACAAAGACCTCACCCACCATGCATCCAGCAATAACCACCAAATAACCCACAGAGACACACATTACTGATTTAAACAGGGCCACCACACAGCATACCAGTAGATCCAATCCCAGATGAGCCCCCACAATGTAGCCCCTCCGGCCGGCCTCAGGGTCGCTTGGCTCGCTGTCGTCTAGGGAAACAGCCCTTGGCTCAGGCAAATTGGGTAATAAGTTTGTGTGGATGCTGTGTGATGTACCCCACCCCGCCCAAATAACAGACAATACACCAGATACGATTAAATGATTTACAGTTTATAGATATTACTGGAAATATATAATTAATAGAGAATAAAATATAAATGGAAAATAAAAGGCACCACACGTATCAAAGTTCAATCTCTTCGTGCACAAGCAGTTGGAGCTCAAGACCCTTCTTCTTCACCGTGCGACCCCTCAGACCACCTTGACCGGCCGCCTGTGACCAACAACGGTGGTCAACCAGACGCTCCACCCGAGTCCGTCTCTGTCTCGTCTCCTCGCCGAACGCCCTGCTCGGGATCTGACCCCATTAGTGGACTCACAGCACCTGGGCCATCCTCTGTCTCCCTCTCCTGCCTTCTCCCCCAAAACCCTGTGCATACAATATCTTCAGATACACCAAAAACATAACAACTATCCCAATTGGTTCGTAACATCTTCTTATTACAGTCTAACCCAAAACAATCTGCTAGCGCAAGAACTTTCTCAGCATTTAACATAACAAAGAAGCATTCCCAAGTATAACATAACAAAGATGCCATTTTAATTAGCCTACGCAGTAACATGAAAGACGAAACCCCCTTACATTAGGGAAACTAATGTTAATGCCATCAGATTCGAGGCTTTCCAGACAGAATATAAGGAGTTGATCCTCCAACCTATTAACATTCAATACTATCACCCCCTCAAACCTAATTGATAAGCTGCAAGTCCTAGGCCTCCATAGCACCTGTGCAACTGAATCCCTGATTTCCTCACTTGCAGACCCCTATCATTTCAGATTGTCAACAACATCTCCTCAGCACAGGTGCACCGCAAGACTGTGTTCTTAGTCCCCTGTTCTGCTCACTTTATATTTATGGCTGTGAGGCTAAGCACAGCTCCAATGCCATATTTAAGTTTGCTGATGACATCACTGTCTTAGGCTGAAGCAAGGCTGGTGATGGATCAGCATGTAGGAGGGAGATTGAAAATCTGGCTGACTGGTGCCACAACCACAACATCTCACTCATTGTCAGCAAGACCGAGGAACTGATTATTGGCTTCAGAGGGAGGAAACTAGAGGTCTATGAACCAGTTCACATCAGGGATCAGAGGTGGAGAGGATCGGCAACTTTAAAATCCTGGGTGTTGTCATTTCAGAGGATCTGTCCTGGGTCAAGCGTATAAGTGCAATTATGAAGAAACCACAGCAGTGCCTCTACTTTCACAGGAGTTTGCGAAGATTTGGCATGTCACCTAAAACTTTGACAAACTTTTGCATATGCGTGGTGGAGAGTGTATTGACTGGTTGCATTAGGGCCTGGCACGGAAACACCAATATACTTGTAGTGAACATCATCAAAAAGTAGTGGATACAGCTCAGTCTATCACAGGTAAAGCCTTCTCCGTGTAGCATATCTACATGGTGTGCTCACAGGTGTAACATGCTGTAGGGTTTCACTGCTAATTAATGGCCTCTCTGTAATGTTTCATGCTGATGTAATGGTTCCTCTGTAGCAGCGGTGTTTTGGTTTTGACTAGAGATAACAGGGACTTTGGAATGTGCGCTGGCCAAAGAGGGGAGACGTTTTTCTTCCTTGTGTGCACGAGCAAAGGTTTCATGGGCTTTTGTTCAGTGAAAGATACAGAGAAGATGCGAGAATGGGGAAATCGTAGTCCGCAGGAAAGAGCAGATCTGGAATGGGGTTGGGAGTTGACGACCGGGGGCAAATCGATGGAGAACGAACAGACGGGAAAACGGTGAGCTCCAACGTTGCGCATTAGACTGTTTCATGAGAATGGGCCCTTTTTCTATTTTGTTTCTTTGCTAACTCTACAGTCAACTTAAGAATTATAAAGGACAATTGTTTAATTGTATATTGTGTACTGTTTGTTATTTGGTGGTACTGATTTGTAACAGGGGAACACATCACGCAGCATCCACACAAACAAGTTTTCTCAAGTTTGGCCGGAGTGGAGGTTGTCTTCCCCTAGATTAGGCCACAAGCCATACCTGAGGGTTACAATTGCTGGGGCATTGTTCGGGATTGATTTTGCTGGATGATTGCCTTGAGCATTAAACTAGTTGGGTAGATATTCGTACTCCAGATGAATTGTTAATTCGCCCTGTTAAGTACTGTTAAAGTTGCGATTGTGGGCAGAGGTTTGATAAAATGGTGGGCGCAGCTCTTGTTGTAATGCAGACCAGCGCTAAAGTAGCTATAGCTGGGGGTGGAGATTTCAAAGACAGAGTTTTATCGTTTCTGAGGAGTGAGGGGAAGGAGTGGTCAGATTTGGAATGTCTAATTAGTCTCCATCCTCCAGGGAAGAGTGAGAATTCTGAGTTAGTATGCGCCCTTACCTCTGGTGAATAAATGGAAAAATGCCCAGGTTCAAAGTCCTAGCTATTTTCTGGAATAACGCCCACCCCGAAAGGGGAAGAGGAGTGTGAGACTTGGGCGGGGCAGACCTCTCAGTTGCTAGATGAGTGGCAGTGTTCTGATGACATAAAGCGACAGGGATTGTTTGAGAGTTTGACTGGGCGGGCTGCTGACGTTGTGATAGCCACAGGTTGCGGTATCCCCTAGCAACTAAAAGCGATTACATACGAGCACTGGAAAATGCCTTTGGTCCGACTGGAAGCCCAATGGAGCTCATGGTGGGGTTTCAGAACATGCGTCAGGAGAAGGCGGAGAAGCTTTCTGCTTACATTTTTCAGCTAGAGAGGCAGCTAGGTTGCTTATGGCTCAGAGGGGTCATTCAGGCAGCTGAGGTGGATCAGTTAAGAGTGGACCAGATAGCAAAGGGCACCCAGTCCCAGGACCTGATGGCTTGGGGTCTCTGACTGTCTTGTAAGACATGCCCCCGACTCCATCTCTTGTTGAACTGATCGGAGAAGCACAAGAGGAGGAGAAAGTGTCAGAGGCATGGGAGGGATCTGTCAGCAGGATACAGTCCTCAGTAGTGGTCCCCTGTGGTGAGGTGACCATGGACAGCCAAATCCGGAGAGCGGTAGTGGAGATTGTGGCAGAGTTGAGAACTGACATGTCTCGGCTGTTATCAGTGGTTGTGACCCCCCACCCCCATATGATGGAGCTGATGGGGGTGGGGGAGTGGATCCCCTAAGGGGACGAACAATGCGGAGGGCTGCTGGCAGTCGGTGTCACGCAAGGGGAGTGAGCCCCCGGGTACCTCAGCAGAGAGAGTTGTTGGGAAAACTTAGAGGAGACTCAGTGAGGGAACGGCCTGGTGCCTCTGGGGGAACACGTTCCCAGTAATATACCAAGGAACCCTCGAAAGCGAGAGACCCTATTCCTGAAGGCTTAGTGGGACCATGCTCCAGTGTGTCGCTACAGATGGAGGGTATTTATGCTAAAGCCATACTCGACACCAGGTCGCAGGTCACGTTGTACCATTCATTTTACAGCCGATATCTGAAGCCTTTACCATCGACACCATTCAGGGCACTGGAGATTAGTGTTCTGATTATCCATACGATGGTTATTTGTCAGTGAAGTTGGAGCTCTCGGAGGCTGAAGTGGGAGTGTCTGAGGTCCTTGATACATTAGTGCTGGTTTGTCTAGACCCCGTTGAGAAGGGCAGCATTTCAATTCTGGTGGGGCCAACACCCGTCTTGTGAGGAGGCTCATTGGGGCCTGCAAGGAAAAGGCTGGTGAGAGCTTTCTGGGAACATCGTCTGTGCACCCTATGTTTCGAGCTGCATTGGGCCGGATACCGAATTTAGAAGAGGGTCTGTGTGGTTCAGCCAGTCGAAGCTAATGGTGGTACTACCCAAGGAAGTAGTGAGAGTAATGGACACCCCCAAATTTCCCTGAGTGCCTGAGGGCGAGGTCCTCTTAGTGGATGCTCCAGAAGACCATAGGGGGGAGTTGGGATCTCCTGCTGGGGTACTGGTGAGGCCCAAACTGCAGAAGCCCTCGGTTATACAGGCAAGCAGGATAGTCATATTCATAGTCATAGTCATACTTTATTGATCCCGGGGGAAACTGGTTGTCCGCAGGATGGAGTGATTATCAGGAACACTATGAAGAGGGAGGTCACCTTCAAGCGGGGGATGCCTCTGGCACATCTGTTTCTGGTGACAGTAATGTCTAGTGTCCCTGTGAGACAAGCTGGGGAGAAACTATTGGAAAAAGGGTGGAGACCATCCTAGCCCGTCGAAGCCTTTTGGACTGAGGTGGGATGCAAAATGTGAGGAGACCTTTCAGTCGCTGAAGGATCTGCTACCCAGGCACCAGTGCTGGCTTTTGCAGACCCCCGATTGCCATATGTACTGCACACGGTTTCCAGCCAAGAGGGCTCAGGGGGCATCCTGTATCAGGATCAGGGCACCAGGTTGAGACTCGTTGCGTTTGTCAGCCAGAGTCTGTCGCCCTCCGAGAAAAACTATCCCACGCACAAGCTGGAGTTTTTGACATTGAAATGGCAGAGGTGAATAAGCTGAGTGACTACCTCTATGGTGCCAAGTTTGAGTTGAGGACGGACAACAATCCCCTAACCTATATCCTGACCTCAGTGAAACTGGATGCCACAGGTGGTTGGCAGCATTGTCTGTTTGTGATTTCAGCCTGAAGTACCAGTCGGTAAGCAGGAACATTGATGATGATGCTTTGTCCCGATGGGTGCATGAGGGACTGGACAGGGACGAGGAGTCGGAGAGCGTTCCTGCCCCGGGAGTGAAGGCCATGTGTCAGTTTGCCATCACCGCGAAGGCAGAGGGAAAGGAGGGGCAGGATCGAGCGGTAGATCAATTGGGGGCTTCTGATGATGCCATTCCCCAAGTTTACTGTAACCTGACTGCTCTGAAGACCAATCAGCTGCCGGAATTGAGTCCTGGGGAAGTGGCAGCTGCTCAGTGAGATAACCTGGGCATTGGTACCATCTGGTCAATGGTTGAAAAGGGAATCATGGCGCAGGCAGAGAAGATGAAACACGTGGTGGTGCCTCCATTACTGAGAGAATGGCCTCGGTTGGAGTTGCAGAACCAGATCCTATAGCGGGTCACGTCACCCTTGGCCTGACCTTGGTGTTGCCAGCTGGTTCTGCTGGAGAAGTATCGGAGGATTGTGTTGAAGTCACTTCTTGATGATTCTGGACATTTGGGGGTTGAAAAGACCTATGGATTGCTCAGAGACCAGTTTTACTGGCCCCGAATGAAGTCAGAGGTCGAAGAATACTGCAAGTCGTGCATTCAATTCATGCAGTGGAAGATGCTGCCTACGTAGGCAGCTCCCTTGTTCCACTTGCGAAGTGTGGGGTCCCTGGACCTGCTGTGTATGAAGTTCCTGTCAATAGAACCCAATGCCAGCAACATGGCGAATGTCTTAGTCATCACAGACCACTACACCAGGTAAGCGCAGACTTTCCCTACCAAGGACCAGAGGGCGTCCACGGTGGCCAAAATGTCACGGGAGAAGTATTTCATTTATTATAGCCTCCCTGGGCAGATACATAGTGATCAGGAATGGGATTTCAAAAGCAGGCTCTTCCATGAGTTACTGGGCATGCTTGGAGTCGAGAAGTCGAGGACCACGCACTATCACCTGCAGGGTGATCCCCAGACCGAGAGGCTTAATCGCACCTTGCTAGACATGCTCAGGACCCTGGAGATCAGCAAGAAGAGCAGGTGGAGTCAACATATTGGACACCTGGTCCACAGTTACAACTGTACACGAAATGAAGCTACTGGGTACTTGCCATACTATCTGATGTTTGGGCACGAGGCGAGGTTGCCCATTGACCTTTGTTTTGGGACTGATGAGGTGACTTACCACTGAAGACTTACCTGAAGTATGTGTCTGATATGAGGAGAGAGCTGAAAAGGGCTTATGAATTAGTTGGGGTTGCGGCTGCCAAGCAGAATCAAGGAAATAAGAGAAGGTATGATCAAAATGTGAGGTTCTCCCAACTCCTGCCAGGAGAGCAAGTCCTCATAAATAATTTGAGGCTACCTGGAAAGCATAAGTTGGCTGACTGCTGGGTGGCTATGCCCTATGTGGTGTAGAGTCAGATACCAAACCTACTAGTTTTCCGGGGTGAAACCAGAGGATGGGAATGGGCCTGTCAGGATGCTCTATCAGAACCACCTGCTGCCTCTGGGACAAGAGGTGCAGGTCGACCCAGAGCCTGAGCTGGAGCCTACATCTAGTAAGAGGACTCTGCGGAAATGCGGGGTGACTGCAGGGCCAACAGCAGGAAAGGTTAAACTGCCCGCCACCCCTGAGAGGGATACCGATTCAGAGGATGATGACCTGGATGTGTGGTAAACGTTGACTTTTGCTAACCCCACTGACTGAGGAAGTGACTCCCAGCCCTTCTCCCACTGGGTCAGGTGAAATTGGGAGGGGGTGCTATCTGTGGACAGCCTGGGTTGCAGTGGGACCCTGCAAGGGATGAAACGGGGCTTGGCCATGGGATAGAGTGGTCTGAGTTGCAAGTAGGCAGGAGTGGTAGGCCGGTGGAGGCCTTGCCAGGTAGACCAGAAGTATCCCCAGTCCTGTCAGAACCTGAAGAGTTAGGTGAGGGGGAACGGAGGTCTCAGAGAATTAGAAGACCGCTGGATAGACTGGCCTATGTAGCACCGGAGGAACAGAGTGTGGCCCCTTCCATCTTGGGGAGCAATGTCACTATAGTGTCCAATGGCCACACAACTTCATGTGATTGATGCTACTTTGAAACTGTTTGGCAAAAATCTCCTGTCCCAGTTAAGTGGCCCAGTGACCCAAATAAATGAAGGGATATTTTCTCGATTAGTTTTTGTGCTTTAAGAGTTGTTTCAAATAAGTGGCTGCCTCGATTAACCAATGGACCAATTGATGGGAATACACTGTGTATATGCCATAGCCATCTACGTATTTCAGCATGACAACCATCATTCCCAGGCAGGAGCAATAGGCATCTGGAATGGCACAAAGAATAGTCAGTCTCAGCTTCTATTGCAACACTAGCAGAAGCCAAAGTACTAGTGAGGTTAAGTTTCTGTTGCCATACACCGTCACACTGCTCTGCTGTGGCAGCAGGCTTCTGTTTACCTTGGGACTTGCCAATATTATATATTCAAAGTCAAAGTCAAAATAAAATTTATTATTCGAGTACATATGTGTCACCACATACAACCCTGAGATTCTTTTTCTGTGGGCATACTTAATAAATCTATAGAGTAGTAACTGTACACAGGATCAATGGACAACAAACTGTAAATGCAAATATAAATAACGAGCAATTAATAATGAGCATGAAATAACAAGATAAAAGAGTCCTTAATTGAGCATAGTTATCCCCTTTTTTTCAAAAGCCTGATGGTTGAGGGGTAGTAACTGTTCCTGAACCTGGTGGTGTGAGTCCTGAGGCTCTTGTACCTTCTACCTGATGGCGGTAGTGAGAAGAGAGCATGGCCTGGGTGGTTAGGATCTCTGATGATGGATGCTGCTTTTCTACAGCAACGTTTCATGTAGATGTGCTCAATGGTTGGAAAGGTTTTACCCATGATGTACTGAGCCAAATTCACTACCTTCTGTAGGATTTTCTGCTCAAAGGCATTGGTGTTCCCATACCAGGCCATAATGCAGTCAGTCAGCACACTTTCCACCACACATGGAAGCTTGTCAAGGTTTTCGATGTCATGCCGAACCTTCGCAGACTCTTGAGGAAGTAGAGGCGCTGTTGTGCTTTCTTCATAATTATATTTATATGATGGGGCCAGGACAGGTCTTCTGAGAGTGTGACACCCAAGAATTTAAAGTTACTGGCCCCCTCTGTCTCTGATCCTCTGATAATTACTGGCACATGGTCCTCTGGTTTCCGTTTCCTGATGTCTACAATCAGTTCCTTGGTCCTACTGACACTGAGTGTGAGGTTAAGGTTATTACAGGACTTAGCTAAATTTTCAAGTTTCGTCCTATAGGCTGAATCCTCACCAGCTTTGATACAACCCACAGTGGTGTCGAAAGCAAACTTGTTTATGGTGTTGGAGCTGTACTTACCCACACAGTAATAGGTGTAAAGTGTAACTTTACACCTGCGGATTAATAGAATTGCTCTGGCATTGACCCAGGGACTGGGAACAGTTCAGCTAGGCACAGATATCTGTTGTTCCCTGGGGACAGAACTACTCCTCCAACATGTCTGCCTATTGCTGCCTGTCCCACAACCTGTCCCGATTATTGATGCACAAGCAATCTGTGCTGTTTGTCTAACAGACAACAATATGGCAGATAGGTGACAATCTGGTAGTTTCACAGTTGCTGTGCTTTATGTAAATGAGTACCATGTTGCTTAAGACATCTTTGATCTTGTGTATATTTCTGTGACCATTTGTGTGGTCTGCAGAGAACTTCAAGTAAACCAGACACTTATTTTGGAATGTGAAAAAGCAATCTTATGAGCAGAGATGGGCTCAGATGTGCTTGTCACATCAAGAGGCCTCCTGATGAAAGATGATGCAGTCTGAATCAGAGTCTTTTGGCCCAGAGCCACTTGAGGACATGCAAGATGCAGCCTTGCACCAGTCATTCCACAGTTTCTGTGGGGGAATTAGGGCAGACGAAGATATACGGCAAAGTGCAAAGATGACTTCTATTCTGGCCGGATAATGTATTTATAGTTAGTATAGTGGGGGACTGTTAATGAATAGGGAATTGATTACTGGATCTCTCTTATTTTTCTGATCCTTAGGGTTCTTCCAGGGTCGAGAATGGCGAGGAATTTTAATTCTTAATGATTGTTTATTTTAAAGTTTAAACAAAGTTACAGACATTCGAAGCTAAGTGAGGAACTAAGAAGCAGAGCAGCGATTCAATGAAAAGAAAAGATGGCACCCCTAAAAATTCCATCCTCTTTATAATCCAGATAAGAGAAATTCCTTAGATAAAAATAAACCAATCAACGGTTGCACAGTTACATCACATGAGTCATGTGCTTACACTTAGCCAATGAAAAATGAGAAAGGTGACAAACCATTATGTAACTGCTATACCACTTTCTATCAGTAAGTGGGATGAACCACCACATACTGTGCAAAATAAGGTGTTTCTTAAAGTAAAAGTACAAATTATGATTAAATTACAATTTTAGTCTTACAGTAATTCATCTAATATTTAAAAAAGTATTTAAAAAGTTGTATTTGCTGGAATGGCAGCCAATGAATTGTTCATGCACAGACTAGCCAATAAAGATTGTCAGTGTTGCCTCCTTTCTAGGTTTATATCCTCCCCTTGTTCTGACACTCACCCCTCACCTGGTTGTCAGCCAACTATTAGCAAAGGATTCCATATAGCAGGCATGTGATAGTTTCATGGTTACTGTAAATAAGTACAGTATCACCTAGGACATTTAAGTGTGTATTTTTGGGCATGTCCCATAGCAAGGCCTTGAGTAACCAAACTTACATCACAGTATGAAAGAATGTAATCGTACCCTTAGGGAAAGGATTGTATAGGCACCATTTCAGCAGACTTATTGGCATCATGCAAGACAGAGGAGGTAACAAAGATGAAATAAGTGGTAAAAACATTACAGAAACACTTTAATCTAACATCACTAGAGATTGTAGCTTTCTACAAATTTTGGACGAGAAGCCAAAGGTTAGGTAAGATCACTGGTGATCATAAAGTGGTGTTGACGAATTTGTCACACCATGTAAATTAATCAGCTCATTGGGCTGTGTGCTGTGAGACAAGTCTGTATGTGGCTTAACAGCTAATCAGACTCAGTCTATATTATTAAATTTGTGAGATTAAGATTGGAATGTATGTGCGAAACAGACATGCCCATGGAAATGACACCAAAAATGGAAAGGATTTCAGTGAATACAGAATATCAGTGTTAAGATGGTGTGACTGCAGTGGACAGCAACAAAGGCAAAAGCTGCAATATTAAATCCAAGTTTTATTTTCGAGATGCAAAGAGAAGCTGCTTGTGATGTTCTGGAGAACATACATCGCAGAAGTGCTCATTTGAAGCAAAAGTGTACTTTAACTCTGAGAAAGGGCACTTAATCTCAATATGTGCAGCAAATCCAAGACAGCAAGCTAAAGTAACATTATCAAAATAATTCTCAGTTAACGAGAGCTAAAAGGAAGAAGCTTGCATGTCATTGAAACTGATGAGAAGCCCCAAGGATCAACTTTAGACCAGATATATGCCACAAATGGGAATAACCTGAATCAGGATCAGCCAAGAAGGCCCACCAGTGCCTTTACTTCCTGAGAAAACTAAAGAATTTTGGCTTGTCCCCTAAAACCCTCACTAATTTTTATAGATACACCGTAGAAAGCATTCTTCTAGGGTGCATCACAACCTGGTATGGAAGTTGTCCTGTCCAAGACCGAAAGAAGCTGCAGAAGATCGTGAACACAGCGCAGCACATTACACAAACCAATCTTCCATCCTTGGACTCACCTTACACCGCACGCTGTTGGAGCAGTGCTGCCAGGATAATCAAGGACACGACCCACCCAGCCAATGCACTTTTCATCCCTCTGCCCTCTGGGAGAAGGCTCAGGGGCTTGAAGATTTATATGGCCAGATTTGGGAACAGCTTCTTTCCAACTGTGATAAGACTGCTGAACAGATCCTGACACGGATCTGGGCCGTACCCTCCAAATATCCGGACCTGCCTCTCGGTTTTTTTTGCACTACCTTACTTTCCATTTTTATATTTTCTATTTATGATTTATAATTTAAATTTTTAATATTTACTGTCGATTTGTAATCCAGGGAGCGGGAAGCGCAGAATCAAATATTGCTATGATGATTGTACGTTTTAGTATCAATTGTTTGGCGACAATAAAGTGTAAAGTATAAAGTGTAAAGTATCACTGGAATATGTAATGAAATTTGTTGTTTTGCAGTAGCAGTACATTGCAGTACTTAGTAATAAAAGCTGTAAGTTACAATGAGAAGTATATATAAAACAATTAAATCAAAGAAGTAGTGCTAAGAGAGAGGAAATCAATTACTGACGTAGGGTTCATTGTCCATTCAGAAATCTGATGGCAGAGGGGAAGAAGCTGTTCCTGAAACATTGAGTGTGTGTCTTCAGGCTCCTATATCTCCTCCTTGATGGTAGCAATGAGAGGAGAGCATGTCCGGAGCGGTGGAGGTCCTTAATGATTGATGTGGGCTTTTTGAGGCATTGCCTTTTGGAGGTAAGTGCCCATGATGGAACTGACAGAGCTTACAACTTTCTGTGACTTCTTCTGATCCCATGCGGTGGCCCCGTCATTCCAGATGACTGATACCAATTAGAATGCTCTCTATGGTACATCTGTGGAAATTTGTGAGTGGCTTTGGTGACGTGCCAGTTCTCCTCAATCTCTGAATGAAATGCAGCCACTGTCATGGTTTCTTTGTGAAGGCATCAATATGTTGGGCCCAGGATATTCAGAGAAGCTCACACTCAGGAACTTGAAACTGCTCACTCTTTCCACTGCCGTCGGCAACTTTGTAGATGGCATTTGTGCTGTGCCTAGTCACACATCCATAGGTGTAGAAAGTGTAGAATAGTGGGCTAAACACACATCCTTGAGGCACACCAGTGTTGATTGTCCACCAGGAAGAGATGTTACTTCTGATCTGTGGTCTCCCGGTGGGGAAGTCAAGGATTTGGTTGCAGAGGGAGGTACAGAGGCCCTAGTTGTGGAGTTTGTTGATTAGAACTGAGTGTATGATTTTGTTGAATGCAGAGCTGTAATCGATAAACAGCAGACTAACATAGGTATTGCTATTATCCAGGAGCACCGAGGTCAGGTGAGGAGTCAGTGAGATTGCATCTGCTGTATTGTGGCAGTAGATAAATTGCAGCTTGTCCAGGTCTTTGCTCCGGCAGGAGTTGATTCCAGCCACGACCAACCTCTCAAAGCACTTCATCACAGTAGAAGTGAGTGCCACTAGGCAATAATCATTGAGACAGGTCAGGCCGCGCTTCCTGGACACTGGTATGATTGTCGCCTTTTTGAAGCTAGTGGGAACATCCGACTGCAGCAACGAGAGACTGAAGATGTAGTTGTTCGAAACGGGGATAGGTGGGGAGAGCTGAATGTGTAAGTCTCTCCCTGCCAGAACATCACCTCTCCAACAGCAAGCCTCATGTGTTGCCTCCTCACTGGCGACGCGTGGAAACTGAACTCCTTTCGGACTCAGGGTGAACTACAGATGGGGGTAGGAGAGGTCAGTCCCCTGCACACATAGCATGCAGGCCCTGATGCTCGAGAGCCAGATCCCCAGCTGTGGGTAAGTAGCCCCACTGCCTTGTGGGCAGCCTCGGGAGAGGCGAAGGCTACAGGAGTAAACCCAGGCAGCAAATCTGGAGTGGAGCCCCTAAGGCGGCTGGACGTCACTGAACATCCTTCTGGCAGCTCCTGCAGCCAAGCTGGTGCCAAGCGTATTGCTTCATAAACTTTCCTTTGGACTACACTGGTGGGACCAAGAAGGGTATCTTGACAACTGGGTATCTCACGATCTCCATACCTTCTGTCCAGGCTTGTGATGATGATGATCATCACCCACTGTCCTTCGACAGATGCCAACCTCCACCTATCAGAGCTGAACACAGTCACCACTTAATGGACTTGAATATGTCCCACACATATTCATAATTAAACCTGAATAAGGAAAGCCTCTAAAATTAATAATCATAAGCTTCTGCATGCAAAGACCAAGCTGCCTACTGCATAACCATCATTCAAAATAATTCAAACCACCAAATGACAAATTTCTGCAGGAAATTCAACAGTCACTATGCAAGCAAGTTGATTTTTCGATTACGACTGTCAAACAGGAAGAAAATCTTCAAATAATTAAAGAAGTTTTCAAGAGACTTCATGAAACTGAAATTCGGAAACAAAGTTGCCTTTGTGCAGATAGATGTGGTGTACTTCAGCCTGATGGACATAGATTCTCGACAACATTCTGCAGAATGTTCGTAGTCATGGCTTTGGATCAGTTATATGCCACATACAGTATAAACAGCAGCCTAATACCTTTACATTGATATGAGGAGGACTGCACTCAAAAGGAATTGGCATTCATACTTGCAGTGAGGTGTTGATGAGGCCCTATGGGGCACTGGTGAGACCTCATATGGAGTACTGTGTGCAGTTTTGGGCCCCCTATCTTAGAAGGGATGTACTGATGTTGGAGAGAGTTCAGAGAAAATTTACGAGGATGATTCCTGGAATGCAGGGGCTAACATATGAGGAGCACTTGTCAGCTCTTGGACTGTATTCATTAGAGTATAGAAGAATGAGAGGGGATCCCATAGAAACATTTCGAATGTTGAAAGGGTTGGACAGAGTAGATGTGGAAAGGCTGTTTCCCTTGGTGGGTGAGTCCAGGACAAAGAGGCCACAGTCTTAGAATTAGAGGGTACCCATTTAAAACAGAGATAAGGAGAAATTTTTTAGCCAGAGGGTCGTGGATTTATGGAATTCATTGCCACATACAGCTGTGGAGGCCCAAACATTGAGAATATTTAAGGAGGAGATTGATAGGTATCTAATTAGTCAGGGTACCAACGGATATGGGGAAAAAGCCGGAAAATGGAACTAGATGGGAGAATAGTTTAGCTCATGGTGGAGTGGTGGAGCAGACTCGATGGGCCAAATGGCTTACTTCTGCTCCTTTGTCTTGTGATCTTGTGAATTCACTTAGTTGATTCGGCTCTTGTTTGGTCAACAGTGATAAACCAGGGTGGCACGGTAGTGTAGTGGTTACTACGTCACTTTACAACGTGTCAGCTTTCACTAATGAGGGTTCAAATCCCCCTCTGCCTGTAAGGAGTTTGTACATTCTCCCCATAACCATACGAGTTTCCTCCAGCTACTCTGGTTACCTCTCACCTTCAAGAGAGCTATGGTTGGGATTAGTGAGTTGTGGGCATACTACGTTGGCTACGGAGGGGTGGCAACACTTGCGGGGCTGTCCAGCACAACACTAAGTTTTCATTTGATGCAATTTACATCTGACAAATAAAGCTAATCTAACCTTTTCACTTGTTGGCCACCCTTGGACCCAAGTCTACAGAATCAGAATCAGAATCAGGTTTATTATCACTGGCATGTGACGTGAAATTTGTTAACTTAGCAGCAGCAGTTTAGTGCAATATAATATAGAAGAGAAAAATAAATAAATAAATAAATAGAATTATAATAAATCAATTACAGTATACCTATACTGTAAAGATTAAAAATGTGCAAAAAAACAGAAATACTATATATGAAAAAAAAGTGAGGTAGTGTCCAAGTATTCAATGTCCATTTAGGAATTGGGTGGCAGAGGGGAAGAAGCCGTTCCTGAATTGCTGAGTGTGTGCCTTCAGGTTTCTGTACCTCCTACCTGATGGTAACAGTGAGAAAAGGGCATGCCCTGGATGCTGGAGGCCCTTAATAATGGACGCTGCCTTTCTGAGACACCACTCCCTAAAGATGTCCTGGTTACTTTGTAGGCTAGTGTCCAGGATGGAGCTGACTAGATTTACAACCTTCTGCAGCTTCTTTCGGTCCTGTGCAGTAGCCCCTCCATACCAGGCAGTGATGCAGCCTGTCAGAATGCTCTCCATGGCACAACAATAGAAGTTTTTGAGTGTATTTGTTGACATGCCAAATTGCTTCAAGCTCCTAATAAATTATAGTCGCTGTCTTGCCTTCTTTATGACTACATCAATATGTTGGGACCAGGTTAGATCCTCAGAGATCTTGACATCTAGGAACTTGAAGCTGCTCACTCTCTCCACTTCTGATCCCTCTATGAGGATTGGTATGTGTTCCTTCATCTTACCCTTCCTGAAGTCCATAATTAGCTTTTTCGTCTTACTGACGCTGAGTGCCAATTCTGACAATAACTGTCTTGAGATAGTTCTAGTGAGCTCTGCACCTATCCCTGTATAATTATGACATTGAATATAGAACATCTATGGAGTGTAATTCTGGGTTTGAAATAACAGGTGTACAATTTTTTATACCTGTTTTCAGAAGCCATCTGATTTACATGCCAGGACTTCCAATTTGCAGATCAGTCACCACTGCCATCCGCAGTTCTGTGGTTCATTCAAAGGGAAGTGCAAACAGACATCTTTTCCCAAGCAACACACACACAAAATGCTGAAGGAATTCATCAGGTCAGGCAGCATCTACGGAAATGAATAAATAGTCTATGTTTCAGGCCGAGACCCTTTGAAGAGGCTAGAATAAAAAGGTGGAGCGAGGGGAAGGAGGCTAGCTAGAAGGTGATAGGTGAAGCCAGGTGGGTGGGAAAGGTAAAGGTTTGGAGAAGAAAGAATCTGATAGGAGAACAGAGTGGACCATGGGAAAAAGGGAAGGAGGAGGGGATCCATGGGGAGGTGATAACTAGGTAAGAAGAGATGAAAGACCAGGGTGGAAAATAGAAGGGGGAGGAATTTTTTTTTACCAGAAGGAGAAATCAATATTCATGCCAATCAGGTTGGAGGCCACCCAAACAGAATATAAGGTGTTGTTTTTCCACCCTGTGGGTGGTCTCATCTTGGCACATGAAGTGTTCATGGACCGACATGTCAGAATAAGAATGGGAATAGGAATTAAAATATTTGGCCTTTGGGAAGTACCGCTTATAGTGGATGGAGCAGAGGTGTTCGACCAAATTCAGGCCCTGAATTTACAGGATACAGGTTTCCCCCGCCATCCGAAGGTAGAGCGTTCCTATGAACTGGCTCGTCAGCCGGAATGTCGTAAAGCGAAGAAGCAATTACCATTTATTTATATGGGAAAATTTTGTGAGTGTTCGCAGACCCAAAAATAATCTACCAAATCATGCCAAATAACACATAAAACCTAAAATAACAGTAACATATAGTAAAAGCAGGAATGATATGATAAATACACAGCCTATATAAAGTAGAAATACTTTTCCACAATCATTGCCGGCACTGTTCTCTGTAGCGAAAATCTCACACATGCGCTCTCGGCAGCAAATCTCACGCAAGCGCTGTTGGCAGAAACACTCCCTCCAGAACCTTTAAGCTAGGAAGCTGCCAAATCATACCAAATAACAAGTAAAAATACACAGCCTATATAAAGTAGAAATAATGTATGTACAGTGTAGCATCACTTACCGGAATTGGGAAAGCGCAGAGCACACTGATGATGGTGTGTCAGACTGAGTCGCCAGAGTTTGGGTGGTGCAGTGGCCCCCATCCTCCGGGCCGCCGACTGATCCTGATTCGCGAAGTATGCAGCAGTCCAGCGGTGCCCGGGACGCACCCAGAACATCTTTAAGAAAAAAGCTGAAATAAACATGCTAATTAATTAGGTGCCGCCTGGCATGTAAATGTCGGCCCAGATCAGAGGCGACGCAATGGGCAATCGCCTCTGATCTGGGCTGACAATTGCGTGCCAGGCGGTACCTAATTAATTAGCATGTTTATTTTGGCTTTTTTCTTAAAGATGTGCTGTGTGTCTCCTGGCTACTGCTGCATTCTCCGCAAATTGGTATCTGTCTGCGGCCTGGGGGTTGGGGTGGTGGGACACTGAAGTGTCGTCTCATCGTCTTCTGTTTCCATTAGGGCAGGCAGCTCATCTTCTTCTATGTCTGCCTGTCTCGATGTCAAAGGTCGAGGTTCGTCGTCTGCTGTGGCTGATGTGGAAGGCTTGCTTGACTGCTTAGCCTCGCGCATTTTTCTATCATACAGTTCTTTGTAAGCACTCAAACCATCTTGCAAATATGCCCTAAACTGATGTACCCTTTCAAAATTAAAGTCGTACTTTATCATTGCAGCGAAAATCTCACGCAATTGCTTCACGTTTAGCTCCTGAACGACTTCACTTTCGCTACTGAATTCGGTTTCGATTGTTATCCTTTCCTCTTCCAATTGCATCAGCTCTTCATCTATCAGTTCTTGGTCATGGGATGCCAAAACCTCTGCAACATCATCTTTGTCAACTTCCACAAGCCAAACTCACTTTGTCCTTACTCCGTTCACCACGATCGAAACGCTTGATTATGTCTAGTTTTATGCTAAGTGTACCACCCTTATGAGCTCTTTTAGGCTTTTCCGATACCTTAGAACTCACCTTGCTAACGGATGCTCACAGTCACGTGTTTAAGCAATGCCGGCGAGAATGCCGTTCCGAATCCGGGGGAGAGCGGCTGCTTGGGCTGCACGCTGCCTTTTATCGGGCGCTGTTTTTTTTTGCACAAAAAAGGCTGCTTTTTCACGCGCTGCCTTTCTTCATATCAGTGAAAACACTTTCTGTTAGCGAAAACAGGTAACTAATGTAAGTCTTTCGTAACAGTGAGGTTTCATAAAGCGAACGTTCGAAAAGTGGGGGACACTTGTACAGTTTAAAACCATTTTATGCAAATGGTTTGTGATAGGCTATTTCACTGTACGTTGCCATGTATATATGGTAAGCATTAATCTGAATCTCAATATTTTGCTCAATATGGTAAAGATAGCAACATACAAGGTCCATGACATAGTGCACTGAGTAATAGCAGTGACACATCATGGCATTTCCTTTTGTGCGTCACCATTATCCACAAAGAAAACAAAGGCTGGGGTGGATCCAATGAGATGTAAGGAAGGGCGATACTGAGATAGCGCTAAAGGATAAAGGATAGGATGGGAAACCTGAATAATTGTTGGCTGCCAGTGATGGATGGAGTGACAATAAGGAATTGGGGTTAAGATTATTATTCAGTACCTGTGATAAGTGGTTTGAGAAGTTGTGGGATAGGAGGCAAACCAGGTGGCTGGAGTGTTTTAGATGACCAGGGATCGGTAGTAGGGGGATGCAGGCAAGTTTGCACACTTAAAGAGGGTCACATACTCGAGGAGGGTGTAAGGAAGTTGCTGTGTACAAAGCGAGCTGAGTAATTGTCTACCTTGAAGCAGACCTACTTACAGAGCCCCAGTTTGGGGTGCGCTCTGGTTGGTATTCTTCAAGTCACACTGAAGCAAATTTCACAGGCACTGTGAGAGCCTCTTTGGTGATTCCACAGAGATGGTACCAGCCATATAGCCAGCAAGGAAAGTATTGGAAGTGATGCCCTAGTGTGTGCTGAGTAATATCAGCTGTCACTACACAATCTCACACTTCTTCAGCTAGAAATCTTCTGCTTCCTCCCTTTCTAGACCTGATGCTGGGTCTTAGCCTGAAACATCAACTGCTGCCTGACTTGCTGAGTTGTGTGTGTGTGTGTGTGTGTGTGTGTGTGTGTGTGTGTGTGTGTGTGTGTGTGTGTGTGTGTGTGTGTGTGTGTGTGTAGATTTTTCACTAAAATTTAATTGATTGGCACACAGAATATAGGCAAAAGGGTTTGTTCCTAGCAATAAATGATGGTGATATGAGATCACAAAAGCATAAATTTGACCATATTGAAAGATAATTTAACTTGTTTATTTTAAATTGTTTATGTTGCTGTAACAGAGCAAATCCTGAATTGTTGCATGAACCTTGTTGGGATGCTAATATCATTACCAGTGATCAATAAAATTGGATATTAGTTAAAGCAAATCTTACACTAATTTATGAATTTATTTCAAAGTGTTGAAGACTGGTATGTCCATAAAGTAATAGATTTTATGAATCAGCACCACTAGCACAAAACTTCATGTGACATCAAATCCAAAGTTATGCAAAGCCTGATGATCTCTTTATCCACATTGCTAATATGTGCTCCAATCTTGCAAAGATTCTTTATCCAAGGGACTTATTTGTAAATTGCACTGATGATGGTGACTGGTTATCATTTTAATATGAAGTGTTATTAATGGTTTAGGTAGCATATTACCTTCTAGCCTTTTCCCAAACCTAAACCATTTCACATATGGACAACTGTGTCTGCTTGCAGAGTGTGGTGACACTGGTGGCCTGCCCCAGCACATCCTCAGGTTGTGTTGTTTGTTAATGCAAATGATGCATTTCACTGTACCTTGTAAAGTAATGAACATGTGATAAATAAAGAAATGCTTGTCCCCTAATGCAGGAAATTATAATGTTTGTGAAGCGGTTGTGTCTTTGCACATGTTTGCAAGATGGCCAAAAGGTTACCTTGCAGGTTGAGTTAGAGGTAAGGAAGGCAAATGCAATGTTGAGGGGACTAGGATATAAAGGCAAGGATGTAATGCTGAGGGTTTATAAGGCATTAGTCAGACTGCACTTCAGTATTGTGAGCAGTTTTGGGCCTCTTGTCTGAGAAAAGCTGTGCTGGCAATGGAAAGGGTACAGAGGAGATTCATGAGAATGGTCCTGGGAATGAAAGTGTTAACATATGAGGAGCATTTATTACTCTGGGCTCGTACTTTCTGAAGTTTAGAAGAAAGAGGGGGGTCTCATTGAAACACATTGAATATTGAGAGCCTAGATAGAGTGGATGTGGAGAGGATGTTTCTTGTATCAGGGAAGATTAGGACCTGAAGATACAGACTCAGAAGAGAAGGATATCCCATAGTGACAGAGATGAGGAGTAGTTTCATTAGCCAGAGGGTGTTGAGTCTGTGGAATTCATTGCCACAGATGACTGTGGAGGCTAAGTCATTGTGTATATTTAAAGCAAAGTTAAATTGGTTCTTGATCAGTGAGGGTGTAAAGGCGTCAGTACCTCCAGCTGAACTCTGTCTTTTTGTGTGTTTCCCCCTAGCTGTCAGTCTGTGGTTTTGTATTGCCATGTGCCCCCGTCCCCACTCCTACTCTACTCCAGCCCCTGTATTACTGAGTACTCTGTCTCTCATCTGTTTCTCATTATTACCTGTATTGCTGCCACCTGTGTCTCATTGTGCTCCACCTATCATCTGCCTCTCTGTTTATTGCTCAGTGTATTTCAGTTCTGTGTTTTCACCTGTTTGTTGCCAGATTATGCCAGTAAATTTTCCTGAACTTTTCTGGTATTTGCATCTGTACTCTGTCTGTCTGAATATTGACTCTGCCTGTATCCTGATTCTGGTTTTTGGATTTCTCTGAATGTTTTGATCACTGCCCGAACTTTGAAGCTGACTTTATTTGTACCTCGGGATTTGTTACTCAATTAATATCACTGTGTGTACAGTACTGGCTCTGCAATTGGATGTCTGCAATTGGATCCCTGCTCCAGCATCCTGACAAAAGGTTATGGGGTGCAGTTGACATTTTGGGCTGAGACCCTTCGTCAGGACCTGACAAAGGGTCTCGGCCTGAAATGTCGACTGTACCTCTTCCTAGAGATGATGCCTGGCCTGTTGTGTTCACTGGCAACTTTAATGTGTGTTGCTTGCATTTCCAGCATCTGCAGATTTCCTCGTGAAAAGGTTATGGGGATTGAGATGTGACGGAATGGTGGGGCATTCGATAGGCCAAATGGCCTAATTGTGCTCCAATGGTAAAGCACAGGGAAAAACCTAGCGCTGGACTCCCTAAGGCAGCCCTACATTGAGTTCAATGCTGACTGGCAACTCCTGAGAAGATGCTGGTGCCAAACTGTATCGGTCTCTGCCATTCCTTTAGATTCATCAGCTGTATGGGGAATAGGAGCCTGCTGCATGGGCAACAGCTTGCTCTCCATATCATTGTGTTCTGGCTTTGTATCACGTAAACAGCTAGAACACAGTATCCTTGGTCCACCCTGGCGAAAGGAGAGCCTCAATTAGGGAATACTTTATGCTTGCTCTGCTCAAGATACTTCAAGAGCCCATAGTCAACGTCAATGGGAGAACCATCTACCTCTCCCGCCTGCGTCCCCCTTGGACTTGCCCGCAGGCAGTGGCTCAATATTGTTTTGGAGAGTCGCCTATAGTGACACAAACACATTTGCGGAAAACACAAAAAATGAATGTGGCTTTATCTTCATAATTATAGTATTACTTTGCTGGCCAAACATAATATGTGCAACATTCAAAGCCTATATGCATGATGCCGAATTGGAAGCAGCATCTCCAACACCAGCACACTGAGCACGGAGGTCCCCCAGAGCTGTGTGCTCAGTCCACTGCTGTTCACTCTGCTGACCCACGACTGTGCTGCAATACACAGCTCGAACCACATCATCAAGTTCGCCGATGACACGACTGTGGTGGGTCTCATCAGCAAGAACGATGAGTCAGCATACAGAGAGGAGGTGCAGCGGCTAACGGACTGGTGCAGAGCCATCAACTTGTCTCTGAATGTAAACAAAACAAAAGAGATGGTTGTTTACTTTAGGAGGACACGGAGTGACCACTCTCTGCTGAACATCGACGACTCCTCCATAGAGATCATTAGGAGCACCAAATTTCTTGGTGTTCAGCTGGCGGAGAATCTCACCTGGTCCCTCAACACCAGCTCATAGTCATAGTCATACTTTATTGATCCTGGGGAAAATTGGTTTTCATTACTGTTGCACCATAAATAATTAAATAGTAATAAAACCATAAATAATTAAATAGTAATATGTAAATTATGCCAGGAAATAAGTCCAGGACCAGCCTATTGGCTCAGGGTGTCTGACTCTCCAAGGGAGGAGTTGTAAAGTTTGATGGCCACAGGCAGGAATGACTTCCTATAACGCTCTGTGTTGCATCTCGGTGGAATGAGTCTCTGGCTGAATGTACTCCTGTGCCCAACCAGTACATTATGTAGTGGATGGGAGACATTGTCCAAGATGGCATGCAACTGGGACAGCATCCTCTTTTCAGACACCACCGTCAGAGAGTCCAGTTCCATCCCCACAACATTACTGGCCTTACGAATGAGTTTGTTGATTCTGTTGGTGTCTGCTACCCTCAGCCTGCTGCCCCAGCACACAAGAGCAAACATGATCGCACTGGCCACCACCCACTCGTAGAACATCCTCAGCATCGTCCAGCAGATGTTAAAGGACCTCAGTCTCCTCAGGAAATAGACGACTCTGACCCTTCTTGTAGACAGCCTCAGTGTTCTTTGACCAGTCCAGTTTATTGTCAATTCATATCCCCAGGTATTTGTAATCCTCCACCATGTCCAGACTGACCCCCTGGATGGAAACAGGGGTCACCGGTACCTTAGCTCTCCTCGGGTCTACCACCAGCTCCTTAGTCTTTTTCACATTAAGCTGCAGATAATTCTGCTCACACCATGTGACAAGGTTTCCTACCGTAGCCCTGTACTCAGCCTCATCTCCCTTGCTGATGCATCCAACTATGGCAGAGTCATCCAAAAACTCCTGAAGGTGACAAGACTCTGTGCAGTAGTTGAAGTCCGAGGTGTAAATGGTGAAGAGAAAGGGAGATAAGACAGTCCCCTGTGGAGCCCCAGTGCTGCTGATCACTCTGTCGGACACACAGTGTTGCAAGCTCCATAGCAAAGAAAGCCCAGCAGCATCTCTACTTTCTGTGAAGGCTGAGAAAAGTCTATCTCCTGCCCCCCACCCTCACCACATTCTACAGAGGTTGTATTGAGAGCATCCTGAGCAGCTGCATCACTGCCTGGTTCAGAAATTTCACCATCTCGGATCGCAAGACCCTACAGTGGATAGTGAGGTCAGCTGAGAAGATCATCAGGGTCTCTCTTCCCACCATTACAGACATTTACACCACACGCTGCATCCGTAAAGCCAACAGCATTATGAAGGACCCCACGCACCCCTCATACAAACTCTTCTCCCTCCTGCCATCTGGCAAAAGGCACCGAAGTATTTGGGCTCTCACGACCAGACTATGTAACAGTTTCTTCCCCCAAGCTATCAGACTCCTCAATACCCAGAGCCTGGCTTGACACCAACCTACTGCCCTCTGCTGTGCCTATTGTCTTGTTTATTATTTATTATTATTTATTGTAGTGCCTGCACTGTTTTGTGCACTTTATGTGGTCCTGGATAGGACTGTAGTGTAGTGTAGTTTTTATGTTTTTTCTTACGTAGTTCAGTGTAGTTTTTGTATTGTTTCATATAGCACCATGGTCCTGGAAAACGTTGTCTCATTTTTACTATGTTCTGTACCAGCAGTTATGGTTGAAATGACAATAAAAAGTGACTTGACTCGACCTCACTTTAGCATAGAAGAACAAACAGTGACTGTGATAATAAGCACATTGCATCACACATACATCAGTCAGACATTCAAAGGTTTGGGCTCGAAAACAGGCTCAGACTAATTTTTCCAGTTCATAAGAACATAAGAAATAGGAGCAGGAGTAGGCCATCTGGCCCATCGAGCCTGCCTCGTCCTTTGATGAGATCATGGCTCATCTGTCCGTAAACTCAGCTCCATCTACCTGCCTTTTCCCCATAACCTTTAATCCCCTTACTATGTAAAAACCTATCTAACTATTTCTTGAGTATATTTAGTGAAGAAACCTCAACTGCTTCCCTGGGCAGAGAATTCCACAGATTCCCCACTCTCTGGGAAAAACATTTTCTCCTCATCTCCATCCTAAATCTTCTCCCCTGAATCTTGAGGTGATGTCCCCTAGTTCTAGTCTCACCTACCAATGGAAAGAACTTTTCTACTTCTATCTTATCTATTCCTTTCAAAATTTTGTATGTTTCTATAAGATCCTCTCTCATTCTTCTGAACTCCGGAGAGTATAGTCCCAGATGACTCAATCTCTCCCCATAGGTTAACCCCTTCATCCCTGGAATCAACCCAGTGAACCTCCTCTGCACTGCCTCCAAAGCCAGTATATCCTTCCTCAAGTATGGAGACCAGAACTGCACACAGTACTCCAGGTGCGGCCTCACCAGTACCCTGTATAGTGCAGCATGACCTCCCTGCTCTTGAACTCAATCCCTCTGGCAATGAGGGCCAACATTCCAGTTGCCTTCTTAATAACCTGTTGTACCTGCAAGCAAACTTTTTGCGATTCATGAACAAACACTCCCAAGTCCCTCTGCACAACAGCATGCTGCAATCTTTCACCATTTAAACAATAATCTGCTCTTCTATTATTCCTCTCAAAGTGGATGATCTCGCATTTACCAACATTGCATTCCATCTGCCAGACCTTGGCCCACTCACTTAATATATCTATATCCCTCTGCAGAATCTCCACATCATCTTTACAATTTGCTTTTCCACTCAGGTTAGTGTCATCAGTAAATTTTGCTACTCTACACTCAGTCCCCTCTTCCAATGTAAATGATAAACAGCTGCGGGCCCACCACCGACCCCTGCGACACCCCACTCACCACAGACTGCCAACCGGAGAAACACCCACTTATACCAACTCTCTGCCTTCTATTGGTTAAACAATCCGCTATCCATGCCAATACACTTCCTCCGACTCCATGCATCCGTATCTTATTTATAAGTCTCTTCTACGGCACCTTATCGAACACCTTCTGGAAGTCCAAGTATACGACATCCACCTGTTCCCCTCTATCCACAGCATTCATTATGTCCTCAGAGAACTCTAGTAAGTTTGTCAAACAGGACCTTCCCTTTCTGAATCCATGCTGCGTCTGTCTAATGTAACCACTCCTTTCTAAATGTTTTGCTATTTCTTCCTTAATGATAGCTTCAAGCATTTTCCCATCTACAGATGTTAAACTAACTGGCCTATAGTTGTCCATCTTTTGCCTACATCCTTTTTTAAAAAGTGGCATGACATTTGCTGTCTTCCAACCCGCCGGGACCTGCCCAGAGTCTAGAGAATTTTGGTAAATGATTACCAACTGAGGGAATTGGCGGAGGTGTCTACTATAACCTCCGCCAATTCCCTCAGCACCCTGGGATGCATCCCATCAGGACCAGGGGACTCATCTACCTTCTGGCCCTCTAGTTTGCTCATCACTATCTCTTTAGTGATAGTGATTTTATCGAGGTCCTCACCTCCCATTTCATCCGTAACATCCTTCTTTGGCATATTAGACATGTCCTCCACCGTGAAGACTGACACAAAATAGTCGTTCAATGCCTCAGCCATTTCCTTATCACCCAATATCAATTTCTCCTTCTCGTCTTCCAAGGGACCTACGTTGACTTTAGCCACCCTCTTCTGCTTTATATATTTATAAAAACTTTTGCTATCTGTTTTTATATTTTGTGTTAATTTACTTTCACACTCGATCTTCCCTTATCTCTTGTTTAGTTGTCCTCTGCTGCTTTTTAACGTTTTCCCAATCCTCCAATCTCCCAGTACTTTTTGCGACTTTGTACACATGAGCTTTTAATTTGATACTATCTTTTATTTCCTTAGTTATTCAAGGCTTCTCGTTTCCAGGATTCAGTAAATTATTCCTATTTTTACGAATTTGAGCTTTTTTTAAGTGACAGTTCCTGTTCACTCATTAGAATCTTAACTAATATAAAACCCTGAGGGAAAGATCACTATGCAGTTTATTCTATGTAGAAAAGATAAGGTATTAAGAAGCAAGCATGCACATTCTGTGGAATGTGCTGTTAATTTATGACTGTCCAACAAATGATACTTACATTGTAAAGATAAAGTCTTCTTCATTTGTCATGCCTTTTAAAGATGGAGGTTATAAGCATTATTCACCAAGTATAAAATTTATGTATCTTTGTATTTGAAAGTGGATGACAAGAGTTTGTTCTGAGCAAGACTGCGTATAACATTAGTGCCAGTCAGTGCTACCCTAGCTGACAGATTTATAGCCTACATTCAAACAGCTTGTGTATGATGAAAATGGCAGATGTGGTCAGCAACAAATGGATTACTTCATACATGACAGCCACAAATCAGACAACTGTCAGAGTAGCATGGTTCTTGTAGTGAACACCACAGACAGTCACTGCACCAGGAAAAGGCAGTGCATGTTACTTTCTGTTGAAATAAACATCTACAGTGAACACACTGGGGAAACATTCTAAGGCTGCGTTTTTTTTTACGTGTGGTATTGCTGTGGGAACATTGGGCATCAGATTCTCATAATCTTATATTTGTTCCATATGTGGGTTTTCCTCTGACATGGATAAACATCCTTCTTCTAGTAGCATTGAAGACTAGAAAAATCTCATATGAACAAAGTGCAGTTCAGTAATTTGATCAAAGTGAAGATCACTCATAATAAATTGGCTTATTTTTAAACAATAATCCCGACTATCACAAAACTTGGCTGGCACTGATTGCTTCCATCTCTTGCGCCCCTCAAATTTCAGAGTTCAAAGTAACTTCATTATCAAAGTACATATATGTCATCATATACTGCCCTGGGATTCATTTTCTTGTGGGCATATGCAGCAAATTGGTTCCTTAAGGTTGTTATAGCCTTGGGGTGGTATTGGGGACAAGCTCCCACTACCTATTAAATGCTGCCAATGGCATGTGCCTCAAATAGCCTCTGACAATCAAGTCCAGCTCCTGGCCTTCACGTGTGGCTTAGTTACTAAGCTCAGAAGAACTGTTTCTACTGACAGGAGAAGGGGCAAAGGTGGGTCACTGGTGCTTTAAAGCCAGTTGCTTCGGGCAGATGGGGCTCATCAGCTGTGGTTGGCAGCTCATTCAGGAGACAGAAAACTGTGATCTCAAACCTCCACTCATGTGGCTATACCCACTCATGAGGAAGGCTTCAGGAGTAAACCCCGAGGGAAAAATCTGGAGCTGGAGTCCCTAAGGCAGTCTTACGTTGAGTTCAACGTTGACCGGCAACTGCTGTAATAACCGAACAGTCTCTGCCGTTCCTTTGGGTTCATCAGAGGCATGGAGAGGGGGAGTTGCTACATGGACAACAGCTTGCTCTCCATATTGTACTGTGCAGGCTTGTGTATCTAGACAGCTAGGATGCAACATCCATGGCTAACCCTGACCGACAGAGGCCTCAGACCCAGACACTGTAAATCCAAGAAACACGATCGAATTAATGAAAGACCATATCCTTCAGGACGGACAAGCAACCAGTGGGAAACAGACAACCAAGTGCAAATACAAAATCAGATTCAGGTTTATTATCACTGGCATGTGTTGTGATATTTGTTAACTTAGCAGCAGCAGTACAATGCAATACATGATAATATAGAAATAAAAAAAATAAATAAGTATATTAATTACAGTAAGTATATAAATGTATATTGAGTAAGTTAAAAATAGTGCAAAAACAAAAATAAATATATTAAAAAAAGTGAGGTAGTGTTCATGGGTTCAATGTCCAATTAGGAATCGGATGGCAGTGGGGAAGAAGCTGTTCCTGAATCGCTGAGTGTGAGCCTTCAGGCTTCTGTACCTCCTATCTGATGGTAACAGTGAGAAAAATAATAATGATAAATAAATAAGCAATAAATATCAAGAACATAAGATGACTTTAACTTCTGCAATATTAACTACTATCATTTTAGTATGAATAGCTCTAAATAGCATTGAGAACACGAGATGAAGAGTTTTACATTTTGTAACTTCAAAACCTTAAATTAATTAAAAGAGGACACAGGAAGTCCAAAAGTATGGGTGTAGTTCGAGTTCACTTTAAGTGAGGCACGCACGTATCACCTCGAAGCATGATGACGTATGCAATTAACGTATTTTTACATAAACCGGTAATTAATTATTTAGATGGACAAGAATGCTTAATCAAACAATATATATTGAAGAATACTCAAATATTATTGAAATATTAAATACACAATGGTGAGTCCAAAGGTTGTGGGAACAGTTCAGATATGGGGGTGAGTTATCCCCTCGGGTTCAGGAGCCTGATGTTTGAGAGGTAATAATTGTTCTTGAACCAGGTGGTGTGGGTCTGAGATTCTTGTACCTTCTCCCTGGTGCCATCAGCAAAAAGTATTTTGAGTATGTTTCAAAGATTTCTGGTGAAGATGTCAATCAACGAGATGTGTTACAGAGCCATTTGCTGATACCAATCAGATAGGAAGACAAAGCTTCCAGGGGGGGATGCGGTTGGTGGGGTTGGTGGGGTAGCTGGTCCAAATGACAATTCCCTAATAGGTAACTAAGTAAGAACTGGGAGTAAAGAATTGCAATATGGGCATTATTCTTTTATTGATATTATTTGACAGACACTTCCAGTATTTGGCATTCTAATGGGCAATTACACTCAGGCTTTAGATCTAAAGAAATTGTGGATTGAAAGCCTGGTTTTGTTGACATTAATTGTGGAACTTTCTGCACAATGTACTGCAGGACTCCATTGTAAGTTTTCTTTGAAATATTACTGAAAATGTCCTACTTCATCTACATCAAGAATCTGCACACACCTGACAAGTAAGTTTAAATTGTAAACCTCTTAGTCCTCAATCATAAATCCCATACACCATTCAACCAAATGGACTCCCTGTGAGTTGCAGTTTTGTACCAGATTAACTAGAAGTGCTAGCGATTCGGAACAGAGACTTTCAACACATCAATATGGCCTGAATTAAAATATAGTTCCTACAGCTGAAAAGGGGGAATAGAGGGAAGGAGGAGAGGTGAGGGAATGGGAATGAGAGCAGGGGAAGATAAAGGAGGTGTTCAAAATCAATGTCTTCACTTTTACTTTTACTTTTAAAGTGATTTGTTTCCTTGACTGAAATGGTAATGTCTGTTAGATGTAGTGAATCAGCATTTCCCTCAAAAGTTCTTGATTGTCTCGTACTTTGGCCTTGGTAATCTTTTGAACATGATACAAAGAGAGACTTCTATAGATATTGTTCAAATTCCTCCAGTGGTTGGCTGACATAAAAAAATAAAAATAGCTCTATTCACAGAGCTGAATGTTAGGACAGCTTAATTGTGAGTGCTGTAGGTCTACATACAAAGGTATACTGATGACAATTGGCTTTAAAGATGAATGATTAGCCAAGCTAAATGCAGGAGTGTGTGTTCCTGGACTTATCTCCAATGTTAGTTCTTTTTCTTCTGAAGCTATGCAACAACATGATTTACTGAAACCCAAATGGATTTCACCAATTGAGTTTTAGCGCTCGCATTGAGAAAAGTATAGATTAAGATGAGCACAATTTCTGCTTCAGATTGTTTGACTAGCTCAGCTGAACCATGGATTGAACTTCTGGAAAGATTGCAACACAGTTTTGCTGGAAATGATCATGCAAGTGGGAAGAAGCTGTCCATTTTGCTCATAAAAGCATAAAAGTTGATTACAGCCTTGCTGTTTCATACAAGCCAGGAGAGCAGGATATGCTAGTTGAACATCATGAATGTCTACCCCTAGTGTTGTGCAGTGCTTTAGTATGCTTAACAGCTAAATCAGAATCTGGATGAAAGCATTGCAGCCTTTTAGTGGACAAGTGATGAATTACTGATCACATTGGCTATGTAACAAATTTAAAGGAGTAGTTGGGAGAATGCAAAGATCACAGAGCCCAAAGGTGAGAAGAAACTAAATTTCATCCAGGCATCTGTTATTGGACAGGCATTTGAGACTTCAGAATGCATGCGGAGATTTACCACATCATCTGAGTATGTAAGGGCCCAACTCTTTCTTTTCCAATAGGTGCCATGCTGACGTATTCTGCAGTTTTCCATGTATGAGATACATTCAGTGGCCACTTTTTTTAGCTATACCTGTACACCTTGCTCATTAATGCAAATTACTAATCCTCCAATCATGTGGCACCAACTCAATTCATAAAAGCATGCAGACATGGTCAGGAGGTTCAGTTCTTGTTCAGATAGAACCTCAGAATAGGGAAGAAATGTGATCTAAGTGACTTTGACTGTGGAATAGTTCTTGGTGCCACGCAGGGTAGTTTGATATCCCAGAAAGTGCTGATCTTCTGGGACTTTCATACACAACAGTCTCCCGTGTTTGCAGTCAGAGGGGAATGGCCGGACTGTTCAAGTTGGCAGGAAGGCGACAGTAGCTCAAATACCCACACGTTACAACAGTGGTGTGTAGAAGAGCATCTCTGAACCCACAACATGCTGAACCTTGAAGCGGACGGGCTACAGCAGCAGAAGACCACAAACTTACTGATTTCTGAATTTGCCTCAATGCATCACATCACAAATGTCAGCACTAATTAATTCTGTCAGAAAATTTTAAACTCTAAACTACCCTCTAATAATCCCTAACCTGAATTTTTAAGTTCTTGAGAAGAGGAAAGAAATACCTGAACGAATGACATGACTGGTGTGGAAGTATGTGACATCTAGCTATTGAGTCTGTATGGTGTAATTGTTGCATTAAGGGACACTTAGTAAAAATCTGCTCGAAAACAAAATCATGGCAGGCTTATTTAATTCTGAATTAACAGAGATCTTAATTGGATATTGAAGCAGTTTTAAACAGGGTGACAGGTCTCCCAAGATCTATTTCTTGTTCAGAGTTCATCATGTATTTATAGAGAAGCTGCAGTTCATTAAAAAGTTTGTGAGTAAATGAAACAGTTATTATTTAGAAATAATAACTAGATAACAACTTTATCTGGTTAAAAGAAAATCCATTATCTTACATCCACAAAAGGTCAAATTGTATAGGTAAGATTTTCAAAGGTGAATAAAGAAAGGGTACAAATGCAGGAAGAAAGAAACAGAGAAAGCATGGAAAGCACAGTGCGCATTAATATAGCACTCTAAACTAAGACCTGACAAGTTACCTCACAGAGTCACATATATGTACAAACACATTTATACCCTCAAGTCCTGCCGGGAGTCTCCAGATAGTAATTAAAAACAAAATCCCTGGCTGAATTTTCCATTTTCTGCGGATTCTGAAACCAGTTGTAACATGTCCACCTCAAAGAATCAGTATTATCCTGCCTTCACCGATTGTGTTACTGGCGATGGTAAAGAAAGTTTCTTTAATAAATATTCATACAAAATAAAAGCAAAGGATACAGTTCTTGATTTACTCCAGTAGTTTTTAAGGCACCCTCACTTGACATATCCTAAATTCCCAAAAATCAACCAAAATGAAAACAGTATTGCAGGTGATGTTTGCATATTTTCCAATTAATAACCAAATGATTGCCAACGGCCGACAGCACTATGATGTGATTCTGGCTCTGGTCTCTCCCTTTCCTGTTGTTACATTCAGCGACTTTGAATCGGAGCAGCCTGCAGATAACATACGCTGAGCTGAACTGAATTATGCCTAGAATCTTTCGATTTTGTATTTTATATTCTGTGTTTTCTCACTTGTTCTGTTTTGTTGCTGGTTGCATGATTTGTTTTTTTGTGTGGGAAAGGATGAAGGGGTGTTTGTTGTTTTTCTTTGGATGGGTTCTGTGGTTTTCTTCTCTGCTTCGTGGCTGCCTGTGGGAAAATGAATCTTTGGGTTGTATACTGCATACATTCTTTGAAAATAAATGCAATTTGAATCTTGAGGAACATTTAGTAGTGCCAAATAATTTCCACTAATAGAAACCAAAATGTGACCAGTCCTTTACAAAACATGGTCTAGATCCTGAAATTCATACTGTGGAGCCAAGGATGCCTGTATGTGATTTCTCTTCATGTGAGATAACCCTTGCACACCAACCACCATATGGACACGACAGAGTAAGGTCATGATTCAGTGGCAAATGGGCAAATGAGACCAAGATGATTGGACACCATACTCACACACACAGAAATGCAAACACGAGGAGGTACAAGGTCAAACTTGACAAGGTACAAGGCTGATTTTATTAAAACCTCTGATAGAAATGATAAGATCACACTTGGAATGAAGACGATAACATGTTGGAATGTTTGATCAGGTCATGTAGAACTCTTGAAATACTTCATCACCAAAAACTGCCCATGTCACAGAGTCAAACTTCTTACTTCCTGATACACAAATTCTTATTTCTCTCTACCTTCTCTCCCATTTCTCTATTTCCTTTCCTGTGAAGCTGAGATACATCTTAAGTTGTGCAGGGACACATCATCAGTGATGTAACCTGGTTCAATTGGTGTCTTGGGTCTTTCAACATGAGACACTCTCACCCAGGGGACCCAGCTAGGGTTGATCAGGCCCTGACTTGTGTCCCAGCAGCATTGGTCCACGGGTCACACCTCTTGATCCACAGACTCCTGGAGGCTCGCTCAGCAACCTCTGTGATGGCCCTGATGGCTCTTTTCTTTGCAACTCCCATAATGCCAAGAAAAGTATAGGTTCTGCAAAGTGATCAGTCAGCAAAACCTCTACATCCCATCTCTATATGCTCACATTATGCCCACCACCCCTGTCTCTACCAGCTCCAGAGTGGCTTTCTTACACTCAAACGCCTCCTCAATACAGTTTTTGCAAGGAACTATCATTTCAACCATGACTCACCTGTTTCTGACAGAGTGACCATGTCAGGCCTCAGGGATGATCATCTCCTGCAATGTTTCTGTTGTTGTTGAGTTCAGTGCTGTCATCCAGTTCCACTTCACTTGTTTCCATCACTGTCAGAACATATGTAGCAATAGCTTCTCTTACCACTGCTTTCACATCATCATGTGAATCCCTGAAGTCTATCATCATCTCTATTCTCTTTTACATCTTGTCATGTCACTTATCTCCACATCTATCTCTCTCTCTCTCTCTCTCTCTCTCTCTCTCTCTCTCTCTCTCACACACACACACACACACACACACATACACACACAATGCTGTTGTCCACTGATAGACAATGTCCTCCTCAGAAGCTATTCCTCATAAATGTTCTCCTGGACTCAACATCCTCAATGTTTTCCACCCTGTCTTTCTTTTTCCTCAGAGTACTCATGCCCTAATATATTCACCAATCCCCACCTTCCCTTAGTTAGCCTCCCACTGGCTCTTATCCATGCTGAGCCACATAATTGATCAGTAGCCCAGTCACAGAGTTATAGTACACCTTGGAAAATGACCCCTCAGCCTTTGTGTGTCAATGTCAACCAAGATGTATATTCAAACTGATCCCATTTCCCAGCACTTGGCCCAAATCCCTCTAAGTTCTTGTCATATACCTCCCCACATTCTTCTTAAATGTACCTAATCCATCTGCATCAACTACTTTTTTTGGCAGCTGGCTCCATATATCTACCACTCTGTGTGTGAAAATGTGGCACTTTAGGGTTTTAGCAACCCTTTTTTCTCTAACCATAAAACTATGGCATCTAGTTCTTTAATCCCCTGCCCTGGACAACACCCACCCTATCATGGTTTTATAAGTTATATAAATCAATCTCTCCTTGTTCTCCTACGCTCCAACAAGTAAAGGTTCAGCCTGTCTAATCTTTCCTGATAACTCAGTCTCTTGAAGACTAGCAGCATCCTGTTTTTTCCCAAACAACACACACAAAATACTGGGGGATCTCAGCGGGTCAGGCAGCATCTCTGGAAGTAAATAGAAGGTCAAAGGCTGGAGAAGAAGGAATCTGATAGGAGAGGAGAGTAGACCATAAAAGGAAAGGAGGGAGGAGGGGCCTCGGGGGAAGAGATAGGTTATTGACAAGAGGAGAAAGGTAAGAGTGGAGTGGGGAATAGAGGAAGAGGAGTGGGGAGGGGGAGGAGATTTTTTTACTGGAAGTAGAAATCGATATTCATGCCATCAGGTTGGAGGGCAGCCAAATTGAATATAAGGTGTTGCTCCTCCACCCTGAGGGTGGCTTCATCGTGGCACAAGAGGAGGCCATGGAGAAACATACCAGAACAGGAATGGGAATTAAAATGTTTGACCACTGGGAAGTTCTGCTTCTGGCAGATGGAAAGGAGGTGTCTGCCAAAGCGAGCCCCCAATATACAACAGGTCTCACCAATGTAGAGGAAATTTATTGGTTGAAATTTATTCTTATTTAGTATTCTGTCTTGAAAAGACGTGCAATGGGTACAAATTACATCTTGATTTTTGCAATTTATCTCATGACTTTGGCACAGCAAAGCACCAAAAGACACTTCGCTGCAGTGTTATTAAATGTTGGAAGTCTTCATAGGGTGGGATTCATATTTACTAGCCTTACACAAGAGACATCTGTCATGGGAATGGAGAGTTAACCATCCTCAGCCAATGGCTGACTTTCTAACCAATCACTAACAGATTGTTCTATTGCAACAACAGCTGTGGTCAATGATTTAACTGGTAGACAGCTGGAGGATATGAAAAAAAATAACATTTCTTTCCCATTTTCCAAACTAATTTCAGTTTTCCACTAACAAACAAAGAAATTGAATTATTTCAAAAAAACCTTTCCAAAACAAGCTGGCTTTTATGACTTCATTAGTAAATTTTTAGAGGAAGATTTATCATTGCACAGAAGATAAAATGCCCAAGGCATTACTCAGCTGCTTATTCAGAATGTGTAAGTATATCATTGCTATGTCCCTGGGTCATGACCACTCAGAGTGGAGAAAGAATAGTGGGAATGCTATTGAGAACATAGAGTCATTTGTCTGGAGCAAAGATAAAGCACAATATCAATGCCAGAAGGAACTCATCACCTCCCCAAACTACTCACTCAAATATCCTGCAAAGCATGTTCTGAGTTGCCCACCAAAATGTGTCAAGGGCAAATGCCATCTCCCTGGCCTTACACTCAGCTCTGGAACATTTAGATAACAAAGACCTCTAAGTCAGACTCCTACTTATTGACTATAGCTCTAACTTTCAAAACCATAATTCCAAACAAACTCATCTCCAAATTGTTAAACCTAGGTTGCAGCACCTGAATACAGACCACAATCAGTAAGAATACATAGCAACACCTCCACCACAATTTTCTTCAGTTCTGCTTCCCTGAACCTCAGCTCTTTTACTTCCTGTACAGTCATGACTCTGAGTTAAAATCTGCTGTAACTCCACCTACAAATTGGCAGGTGATTCTATTGTAGTGGGCTGAATCTCAAACAATGTTAGTAAGGACAACAGGAAGGAAATAGGGAGCCAGCGGGAAAACATTTCCCTCAAAATCAGCAAAACAAAAAATGTGGCAATTGACTTCAGAAAGCAGGGCAGAGTACATACCCCTGTCTGTATTTGTACTGCTGAAATGGAGATGGGTGAGAACCAACAATTTATCCTGGTCCAACCAAGATGGCACTATGGGCAAGAAACACACCACTGTCTCTAATTCCTCAGAAATCTAAGTAGGTCCCGAATGAACCTCACCAATTTTTGCCAATGCATCATAGAAAACATTCTATCCTGATGCATCACCACTTGGTATGGCAACAGCTGTGGCCATGACCACAAGAAATTTCAGAGAGTTATGAACAAAGAAAGTTTCCCCTTTATTGACCCAGCCTATATTTTCCCTGTCCTCAGGAAAGTAGCCAATAAGATAAAAGACCCCCTGCCCAGTCATTCCCTCTTCCCCACCACCACCTCCATCCAGCAGAAGATACAAAAATCTGAAAACTCATACCACCAGGCTTAAATTCTATCCCACCATTATAAGACTCCTGAACTGAACTTTTATAAAGTTGAACTCTTGATCTCACAGTCATCACAGCTCTTGTACTTAATCTGCCTCTCTGCACTGCACTTTCTCTATAACTGTAACACTATATTCTGTGTTCTGTTCTTGTCTTCCCTTTTGTGCTACCTCAATGTACTTATGCTTAAAATGATCTGTGTCTGGATGAACTTGAGAACCTGAGTTTTAGGGAAAGCTTGAATAGGTGAGGAGTTTATTCCCTGGACTGTAGGAGAATGGGGGGAGATTTGATAGAGGTATACAAAATTATGAGGGGTATAGATAGGGTAAATGCAAACAGCCATTTTCCACTAAGGTTGGATGAAACTAGAGGCAGAAGTTTTAGGTTTAGTGTGGAAGATTAAATATTCAAGGGGAACCTGAGGGGGAATTTCTTCATTCAGAATGTGGTGCAATTGTGAAACAAGCTGCCAGAGGAAGTTGTGGATGTGGGTCGGATCTCAGCGTTTAATGGAAGTTTGATTAAGTACATGGACGGGGGAGGGGCTGTGGTATGAAAGGCTATGCTCCAGGTGTAGGCTGATAACAGTTTAATACAGACGAGATGGGCTCTATGACAACAGAAAGTGGGGCAATATACACACCCATGTACCTATTAACCAGAGGTCTAAATATCACTATTGGTTTGTCCTGGTCTAACTACATAGATTCTATGACTAAGGAAACGCACCAGTGTCCCTGCTTCCTCAGAAGGCTAGGGAAATTCAGCATGTCCCAAATGACCCTCATCAATTTTTATAGATGCACCATAGAATGCACCCTGTAAGGATACACCACCGTTTGTTATGTCAGCTGCCTTCTCCAAGGTTACAAGAATTTGCAAAGAGTTCTCGACATATCTCAGTCCATAACGAAATCTGACTTTCTGTCTATACTTCTTGCTGCCTAGGAAATGCAGCCAAAAGAGTCAAAGATCCCTTCCATCCCAGGTATTCTCTCTTCTTCCCCTTCCATTGAGAAGAACATACAGAAGTTTGAAAAGTTTAATTCTTGAATAGATTTCCTGTATAATAAAGTGGCCTCTTGATTTCAGTCTGTCTCATCATGGTTCTTCTACCTTATTATCGACCTAAGCTGTACTTTCTCTGTAAGTGTAACACCATATTTTCCATTCTATTATTATTTTTCTCCATGTATTTTTGTTTTGAACTTATTTGTGTGGGAGGTATGCAAAAAGAAAGTTTCTCCCTGTATCTTAATACCTATGGCAGTAATAAACCAATTCTAATTCCAATTAACAGGCCAGAGATTTCCATATTTCAGTGGTGATTTTACATTTTCTTAATGAAGGTTTTGAGAACGTCTGTGAAGTATTCTGTCTGTCTTTCTGGAAATGCCTTGGCACGACATGATTCGAGGTGAAGTGCCTATTTCCAGATTAAGGAATCAGGCAGGGCATACAAACAATATGCTCTCCCCAACACAGATGGCTGACAATACTAGTACCCTGATGCTGGAGATAATGGATTGTGGAGGAGATGCCAGTTCATTTATCCTGCAAGTATATTTGGACAAGTCCACAAGATAATACCCCTGCGATGCTTTGAAGTGCCAACTCTAGGAAGAGATTTTAGAAGGCGGGGGAGGGCATAAATGGAAGGTCAGAAAGAGAAAGAAAGGTACTGGAAAGACCTTTTACCTTTTGACCTTTTACCTCTTCTTCAAGTACCTGCCTTGTACTTCCCCCTGGTATCCCACTTCCTTCCTTTTCTCCTATGGTCCACTCTCCTCTCCTATCAGATTCCTTCTTCTCAGTCCTGAAGAAGGGTCTCGGCCTGAAACATCAATTTTTTTATTCAGTTCCATAGATGCTGCCTCATCTGCTGAGTTCCTACAGCAGTTTGTGTGTGTTGCTTTGGATTTCTGCATCTGCAGACTTTCTTGTGTTTGTATATTTCAACTTGCTGAGTTGTCCTATTCTAGAACAATAAATGTGTACAATTAAGAATTAAAAATCTTGGGGCTTTGCAATATGCAAAGTGGAATATTCTTGAAACTTCTTATGTTGACACACCTTAGAAAGTGTTTCTCACTCAAGTAAGGCTGGATATTTCTCACAGTTATCTTTCATCATCTGACTGAATGGATCTTGGTTATTTATGAAGTGTGGTGTAGTATTTTGAGCACTACCAAAATTCACTGAAGTGGCTCAGCTGTGGGGAATAAGGCTGTGTCTGATGAGATCCATGTGTTCTCATAGTGCATTTTTCAAATCAGGACATTATTTCACAGATGCACAATCCACTTCTTTTAGTGGTGAGGAACTCGAGATGAATTATATACAGACACAAAACTCTTACCATAGATATATAATGCGCAAATCACGTAATCCATGCCAGACTCAGTCTGTAGAACTCCAAGCACCTTATTCCCTCCCCCTTGTCCGTTCCTCCGTCTAGAAATCAGTAAGAGATAGAATGGAGAGTTGAGCATGATTATAACACAGGAACAGCTAATGGATAACAGAGATTGTGGTGCATGCTGCTCATACCATGCTATCAAGATATGGCATGACATGAAGGATAACATGATAAAAGGTTTTGAAAATGTTCTTTTTAGGGATGCTTATTTTTAGAATACCTAAGTTATAGGTATAAATATAAAACAAGGACAGATTTTCCAGTGGCAGATTTGTATCATGTTTTTACATATAAGTTAAGGAAAGGATTTATATTCTTGTCCTATTTATTAATAAAATGTACATGATCAGAGTTTATCCATAATATACCCATGTGCTTTCAGAATTTTTCCATAATGTACCCATGTACTCTCATGACATTCGATGAAGCAGGCAATCATTTTTCCATTTGCTGTTTTGAAAAATGCTGTCTGCCAGCTACCTACCAAATCATGGAACATATTGTCAGATAGTTATCAATGCTCTAATTACATCTAATCCACAAATGGAAATTGATTTTTATCATACAATTCAGTGAAGATTTATTCAGTTGATTTTCTTTTAAAGTCACTTTATTCAACAAGGTAATACTGGATAATGAAATGACATTTAATTTAATTTAAGAGCTGTATGGTTATAAACTATGAATATTATGTTCTTTAAGCTTGCTCCATTTTTTCAGTTCTATAATTATGTTACATTCTGTTGACAACAATTTTCAGTTTACATTTATCGTAATGATATTGCACGGATATTTCTATATTTTTCATGTCTTTATCTGAGTAAACAAATGAACAAGGAACAGTTCTGAATAATGTTAAAAGCTATAGTTCTGTGGTCTTGGATCTCAGCCTGAAAAGATTGCCAAAGATATACACTTATGCTACACCATTTCCAAGTGCTTTTGCATAATGGTTTGTCACACAACTCAGATTTCCTCTGTAAATTACAGCACCATCTGTGTTCTTATGTTTCACTTCTAACATTTTGAACTCCTCCAGAAACAGTCCCAAAGTTGATTCAGCCCCCCATTTTCAAACAATACTCCACAGATGTTCCTGACTTTTCCTTTCATCAGATCACCAGGAAAGCATGTTGCCTTATTGGGCTTATCAAAGGAGTAGCAAAAAACAAATAGCAACTGTCAAACTTAACCTTGGAAACTCAAATTATTTTGCAATAAAGTTATCATGAGATGATGGGTTGGAACTACTGCTTAGTGAACCCTTTGAGGATTCTTTGTGAAATTTCATCGTCCACTGTTTTATCATTAATCCTTTTAACTCAATGTGTTGATGCTTTAACTCCTTAACATGCTCACTGCTAATTATTAACATTGTGGGGGCTGCATTGCAGTTTTCATACATTATTTATATCTGTGCAAAGGAATCAGTTAATCAGTAAAAACTATTGAACAATTAAAATAAGTGAGTCACACATGAAACTAGTTATCCAGTTTTTTTTATTGATTGAATTCCACAACACAATTTATTCAAACCAACACATTTACCACAAACCTGAGTTTGCTATATGATCGAGCTTGCAGGATTCCACTTATTCTCCCAGATTATAGAAGACTTCTCAAATTTTAGTAATTCTTCCAGCACAGGGGCAATGAAATGCTTTTTGTTAAAGATTGTTGATATTGATAAACAAATTTTATAAGTTTGTCAATATCAGCAAAGATTTAATATGGACTTTTTAGACTATGGTTCAATTTAATTTTGTTTTAGAAAAACAAACAAAGGTAATGGTTTTAAATCCAATAATTCATGGTGAAAAACAATATGCTGAGCAATAAAATATTTATATTTGCATATAAAATGGAAGTTTTGACCAAAGAATATTTTATCAACGAACACACATTGGACTAGTGTTGCCTGATTGCACTGATTTGTGGAAGCTTTTACATTTGAGATTATTCTAATTACCTTTAATGAAAATTTGAAACTTAATGTCAACTTCCAATTCCTGAGCTCCAGGAGGAAGCAGAGATCCCAGCAATCATGGGAAATCTTATTGCAACTCTGCAAGACGTGAAAGCACAGAGGAACATCTGGAGAAATTTCTGAAATGCCGGTTTGCTGCCGCTGTTACTATGTGATCGCGAATCTTCCGGAGGGAAGGCCCCAAAATCCCCGGCTTTGCCTACTGCTGGCGACCGAGGCTGAGGTCGAAGCATTCCGATAGAGATGGTGCTCGGTACTCAGTGTTGGAGGGCTGATCAGAGCTCGAAGTTTTCGGACAACTTAGAGTCGGACTGTGGTCAGGCACGGCAGGGAGAGTTTTCTTCCTTCTTCTGTCTGCGTGAGATGTGGGACTTTCGAGAGACTTTGAACTTTTTTACTGTGCCCATGGCCTGTTCTTCATCAAGTTATGGTATTGTTGCACTGTTGCAACTATATGTTATAATTATATGGTTTTTGTTAGTTTTTCAGTCTTGGTCTGTCCTGTGTTTCTGTGATATCACACCGGAGGAATATTGTATCATTTCTTAATGCATGCATTACTAAATGACAATAAGAGAGGACTGCGTGTCCTCATAATCTAATCTAAAAAAAAGTTGCTAGTGAGACCACATACAGAGTATTGTGAACAGATTTACTTCCTCTCTTTAAGGGAAAATATTACTTTACTGGAGGTGGTTCAGAGAAGTCTTACTAGAGTGCTTCCATGCATGGATCTGTTGCACTCTGAGGACAAGTTATCCAGTTTTACCTCTATTAATTGAAGTTTCAAGAATGAGAGGAAATTTTATGATCATAAAGTGAGCAATATATTTTTTTTTCATATTTTCTTACATAATGCCCTTGTTAATATTTCTACTGCTATGCTGTGAGGTAGATTATATTAGCGGTTTTCTGTAAAAGCAGTGTGCCATGTTGGAAAGTGTGCTTTGGCTTCGGCTAAGATATGGATCCATGTTGTGCAACTTAGGAATGTGAGTCAGCTGATCAGGATTTGTGGGGAAGCGTTTTCTGAAGGACAGTACGGTGGTTTGGGGTCTTTTAGCAGGAGCTGGGGAGCGGAGGACAAGGGAAAATGCTGCAGAATGCCATTGGAAGGAGATTTCCCATTGCAAGAAGTGCTTTGTGCAGATGAATGGCTCCAAGGAGGAAGGGCCGATACTCCTGAGAGAGAGCCATTTCATTTGAGATGGTCTTTGAGGGGAGTTCAGAATGTGGCAGGTACATTAATGCAGATCGTGGGTCCAGCGTGTGAGTAAAAGGATACACTCCTGTTTAATCTGAGCTCCAATGTTATGAGCACATTGGATTGGTTTAACCGTAATGGATCCAGTTATTTTTCAGTAACTGTTTGTTAAAGTTGAAAAATTGGTAAATATATTTTCTTTATCATTTAATGCTGGTGTATGATCTGTCATTTCTGGGCTATCGTTAGCAGTGTATGGGCAGTATTTGAACAGCATTCACTCAGATTGAGGTTCCTTAAACTGAAACATCATGATGTTCCTCTTTGGTTGAACCCCAAATCATACCAATTGTTGATGTGCATTGTTTATGAAAGGTGAGCTTCTCACTGCTGGGTCACATGGATGCCAGCAGAGTCTGTGTAAGAGCCCTGGTGAGAAGGTTACACCTACAATATGGGTGGGGGCCATTCAGCCCATCAATATATTCTGGCTGCCAGAACAATCGCATCATTTCACATTCTTGCATATTTGTCTGTTATAACAGTGCCCACTCAAACTTCCCTCCCCCACAATCCCCAATTGACTCTTCTACCACCTATCTACGTTGAGACAATTTACAGAAAGCAGTTAATCTAAAAAGAACACATTTTTCAGTTATGGGAGAACACCAGAACACCAACAGCAAGTGAGAAGATAGAAATTCCTGATGGAGAGAACCACACGTCAGTGTTTTTACCCAGGTCATCGAGCTTTGTGGCAGAAGCTCTACCTGGTATGCCACTCTACCGCTCTTGCAGGACAAATACAACGGAACTTTACAATGCTTCAGGAGGTATCTCAAAGAGCTGAAATCTACGGGGTCACTAACAGAGCAGAAAATTTCTGATATATTATGATTTCAAAGAAGATTCAAGAGATTTGGTGACATTTGAAGCAGCAACAAATGTTGGTATTTGTAGGTATCTGATAGAATGCCAGGAATTCAAGTGGATTGCAATCCTTCAAGGAACTTTCTTCAGTAGTCATGCTAAAAAGGAGCACATTGGAGATTTGATCCTGCACCAAGGGATGATACTGAAATGCAGCTGAAAAGTAGAAAATTCCCCAGTACAAATTGCTTTTGATAAATTACACCCAATTAGTCAATAATCTTCAAACAGACTATTTCAGTGACAATACTATCAGACGCAAGTCAGATACCAACTGCATTAATACTGACATCATTTTGCATCAAGGTGAAAACATTTCGGTTGTTGGAATCAAAATATAAAGCTATCTTCACCTAAAAATTCTACTGCACAACACAATTTTATGCTGTATGTGCTATACATTATAACTTCATAGGGAAATTCTTCACAGTATGGGCTTTAGGATATATTGAAAGATTTACAAAGACAGTTTTTTTTACATTTGATGGCTGACATAGTAATGTACAAACACTCTTGACTCTTATGGAGGTGTGCAATGCATTACCTCCATTGGATATCATCTCAATTATTGTAACACGTGCACATGTGGCTCACAGTTGTTATGCAGAGTCAAGTTTTCATGTCAGGTGTGCGACCTGCTTCATCATACCTTGAGTGAGACGAAGGTTATGGAGCAGGGGCTGTGATTTTATCTCAGGTCCAGCTTGTTAAATACTTTTCTTTCTGGTCAGTTCTTCCTTTGCGTTCCAGTCCCTGCAAGCACTAGCCATACCCCAGCTCATCAATCAGACACTGGGGCTGACCTCCCCCTTGTAAAATCCAATTAGAAATCCAGACACTCCTCCCAGCATTTGGTTGCATCCTCTCCAAATCCATATCTAGGTGGGATCTGGATCCATAAGGTCCAGATCCCACCTAGACTGATTTGCCAGTCTTCCCTCTGACCTGCTGGAACAGTGATAATGTACTCCCCAGTGGCAGATCCCACAGAGAAAAGGGTTGAAGAACAGTACTGAGTCTTTTTGGCCTTAAGGCACAGAATGGGTGTGTGAGTACTTGTGTGTTGTGTGTGGCAAAGAGACAGACAAAGAAAGCGGTGGCAAGAGAGAGAGGGACTAAGAGACAGACTGGGAAAGAGAAAAGTGGGGTGAGAGAGAGAAGTGAGGGGAGAGAGAAGAAGAGAAAGAAGTGACGGGAGAGAAAAGAAGAGAGAGAGGCAGAGAGAGAGAGAGAGAGAGAGAGAGAGAGAGAAGGAGAGAAAGGGAAGGAGAGAGAGAAGAGGAAGAAGAAGACAGGGAGACAGAATAATGTGGAAGTGAATAGAGCCGATGTGTGAAAGAAGTTCTAGGAGAAGCCATTTCTATAGATAGTCTGACTGCAACGTAGCTAAAAGTGGAACCAGAGGAGGGCATTCAGCTTACAATAGGGAGACATTGAAGGAAGCTGCTGCAAGTGTCTCTTTCAGTATAAGGTAGGCAAGGAGCAGAAAGAGGGGTGGTCACAGACAGTGCATTTATGATATTGATACAAGGCAAGAACCTGGAATTTAAATAGGAACCAGCTGGTGAACTGGGCACAGGTCTGGAAAGTTTTAACAAATTCAAAATCTTTGGAGAGCGAAGAAACCTAGTTAGCAAGGAAGGAGGGGTCAAAGCCAGGGTATTGAATGACAGTGTTGAAAGAAACTGGGGGAAGTAATTCCTAGGAAGAGGGAGTAATGTGCAATATAATACCACGAAGGACTTTGGAATGAAAAATGAACAAGGTAAGGATCTCATGGGAGAGATAAATATGGAGACATGGGAAGGAAACTAGAGAGAGAGGAGGCTTTGCCAATCAGCATGTGGGAAATCTGACTGTATGATAGAGGCAGTTATGATGAGGAGAGAAATTCAAGAGTTCTACACGTCCTCTTCAATAGATAGGAAAAGGAAATCTTTGTTCATATTCCCTGTGGTCATTTATAACACACTTTACACATCACATTGTTGCAGCTTACCTCTTGCTTTGATCTGACCCATCCATACCACACAGAGAATAAAACCAACAGGTTTTTTTTGCTTTGATCTGACCCATCCATACCACACAGAGAATAAAACCAACAGGTTTTTTTTCCTTTGATCTGACCCATCCATACCACACAGAGAATAAAACCAACAGGTTTTTTTGCTTTGATCTGACCCATCCATACCACACAGAGAATAAAACCAACAGGTTTTTTTGCTTTGATCTGACCCATCCATACCACACAGAGAATAAAACCAACAGGTTTTTTTTCCTTTGTTCAGCCTGAAATGCTAATTTAATTCAGATTTCTTCAGAGGTTTGCAGCATCACAAAGACTAGCCTTTGAATCGACTTAGATGGCTTCAGGCTCTCTAGGGAGTATTAGATGGTAACAAAAGCACAACATCTGAATGCAACGTTGAAAACATGTTTCAGAAGTTGCTTTGTCTCTAGACAAGCTGTAGAGGTACAGTTACAACTCTGCCATCCAGCTGAAATGTAGAGAATTCCCCATTACAAATCCCTTTGTCTAAATACACCTAATCATTCAATCATCTTCAACCTGAGAGACTACAGTATTTCAGTGACAATACTGTCAGCTGCAAGTCTGATATCAACTGTGTTAATACTGGCAGCATTGGGCATCAAAGTGAAAACATTCTGGTTGTTGGAATGATACCTTGCACAAAGGAAGGTGGCAGTGTTTAATGGAGGTCAATCATCCCAGCCTCAAGACCTCACTTCAAGAATTCTTCCATGAATGCCCTGGCCCAATCAGTTTCAGCCACTTTATTGACGACTTTTCTTCCATTACACAGTGCTATACAAAAGTCTTAGGCATATATACAAAACAGGGTGCTTAAGACTTTTGCACAGTACTGTATTCGTCAATGTGAAGCAGAGAGTGAGTTTGTAAATCTGGCCGGAACAAAGGATATTGGGAATGGAACACTGTGGGAGAGGTGTGAGACAGGTGGCAGAGAAGGAGTGCTAGGGATTGGCGGGGGAATGTGGTGAGGGTGTAGATTCATCCAGCCCTGAGACACCAGGTAAGGTCATTTGATTCCAAGCAATTAGTTATCGATCATTACAGCATGTCTCTCTGGTGCTCCCTGCTCCCTGCCACCGTCCCACTCTCAGTCCAGGATGGAGACCCATATCAGAATCAGGTATGATTCTGATACCTGACCTATGGTCACCTACGTCATAAAATTTGTATTTTTGGGGGAGCGCAGCATTACAGTGCAATAGATAAAATTACTACCGTACTGTGCAGATGTCTTAGCCTCTTTCGCAAAATATATGTGCTTAGAACTTGTGCACAGTACTATAAGGATGTAAGAAGGAATGAAGATGATTGGAAAATGCTCAATTCCATTCAGAAATGAAGCAGCTTAAACGGTAATATTTAGGAACAGGGTGAAGTGCACAGCAATATATCATACAAACATTTTAGGCATTGATCATCTTCAACAAGAGACAGTCTAACCACCTCCATTTTGAAGCTTAATGGTGTTACCATTGCCAAATTCTTTATCCTCAGCACCTTGAGCATCTCCATTGACTAGAACCCATCTGCACCAATAATGTGAGTTTAGTAGGCAAAGCGTTCAATGTAGTTGAACATTTCAACATCAACTGATCCACAACCTACGGAGTCACTTTCAGGGGCTCCACAATTCACCTTCTCAGCATTTTTCTATCTGTTTATTGATCTATTTATCTTCTTTTGCAGATTGTTTTTTTTGTTAATCTTTGTTTATGTAGTGTTTCATAAATTCTATTTTATTTCTTTATTTACCTATGAAAAAATGAATTTCCAGTAGTATATGGTAACATATATAGTATGTATTTTGATCATAAATTTAGTTTAACTTTAAATCTTTGAACTTGTGCCATCCAGCACAAAGCATCCTGTTTGGTTTACATTCCATCCACCAGGCTATTCTGGACTGGATATTGAGCAATGAGGGAGGGTTAATTAGCAATCTTGTCGTGAGTAGCCCCTTGGGTAAGAGTGACCATAATATGGTGGAATTCTTCATTAAGATGGAGAGTGACATAGTTAATGCAGAAACAAAGGCTGAACTTAAAGAGGGGTAACTTTGAAGGTATGAGACGTGAATTAGCTAAGATAGACTGGCAAATGACACTTAAAAGGTTGACGATGGATATGCAATTGCAAGCATTTAAAGATCGCATGGATGAACTACAACAATTGTTCATCCCAGTGTGGCAAAAGAATAAATCAAGGAAGGTAGTGCACCTGTGGCTGACAAGGGAAATTAGGGATAGTATTAATTCCAAAGAAGAAGCATACAAATTAGCCAGAAAAAGCGGCTCACCTGAGGACTGGGAGAAATTCAGAGTTCAGCAGAGGAGGACAAAGGGCTTAATTAGGAAGGGGAAAAAAGATTATGAGAGAAAACTGGCAGGGAACATAAAAACTGACTGTAAAAGCTTTTATAGATATGTGAAAAGAAAAAGATTGGTTAAGAAAAATGTAGGTCCCCTACAGACAGAAACAGGTGAATTGATTATGGGGAGCAAGGACATGGCAGACCAATTGAATAACTACTTTGGTTCTGTCTTCACTAAGGAGGACATAAATAATCTTCCGGAAATAGTAGGGGACAGAGGGTCCAGTGAGATGGAGGAACTGAGGGAAATACATGTTAGTAGGGAAGTGGTGTTAGATAAATTGAAAGGATTAAAGACAGATAAATCCCCAGGGCCAGGTGGTCTGCATCCCAGAGTGCTTAAGGAAGTAGCCCAAGAAATAGTGGATGCATTAGTGATAATTTTTCAAAACTCTTTAGATTCTGGACTAGTTCCTGAGGATTGGAGGGTGGCTAATGTAACCTCACTTTTTAAAAAAGGAGGGAGAGAGAAACCGAAGAATTATAGACCGGTTAGCTTAACATCGGTGGTGGGGAAAATGCTAGAGTCAGTTATCAAAGATGTGATAACAACACATTTGGAAAGCGGTGAAATCAACGGACAAAGTCAGCATGGATTTGTGAAAGGAAAATCATGTCTGACGAATCTCATAGAATTTTTTGAGGATGTAACTAGTAGAGTGGATGGGGATAACCGGTGGATGTGGTATATTTGGATTTTCAAAAGGCTTTTGACAAGGTCCCACACAGGAGATTAGTGTGCAAACTTAAAGCACACGGTATTGGGGGTAAGGTATTGATGTGGATAGAGAATTAGTTGGCAGACAGGAAGCAAAGAGTGGGAATAAACGGGACCTTTTCAGAATGGCAGACAGTGACTAGTGGGGTACCGCAAGGCTCAGTGCTGGGACCCCAGTTGTTTACAATATATATTAAGGACTTAGATGAGGGAACTAAATGCAAAATCTCCAAGTTTGCGGATGACACGAAGCTGGGCGGCAGTGTTAGCTGTGAGGAGGATGCTAAGAGGATGCAGGGTGACTTGGATAGGTTAGGTGAGTGGGCAAATTCATGGCAGATGCAATTTAATGTGGATAAATGTGAGGTTATCCACTTTGGTGGCAAAAACAGGAAAACAGATTATTATCTGAATGGTGGCCGATTAGGAAAAGGGGAGGTGCAACGAGACCTGGGTGTCATTATACACCAGTCATTGAAAGTGGGCATGCAGGTACAGCAGGTGGTGAAAAAGGCGAATAGTATGCTGGCATTCATAACAAGAGGATTCGAGTACAGGAGCAGGGAGGTACTACTGCAGTTGTACAAGGCCTTGGTAAGACCACACCTGGAGTATTGTGTGCAGTTTTGGTCCCCTAATCTGAGGAAAGACATCCTTGCCATAGAGGGAGTACAAAGAAGGTTCACCAGATTGACTCCTGGGATGGCAGGACTTTCATATGATGAAAGTCTGGATCGACTAGGCTTATACTCGTTGGAGTTTAGAAGATTGAGGGGGGATCTTATTGAAACATGTAAAATCCTAAAGGGATTGGACAGGCTAGATGCAGGAAGATTGTTCCCAATGTTGGGGAAGTCCAGAACGAGGGGTCACAGTTTGAGGATAAAGGGGAAGTCTTTTAGGACCGAGTTGAGGAAAAACTTCTTCACACAGGGAGTCGTGAATCTGTGGAACTCTCTGCCACAGGAAGCAGTTGAGGCCAGTTCATTGGCTATATTTAAGAGGGAGTTAGATATAGCCCTTGTGGCTAAAGGGATCAGGGGGTATGGAGGGAAGGTTGGTACAGGGTTCTGAGTTGGATGATCAGCCATGATCATACTGAATGGCTGTGCAGGCTCGAAGGGCCGAATGGCCTACTCCTGCACCTATTTTCTATGTTTCTATGATAAGCATTTATTTTATCAATACCAATGCACCATTGGTGCAGTGCACACAAAATGGCCACTGCAGACACTCACCCAGACTGCCTTGACATTACCTTTCAAATCTGTGAACTCAATAGAAGTGACAAAGACAACTATACATGGAAACATCACCACGAGAAACATGATTCCTTCAAAGTCACATGTTACATTTCCATTCTGCCATCACCGCAGGTCCTAATCCCAGCCGTTCCCTTCCCAGTATTATTGTAGGAATATTGTCATCATAAGGACATGTTGAAGGAAACCTGTTCACCACCAATGTCTCAATGTCTCAATTAGGGATAACAACAAATGTTGCCTTACCAGTGAAATTCTTTTCTTATACTTGAATAACCAGAAAAATAAGCTGATGGCAAGGTCAAGGGTGCTTCTATCTAGGAGTTTGGAAGGATGACCGGGTACTCTTGGCACAAGTATTCTGTTTGCACAAAAGTGAAAAAAAAGTGCAGGTTCCATTGACTAAACTCTTTCAGAATTGAACTGTCAGAAATATTGGAGATGTGATGGAGTAGATTCGTGACTGGTTTAAAGCTGTGGCACAGGTTTCGTGAGGTCAGTACTGCCAGCCAAAGCAGTGTCTAATGATTTGACACTTGATCTGAGTTTTCACTACCTTGAGCTTACTGAGTTACATAGTCTCATATTAAAGGTGGCAACTACACTGGGCAAAACACAAAAGACGCCAAAATGGAGGACAATTGGAGATACTTCTGAGATTTTCCCCAGATACACGGAAATGCAAACCATTGCTTAGTTCAAGTATCTAACAGCAAAGTCAATGAAAATCTGAAAACTTGACAAAAGACCAAAGAGCTATGGCCTGACCTGTGGAGTAGCTTCAGCATTTTCTGCTTTTGTTTTAGATTTGCAGCATTTGTAGTTCTTTTTTAAAATTTTCGCAATGTAAATCTTTCTCAGAGTGCCAATTCCAAATAAACTGCCTGTATCCTTAGTCACTGTCATCAATGACAAGTATGCTTGCTATTTAATTGTGAAAGAAAGGAATTGTGTAATAACGTATTATGAACAGAAGCTTTCTTTTTTTTAGGTAAAGTCACTAATATTGAATTAATATACCCCCAGCTGTTGCTTTTCTTGGAAAAGTTGTACTGACAGCTGAGTAACAGCTAACAAAACAGTATCAAGTTATATAGTGCTCTGATTTCTGCTTGCTTTATGAGTTGATTGCCTTTACAGACACGGACAAGCTATCAGTTAGAAGTATAATAAAGCTGATATGAATTAAGTCCTTTACATACAGAGAGTCATTTAGAGAGTGTAGGTGATGAATGAACCAGGAATAATATGGATCAAGAGGCTACAGAACATGGTTGATAGGAACTGGTGTAATATGTTATGCAACAACATTCTGATAATCGTGGAGTTCCGTGATAGAGCCACAGGCAAGTGGAGTGCACTGAGGAGATTAGAAATACTGGTGTTGACAGAGACAGTTCAGATGGTACAGGTAAGAAATCAGTCAAATGCAGAACAAGAAAGCTGACCGTCCTTTAAAATGAAGTGGTATATTGAACCAAATATGGCAAATCAACATATTAATTTTAATCTGAATAATTGCGGTGAACATTGTTCAATTTGAATAAAGCTTACCCTTCCTCGACCAACTAGATCTTTACACTTTCTTCAAGAACTACTCTTTCCCCACTTTCTCTTGGGTCTGAAAATCAAAACAAAAGCTATGGATACTGGAAATCAAAAGTAAAAACAAAAGTACTCAACAAGTTAGACAGCATCTGTGGATGGAGAAACTACTCTCTCTCTGTAGGTGCTATCTGACCTGCCGAGTGTTTCCAGCATTTTCTTGTCTCTGCGGACTGGCCTACTCTATTTTCAACCCTTTTTGTGGAATCCTTCAATGCACATCCCAACCATTCTGATCACTTTAATGCTTGTCTACTCTCTCTTTACTTCAAGAGCTTCCATAGAGTCTCACTGTTTGATTGTTTATTTGGTTATACAGTATCTCCTAGTTTTTCCAACAGCGCTCTCCAGAAAGTTGCTAGCTGATGAATATTTTGATAAGTGTCTGACATTAAATGCACTATGTTCTGCACATTTATATTTTGAAGATTGATTTTATTTAAAAAAAACTTTAAGGATTTTAAATTGTACCAAAAATTGAATATTAAAATATAGCAAACCAGTAAATGGTATGCATTTTAATCACTCAACAACCTCAAAATATCCCATACTTCATACTTTATATTTAATTGTTGCCAAACAATTGATACTAGAATGTACAATCAGCACAGCGATATTTGATTTCTATGCTTCCCGCTCCCTGGATTACAAATATTAAATATTAAAAATTAGTAAATATTAAAAATTAAATTATAAATCATAAATAGAAAATAGAAACATGGAAAGTAAGGTAGTGCAAAAAAAAAAACCAAGAGGCAGATCCGGATATCTTGAGGGTATGGCCCAGATCCGGGTCAGGATCAGTTCAGCAGTCTTATCACAGTTGGAAAGAAGCTTATGACTTACTTACTGCCTGCTATGCCACTGGCATTTCCGACAGCAATGAAGGTCCTCCATCTCTGGCGGTGTTCAAGGCTTCCTTCATCATATCAGTAGCTTCCTCTTGGTTTTCACCACTGTCAGTCATGCAGGTGGAGACTCAGGAATACCATTGCACTCAAATGTAGAAGGATTCTTCACTGTGGTTTCCATAACAATTTTCTTTTATCAGTCAGGGTTGTTAGCCCTGAGTTAAACTGCTGAACCTGGAGGACTGGTGGATCACTTCGAGTCTGCCCCCTACCCTTGACCTGTTTAGCATGGGTGATGCTACCAAGAGCCAAAGCAAAAAGCCCTGACACCAGCCAACATATTCCTCTGGGCCATTGAGACACGCAAGCCTCCAAAGCATGACAAGGTTGTGGTCCTCTTGCAGGATCCCATTAGGAATTAATTAATAATTGCTCTGATTATATTTTTGAAGAAGCTCAAAACAGTAGGCAGCCCTTGGGGGTCAAGGCAGACTTTCTTCCACTCCAATTTTGATGGTTTCTTAGATCGTTGATAAAATTAGTGAGGGACCCACAGACTCCGACAGTGATAATTAGGAGGTACTAGATGGGGTGAGTAATTATTAAGTTGGGTGTTTCTTACACCATTTTATAGGCCTCTGTGTAATCTGATGAACAAAGATTTTTAATATCATTCCAAATGCTCTTTATCCATTTTTAGTGATCATGAATCAAGGATTCTCATGAGTCAGAGAGGATATTATACTTTTCAAACAGGCTTTAAAAATATCCTCAGACAATTTCCTTATCCGACTCTTGTCATGGGAAAACTTGAAATAGAGTATCTATTATGCAAAGAATGTTGGTCTGGACATCAAAAATTAATATAGTGTAATTAGGGTCTCAATACTGGGAGTGATGGACTGAAAGAAGAGACTGGCATCAGTTCATTTAACCTGTCAGGTCATATTGAAGTTTTTGAAGAATTTTATGAAAAATCCGCAACACAGACATTTTCTCAAAATGCAACCCCGCGTGCAACGGGATTGCCTGTATTGTAATCATGTCCAATGTCAGGTATGTTGTCTTATTTGTTTCCGTGATGACTCAAAGCGTGACACTTAGAGCGTGTGCACGTGCAAATGTCATCTGCATTTTGCAGACCAACACTAAAGATGGGGTGGTCTTAGTTTTTAAGTGGAAGCAAGGTAGGTTGACATGTCTTCCATTTGCAACATAGATTAGCTTCCCTTCAGCAGGAAGCTTGTTGAAGGTGGCATTCAGCATTATAGTCAAACTGATTAAAAGTGTTGGGACGATGACAGAAATTAATTTCAATCCAGCCTGCTCCAGTAATGGGTCTGTTCTGGATATGTTGTTTAAAATCAGAGCTTGCATGCCCTCATGTCACAGATGCAAGATGGAAATTAATTTTTCTGGTCAGCCAAACTTGAGAATGGTTCTCCATAAAATCATTCGACGAGCAGAATCAGGGGTTATGGTGAGGTCAAAAAAGGACAGGCAACATAGTTGAAAATGTATTATGCATTTTTCTTGGAGTTGCTGCATCCCCTTTGAGGCTTTAGCTGGATGGAATTTTCATTGGAATCTGGGAGCAGTTCTTCAGCAATCACTACGAGGCATATTTTCCAAATAATGCATTTTCTATGAAGTAATGTGCATTTAAATTTGATTTTATATTAACAAAAATTAATTACTTAACGATTTTGGTTTCTGCCTGGATTTTATTTATAAATCTGCTTTAATTGAAATACGATGAAGCTTTTAACTGTTGTTGGTGTGCATTTTAATGAATCAAGTTAGAGTAAAAACCATTCTTATTATTTATTTTGGCTGAATTTAATGTTTAATTATGTGTAACATATTCCGTACTAAGGATATATAAGAACAATGAAAATATTTTTTGGTTTTTTTCTGTTTTTATGGTAAATGCAAATTAGATTAATTTATTGAGCAACAAAGCAGCCTGCAGGGCCAGGAATCTGTACAGGCCTTGAGCTAGACCCATCAGTTGATAAATTGTCTCTTGGGATTACCAAAGCTGTCAAATGTTACCTTCTGAAGTGCTTATTTGCTTATAATTAGAATCTCATCAACTTCAGGGAGTGAGAGCTCTGGAAGGCTCTAACACAAAATAAAGGTGATGTCTACCTGTAAATATACGGTAGAAAACACAGCAGAAGTGCTTGACAGATGAACCAAATGATCGGACCGTGCATGGGTGCAGGAATGCACATTGCATACAAATGAGATTTGCCTTTAACTTGAATGCCTCATAATGATGGCAATGATTCTACCCTTTAACCTAACACTCATGTACCTTATGTTTTTTATATATTTTCTTCCGTCAAAGCTCAATTAAAAGTTGCTGCTTGTGCTCATCTGAATAAATAATTCTCAACTTCCCTTGAATAAAGAGAGCCAAATAAGCATTTTATGTAAGGAAAATATCCTCACAAATATTCATTTGTTAGTTAATCTAACTGTGCTGAAAAGTTTTGGCACAATCAGAGGATGGGAACTTTCTAGCTAAGGATCGCATTCTTTCCTTAAAGATTCACAAAAACACTTCATCAAGTTGATTGCCTGCAAGAGACTTGAAAGACATATGTAAACAGATTAGAGATAAGCATTGTTTTTTTCAGCTTCGGCAATGAGACTTTAAATTTCAGGCATTTCCAGAGCCAAAGGGTATGATAACCCAGGTCAGTACAACCCTCCCACCCTGTAAATCACCATAGACACACACCCTGACCTTCACTCCCACAGATTGGATGCATTGGATACAATCTCCCATTTTTCATTTCTGTACTTTTGACAGACATGTACATTTACTGCTTCCATACAAGGCTTTGTAAGACAGTGAATGCCGGATGAATGAGGCTTATTTACACACCCAGGCCAACCACCAGGATCACACATTTGATTAACAGATAAAGAAATTGGGCACTCACAATTGCATCACTGATGAAAGTCAGAGCCTACACAATCAAAGTAAAGGCATACATGCCATTGTTGGATTTTATCCATCAGGTACCTGCTTCTTTTCACTGTGAGCTATATGGAAAACACTTAAAGATACCACTATATATTTTGTACAAAATATTTTAGATATTTTGATGCTGAAGAATATCTCAACTAAAACGTTTTGTTAATGGCGTAATGAGCAGCCGAAAACTTAGAAGTTCTGGCATTGAAAAAAGATATTTTTTATTATTTTATAAGATGAGTTAACCTGGATAAAATAAAACAAATGGGTCATAACTTACATTAAAATAGAAATCAAACATATGACTTATTTTAAATTTGTTCTTTTTTTCCTGCGCGTTGGGGATTTTGATGTTTTTCTTTGAACAGGTTCCATGGACTTCCTTGCTTTGTGGCTTTCTGGGGGAATAGGAATCTCAGGGTTATATACTGCATACATACTTTGATAATAAATGTATTTCGAATCTTTGAAATAGTTGCAAATTAATTATATACACAATTTTCCTCTGGATTCCTCTAAGAGCTTGAATTTTAATAGGTGTGTGCTCAGGAAGCATTTAGTCCTGGTGAATAAAGCATAGGAAACAGCACAGACTTATTGGACGTGATCTATCACAGAATGCTGAACTGGCCAAATTGGCTGTGTGGTGAAAAATGCACAACAGCGCCTCTTTCACCTCAGATGGTTGAAGAAGTTTGATATGGGTCCCCAAATCCTAAGAACTTTCTGTAGGGGCACAATTGAGAGCATCCTGACTGGCTGAATCACTGCGTGGTATGGGACTGTACTTCCCTCAATCACAGGACTCTGCAGAGAGTGGCGCGGACAGCCCAGCGCATCTGTAGATATGAACTTCCCACTATTCAAGACATCTACAGAGACAGTTGTGTAAAAAGGGCCTGAAGGATCATTGGGGACCCAAGTCACCTCAACCACTAACTGTTCCAGCTGCTACCATCCAGGAAACGGTACTGCAGCATAAAAGCCAGGACCAACAGTCTCCGGGACAGTTTCTCCACCAGGCCTGATTACTTCACGCTGATACAATTGTATTTCTATGCTATATTGTCTGTCCTGTTGTACATACTATTTATTACAAATTATTATAAATTGTGCATTGCACATTTAGACAGAGACGTAACGTAAAGATTTCAACTCTGCTTGTATGTTAAGGATGTAAGTAATAAAGTCAATTCAGCATACCAGATGTCTCAGCCTAAGAGATGGGCATCTGGAGAAGTTTGCACTCCCCCTTAGACTCTGTGAGGAGTCCACTGTGTCCCAGATCTGGGAATTACCTGGAGCAGATGGATGCACAGAGTCTGCACCTGGGAGTCTTAAGCTTCCACCTTGATATGTGCTTAAAGGTGAGTCGATCCGAAGGGAACTGCTGGGTTTTAAATTGGAGTTCTGTAGAATTATCTTGAGTTTCTGCTAGCTGATGAGATCTAAGGATCGCTAGGATTCTTCTCAAGAGTATTGAAAGTTGGAGAGTAACTGCCAGCACCTACTCTTTTCTCATTTTATTCAGCGGGGGTTGCCATTTCCCATTCTCTGATCTTGGTTTCTTTAAAAGTTGAAATGAAGTAGAAGCACCCAAAGTGTTTGTACCTAGGCCATGCAACAAGAAACCCCATCAGATTGGAGAGAAACACGTAATATATCACTGCTTCGCTCCTCCCCATGGCTTCTGAAGCTGTCGAAACAAGCATGTTATTAGTTAATAAACCACTTAGCTATATGTTTTGGAGAATATTGAAGCATATTTTAAATCTTGTTTTTCTTCACACTTATAATAATTTACATGTTGATCAGGCTAACTAAATTTGGAGAAGACATCATAAAGTTAAAAGTTTCATGAAGTTTGAATGGTTCTAATCAGGCAAGTGCTTTATGTACGTTATCTATAGTCAATCTCAAGTGTGAATAAACTAGCCATCAGGAAAGTACACAGAAATCTTTGTCGATGTTATTTTGATGTTCTTACCCAATGACAATTAATATTTGCCCTGTATTTAAGTCATTAAAATCAAACAAGAATAAGTGGATGTTTTAACTTCTTAATTTATAATGAGGCATTGTTATTGGTTGATGGTTTTTGAATCAACCTATTCAGAAGTAAACACGGACTTCTGAAAAGCAATGTGGTCTTATCTTGTTAATTTCTAATACTACAGCAGACATGCAAAATATTGGCCATTCTGTAGCTTTTTATAACAATAGAGGTGCCTGAATATTTAGCCACGTTTTAACTGATGTATTAAGTTTTAGTGAGAATCATAGAATTAGGTTAATATTTCTTTTAATTAATATTCCTTTTAATCTATTAATAATAAGGTAAAGTAATCTGAAAGAATAGAGAAAATTATTGTGTGCTGCTGAGTTTGCTTCAATATAATGGATGAGTTAACATCCAGGGCAAACAGAATAACACTATCTCTGTGGGTGGTCATCCAGTGCATTGGGCTAAGGAAATGTGTCAGGAAATTAATGATATCTTGTTCTATGTCACTTTGACAATGTGTCCAGTGAAGGTTACTGAGAAAATTGTCAGGTCATGATGTCAGATACTCAGCCTCTTGTGGGAAAAATGCCATAGACGAAAGTGGTGCCGGTTTCAGAACACTCCAACATGTGTGGAAAGTTTCTCTTGGTGATAATTTAGTTCCTTGTTAGTGTGCGTTCATTCTAAAGACACATTGAAGGAAATATTTTATTTAATTTACCATTTGTTGCTCATTAAGCCATTGTATTTAGATTTTTCATATTGCAGTGAGTTCTACCATATGGTGTACTAAACCAGCTGTCTATTCTAGGGTTGGTCAAAATTCAAAAACCATTGAAAATGTATTTTTATACTTAAATTTTGAAAATGTCTGTGAAGGGAGTAGGATAGTTTTTGACTTTATTGCATTAGTTCTGACACTAAAATTTCCCTTGTCAACACAAGCACAAGTTATCAGCACTGAAACTCCTTTGACACTGATGAAACAATAATAGCCAATCCGTGACAGAGTCCTCCTTGCAGCAGTGTGGAATGCCTTTTTCCTTCAACTACCACACTTGTGATTGATGAAAGTCTAAAAACCCAAGAATGCAAACAAAGTAAGGAGCAGCAGAACTTCTAAGGTCGAAGAGCTAACAGAAAAAAAGGCATGTCTTCAGACTGAAACATTAACTCTGTTTCTCTTTTGGCAGGTATTGCCTAACCTGCTGAGTGTTTTTTGCATTTTATGCTTCTATTATGTAAGAGAAAAGGGACATTTGGCTCTTCTAGCTATTGCTTTCTCTGTGCTGCTTTGGCTTATTTTATGCAAACATTTAGAACTACGTTGAGTTTGGGTACTTACATAATGAAAATGTTCCTTTCAGTTCTAGTAGGATCCCAGATTCTTGTCCAGATTCCAAAAGATAACAGTTTGCCTATCATAGAAGCCAAGGAAGAAAGCTGTGAGAATAGTATAGAACGTTTTTCTTCCTTGTATATGGTCTTTTACAATTCTTCGAGCAGGGGGAATTGAACCTCAATCCGATAATCCATTCAACACATTAATGCAGCAATCCAACGATGCAACATTCCTAGAGTGCCACAATAAAGAACTAACTTAATTTCTGTCTCATGGCTGGGCCTGAGAGTTAAATCCATAACCTTCCAAATCAGAAGCAAAAGTGCTGTCCATTGAGTTCAGCTGTCAATTATCTGCCAGCTTTGTTTTCGAATATGAGCATTGGGGATCAAGATGTGTGTAAATAGGATTTTTATTGCACTCCTAGTGAAATTTCAGTAAAGCAACAGGAGCTGTGAGATATCCTCCTACTATACCAATATTGATGCCTTAAGTTGGCATGATGTCTGGAACTTTTTCCAAGTCCTTCTTCATTCCTGTATTTCCTAGTGTTTCAGCCAATTCCAAGTACACTTGTATTCTACTTCTTCTGGGAGATGCTCAGAGACATTTTTCCTTTGTAAAAGCTGCTTATAAATGGCCTTAGTATTTGACAAGCTGTTTGAGAGGTGCTTAGCAAACACTAAAGGATAATTTTTATGGTTGATCCAAAATCAGCTATTTTTTTCTCTCTATTGTTGATGAAATTCTCGGATTGGAATATGTATTGTAGATCTGTATGCTCCTGCAATTTAGCTAGTGAGGTATCTCTTCACCCATATTCAATTAAACAGAATTTGGTCATTAAATTATTCAAAGGTTCAAAGGTTCATTGTATTATCATAGTATGTACGCAAACTAGAACTCTGAGATTCGTCTTCTCCAGATAGCCATGAAATACAGAAAAACCATGGAGGTTGTTGAAAAAAAAGACATCAATCCACACTCGCCCCCAACTGTCAACCCATTGAAAGTGCAATTGGAAAATATATGCATATAAGTTAAGTACATTTATGCATAGATAGTGTATTAATGCCACTGTCTATTAGTTAAATTTTATTATTTTTTCAAACAAAATGAATCCACTTACAACAATGGGACAATATCATGTATTGATACAATTGATTTCACTCATATTTCGGTACAATGATTTCCCAATGGATAATTCTTATGGACACAGAAACTTGTTTGACTAACCAACAAGCAGAGAATGGACAATGTAAAATATTAAAGGTTTGTAAGCATTTCTAAGACAGTGTGAAGGACTAGTTTGCTCTGTTGATTTGCTCATATCCAGCAGAATTTTAGAAACCCCTTATTCCTTTCCTCTTTCAGTGTCATCTCAAATTTCTGACCAAGAAGGATTTTCAAGAAAGGCAACCTTACCACCTGGCAGCACATGTTTGAACAAGAATACAAAAGCAAATCAGGCTGGTGGCCAAAAGTCACAGAGCCTATTCCTTTTAAAAATAAGATTCAAAGTACTCCCCTTACATCATGTTCCTCCCATCCACTTACAATATGGTAATTACAAAAGGCCTTGAATTTATACAGCAGCTCTCACAACCTGTGAAGTACTTTGAAGTAAATTAGATTAAAGTGGCAGCATTTAAAGAGGAAATATTAGTTAGAAGTGCAAAGTAAATGCTTGGAACAAGCAAACATAAATTGTGCCAAACTTCACCATATTAGCAGTTACGTGGGTGACCTGTGAGATCTCCCCCGGTACCTGATATCTACCTGGGATTTACATTGTTTTATTTTGAAAATATGAATTCCATGTGTTGTGAGACTTGACATTATTTTATGTACTGTCAAAATTATTCTGCAAATAGAAATGACAACTTAGGAATCTATTGCCATACAAGAAATAAAACACAGTTCCTGAGCAATTAGAAGCGAGTCATACACCATTCCTAGTGTGCCTCGTATCTTTTGTCTTTGTCTTGTGCTGATCTGTTTTAATGTCTTACTTCTTCCACAAGTATTATGGCAAATATTAATTTTGTCACATCATTGCGAATACAGAGCAGTGCTAATTAAAAGATGCTGATGATACTCAGTTCTTGTTTGTATGGACTGCGTGTCACTCTGTTTTCAGTCCTTTAAAATGATTTCATGAAAGAGGAATTAGAAGCTGGATAGTTTGAGCTGCAGATAATCCCTGGCTGATTAGTACAATTCTCATCAGCACGCCTTCAAAAAGTGCTCATCTCATGATGTTGATAAAACCCTTCAATCACAAAACAAGCCAACAAAAACAATGCCACAGCTGAGGCCTCTAATCACGGAGAGGCCCACCCCTCACCCAACTGCTCCCAACCTTCATCCAACCATCACCCACCCCACCAACTACCGCGCCTTCCCCTCCCACCCCAGCTACCTCCACAAGGTCATTTGGTCAAACCAGCTAATCCGGTGGCAGCTTTAAGCTAGTCATAGTACATCCCTGATCCACTCTAACTGGATGCATACAGATTCCGAGCTAAACTGTAGGCCTTAAAACACTGAAAATGAACAAAAATAGACTGCAAATTATTTATTCAATGTATTCAATGTCCAGTTTTTAACAAGAACTAAATTCAATAGTAAGCAAGAACTCTGTTGTAGGAGTATTGCTTACAGCAGTGATATATCAATCAACTTGAGATCAACCAGAAAATCTGCATATAGTTCAATATGTGCCCATCTGCAAAGTCTGTAATGGATATGGTGTCTGGCTGAGCCCAGATGATTAATTCTGTACACGCACCATTAAAAGAAACAAGGGAACAGAGGTTTACAAAGCATATCTAATGAAAGTGAACACAGAGTAACCCTTGCCAAACACAGGATGTTTTCTCCAATCAGTCTGGTCAGTCTAAATTAGTCGTTTGGAACACCTATCCATTAGCTCTATTGACCTTTTCACTTAGGCGCTCACCACTGATTTGACTGACATCCCATTCTGATATTTCTGAAGAGTGTGAATACTTTGAGCTTCTCGCAAATGGTTGTCAAACTCTTGAATCTAAAAAATGCACAGGCACCTTTGAGTTAATATTAGGCAACCGACGTGGAGATATTTTGTTATCAAGTTTAAAGAAGTTTGCAATATAATTACAATACCTTGTCTACAGTTGTGTAATAGGTTGGCGGGAAAGCATGTTTGATTGTGATTGTATATATACTGTTGATTTTTCTGTTGCAATGTGTTGTAAGTATAGTAGAAAATAAAAGCAAAACAAACAAGTTATTGAGTCCTGGGTACTCTGTTATAATAAAACATTAAAAAATGTATGCCATCTTACCAAACAATTGGATGACTTAATAATCTTATTTCTGCACTTGTATTTAGCCTACAACTAGCAATAAAACATTAAATCTGATTACCTTAAAGATGATATTGCTGGTTGCAGAATCTTGCTTTCATCCACATTTCATTTTGGCTTTGAATGCAGAAGCAAATTTTTCTTGTAAATTGTGTGACTCTTTTTTATCAATAGGGTTGTTATGTTGTGAGTTTGTTGAAAAATCAGACCATCACAGATGATAGTCCCTACTTAAAGCGTGTTCACATTTCTTTCAAATTGTATACTGGTGAAGGTTATCCATGTGCATTCTCCTGAGAGCCCTATTGTAATTCTGGAGCATGAGCACCAGTATATGAATATAATCTCATATTTTACATCATTGATCTTTGGTTGGCTGTACTGTTGGAAGCATACTGACCAGTTGCATCTTGGTTTGGTACGGCATTTCAGATGCACAAGAATGGAAGAAGCAATAGAGTGTAGTGGACTCTGCACAACACATCACAGATGCATAGCTCTCCACCAATGGTAGTATCTGTAAGAGATGTTGCTTTCTCGAGGCAGCATCCATTGTCAGGACCATGACACATTTTCACAGCTACTATTGGGGAGGAGATACCGAAGTCTAAGGTCCCACCTCAACTGGTTCAAGAACGGTTACTTCCTTTCAACCAGTCAGTTCTTGAACTAACTAGAAAAATCTTAATCATGACAACACTATGATCACTTTTCACTAAAATGGGTATTTTTTGTTTAATTATGTTCTTTCTTATAAAAATTGTGTAAAATATATGTTTAGATTACGTTTTACATGTGAATATGATGCCACTTGCCTATGATGCTACTGCAGGTAAGATTTTCATTACACCTGTGCATTCATGTACTATAGCATCTGACATTAAACTCGGCTAGACTAGAGGATTTTTCATGTGTAGACATGGATACACTATTAAAATTTGCAGCATTCAATAAATACTTAGACATAATCACCTATATAGAGGTATATCCAAATTTTGTTTAACTACACTAATTGGTGGCTTTAATTGGGACTTCATTCAGTTATAAATTAATATCTTCTCCTTGTATACCTTGTTTGAGACTTTAACCTTATGATTTTAGCCTAATATGTTTCTCTTATTATTATTATTCCCTTGGAACATTTTTAGTAACTAGTACCACTTGACTTTTAACTACATTTCTTCATAGAAAATACTGCTGTATTCTGAAGTGACACACACAAAATGATGGAAGAACTCAGCAGCTCAGGCAGCATCTATGGAAATGAATAGATAGTATTTTTGTATTGTGAACATGTTCCATCAATGGATGGTTCTGCTTTCACTGTTAACTACTTGATTGCTGCATATTCTAATCACTACCTTGTTTTATAAGAAACAGGACACATCATGTGAGCAAATGAACAGGAACAGATGACTTAACTCTTCCATCATTCAGTGAGATTATGATTTAGCACTATAACTCTGTGGACCCATTATTTCCCCATGCTCCTCAGTACCTTTGATTAAAAGAATACCAACTTTATTATCAGGTTCAAAATTTATTGGGTTAACAGCAAATTTTCAGAATTGCTGTTTGTTTTGCTTTACTTATGCTATAATTTTCCTTATTTTTTTAAAATTTTCAGTCAAATCATTCATTGTTCCAAATTATGCTACTATGCATAATAAAATCAGCTCTGGCTCAAATGGTAACATTTCTGCCTTTTAACCAGAAGGTTCTGTGTTCAAGATCAGTCCCAGAGACTTAAACATAAAGATCTTGGTTCAAGGGAGACTTGTGTTCTCTTTCAGATTAGATGTTAACAGAGTTCCTGTCTGCTCTTGCAGGTGGATGCAAAAGATCTTATCCATACCACTGAAGGAAAGCAGAGGAGTTACTCCTGGTGACCTGAACAATATTTATCTTTCTGTTTGCAATGGTATAACAGATAATCTGGTCAATATCACATCGTTTCCAGAGCTGTGAGCAAATTGACTGCTTAGTTCTTATATTACAACAGGGAATACCGTTCAAAAGTAGCTCCTTGGTTGAAAGTGTCTTGGGTGCTCTTAAAGAGAAATGAAAAGTGCTATTTAAAATCAAATATTTTTCCTTCTATCTTAAATCTTATTCCCCAAACATTAATTGTGTAAATTCATGTGCAGTTTCCCCAGGCCAATACAGTGGATTCCAATTAATCGGGACACATCAGGACTAATGCATTTTGGCCCAATTAAGCAGCTGCCCCAGTTAGCGGTATTTTCATGGGAATTGTGAAAACCATATAAGAAAGGCAAACTACAGTTTAAATGAGTACAAATTATGTATTTAAATGAAATACAGAACAAATTAGTACACTACGAACTATAGTACAGTACTATAAAACTGTGCATCAATTCCTAATAGTTATCGAGGCTGGGATTCATCTGGTATACGCTGTCATGTATGAGGTGCTAAGGGAGGGGTAGCACCTCTGGTGAAGGGGCTTGTCATATTGATTCAGGGCAGCTCACTCACTTTTGGTTGCTACTGGACACTCAGCTCTCACCTGTGGTTCCAAGTAACTGGTTCCATCAGATGCACAGCTTTGGCAGGTGGGCTAAACCAGCTATAATCTAACCAGGCATTTGTAAAACTGTAACTTCAAGTCCAATCCTTTATTCCCTGGTTTTCTACATATAAAGGCTGGCTTTCTGTGAGTCCTATTTTCTGTATCTAAACATGATGTTTTAATTATTAATGTTAAGTGATCTTAAAATTCTTTGCTTCTTATTTTGAACTATTTAGAAATAATTGTATTCTGTCTTTTTAAGATTCAAGTTCAATTATCTCATTTTGTCTATGCTGAAATTTATTTGGAAGTCTTGTAAATTTGTTCAGTCAATTAATGCATGTTTACAATTCCACACATATGCTTTATGCCTAATTTGTTATATAATGGCAGTTATCACTTGCCATCACTCAGGAGCCTTTGAGTGCCAATACCACTGGTATAACTGTGCTACAATGCTAAGTCCAGTCCATTTCAATGCAATGCTACAGTTACTTTTGATATAATTCTAGGCATTGAATTGTTTTGTAGACAAACAAATATAAAATCAAGTATCTTAGCATCCTTTATCATGACTACTGATAAAACTGAACAGTAACTATGTAGTCCTAGAGGATTAAAAGACTTTTCCTATGTTAAGGGTCTTATGTGAAGTCTTGCACTGAGGCTTAAAGTCTTTAGGCTGTTAAAATTTCGCCATCACTCAGTAGTGAAAGTAAAGCTAACAGTTTAATCCCTGGGTGGAATTACATGTTTAAAACTTGTTTTTGATGTACTGGACAAACTGATTGTCTCTTTTGTTGAAATAGTTATTCACAAAACTGCTACTCAGGCTTCTTTTTCAAATGCTTAAGGAATTTATGCCTGGAAGATTTCTCACAGATTCCCTGTGAGCAGCTGCTGTGTCTTCGCAGACTATCTGTAGACTGATGTTTTAAATAAATTAAACATTAACCAGGAAAATGATGTCAGTATGTGCTGATTAATCCATTGACTTGTCCAAGTTGTATATTAGATCATATTTGATAATTTAAAGTGAAAATTTTAAGTTCTAGGCAAGCAGATGGCTAAACTATGTTACCAGACATGAACCAGATTTCTTAGGAAATTTTCTGTGATTAGAATATTGCATCCTTGTTGGAATGGTGTCCAGCAGCAAGTATCATTTCAATTACTTTGCTCTAATGCCAACTTCTTGCATGGGAACCTGTCGTTCAGATCATTGTTTCAGATTAGTTTAGAGTAAAGGAGCCTGACCATGACTTTACTCAAATTTTGAGAGCAAACTTCCATCAAGAGTCTTTTCTTCAAATATTACATATATTTTAAAGTGTTAGGATGCTGCAGAGGTTCAGAGATAGAGACTGTGTACAAATGTCCCTGCAGCCTTTGAACACAAAGTATCAAAGTTTCCTACTTGCAAAGCAACTGGTACTTTAGATTCAAGCAACACACACAAAATGCTGGTGGAACGCAGCAGGCCAGACAGCATCCATAGGAAGAAGCACAGTTGACATTTCGGGCTGAGACCCTTAGTGCTGATAAAATCAGCAATATTAGAAATATTATCAGAATATTGGGAGCACATGATCAGAAATATGAATATTTTCAAATGCATGTTTTAAATTTCTGTGCTTGTTGAACTATGCAGAAAAGTTTTAACTTTGCTTGCCTTCAATATCTATCTCACAAGCTAAAACAACAAATTTGCATAGTATACCATCACTTAAGCTGTTCACTTCTTTTAATATGACTGGAAATCTGAAGAGAAATCTATTTTTTCTGCACTTATCATCATCTCTGTTAATAGACTTGGAATGAATTTAATTCGTGCAGGAGATCGCGTTATCAAAATTAATACAAGGTGCTCCTATTCAAAATCACTGGTGTTTGTCAAGTTGCTTAAGAAGGAAAATGGTTTATACTTCTTATGGACTGATATTATCTCCATTGGTTCCTGCTGCTTTGATGTATTACTAGGTTTGGTCTGGTGGAAAAGCTTTTCGTATGTCACAGTTTAAACTTTAATTGACAGGTAATTATTAATCTTGGGTATGTTCGGCCTATTGAGTCAGTGCAAGGGAAGTGGAGGTCGTTAACAAGAGACTTAGTCTGCACAGGAGGCTGAAGTTATGTCATGAACACACATGGATGTTGGAAAAAATCAGCTCCATAATATTGGTATCCATTCTTCCAGCTACAACTACTAAATGAAAATTGGGTATAGGTAGGCTAACTGATTCCTCTCCTTCTCTCTTAGTATTAATATACTCTGCTACATTTTGGGATTGGCAAATGTCAGCAATGTCACCATACACAATAAGTGGAATCGATGAAAAACTGCCCCCAACAGGACGGACAAACAATCAATCAATGTGCAAAAGGTTTGATGCATTGTGTGTTCAGAGGTGCTCTTCTGCACACCACTGTTGTAATGGGTGGTTATTTGTGTTACTGTTACGTTCTTGTCAACATAAACCAGTCTGGCTACCTTCCTCTGACCTCTTTCATTAACAAGGCATTTTTACCTATAGAATTGAAACTTACTGATTTTTTTATACCATTCTCTGTAAACTCTAGGGACTGGTGTGTGTGAAAATCCCAGAAGATCGGCAGTTTCTGAGATACCGAAACCACCCTGTCTGGCACCAACAATCATTCCATGGTCAACATCACTTAGATCACATTTCTTCCCCATTCTGCCATTTGGTCTGAACAACAACTGAACCTCTTGACCATACCTGCATGCTTTTATACATTGAGTTGCTGCCACGTAATTGGCTGATTAGGTATTTGCATTAATGAGTTGGTATACAAGTGTACCTAATAAAATGGTTATTAAGTGTACAATGCTTCTATAAAGTTTATGCAAGTAAATCGACTCTGGCACAGTCATAACATACTTGCCTTAGAAAGAGAGGTTTATGGGTTTAAATCTTATCCATGCTTAGGAGCTCAGAAGTCTAGAATGATACCGCTATGAAACAGCTAGGGAGTGCTACATTGTTGGAGGAACAGTTTCTGTCTTCTCTTTCAGGTGACCATAAAGGTAGAGAAGCAGTGACGACCAAAGGAATATCCAATCCACAAATAACATCTCAGAGAAAGGTCATTTTATTGATATTTGTGCAACTTGCTGTGGGCAAATTGGATGTCACTTTCCCAAAATTTCTACAGTGCCTGTATCTCAAAATTGTTTGTCTGTAAAACACTTTGGGATATATTGAAAGGGCTTTCAAAGAACAGGTGTCAAGGAAACTATAAAAATGTATGAATCTTCTCTTATTTAATGATCTCTGTGAAACTGTACAGAGAAAGAATTACCTGATTAGACTCATGGCATTGTCCTTATAACTGAAAGCATTAACTTTATGTAAACATGGTGACTAACATAACTTATCACAAATACAAGGAATGAAGGTAATTCATCTTGCTTGATTTATTTGCTCACATAATTTCTATAGCAATACTTAGAGCTTTGGAAATATAGGAAGAAGATTAGTAGTAACTCTTTTTTTGGGTCGTATATCCTAAGAACATGAGTAACAGGAGCAGGAGTCGGCTATCTGGCCCATCGAGCCTTCTCTGCATTCGATAAGATCATGGCTGATCTGGTCACAGACTCAGCTCCACCTACCTGCCTTTTCACCATAATTCCCTTGCGGTGGAGAAGTCTTTCTAACTGTATCTTCAATTTGGCCTTTACTACTTCCTTGGGCAGAGAACTCCACAGATTCACAACTCTCAGGGAAAAGTAGTTTTAATGAAGGTGCGTGACTACTGTTAGTTCAAATTGCAAGAAATTTGACGAAAAACATTATTAATTGCACCTTTTCTGAAGTAAATTGTGGTAAACAATCCCCGCAAACAATGAAGAGGCGAGTGGAGGTGAAGCGAATTTGAGGGAGGAGGCATGCTGGTGCATTGCAAAATCAAGTCAGATGGAGTTGGAGTGAGTGATTCAGAGAGGAGAAGTCGAGGCAGAGGAGTTTTGATACCCATCCAACTAACCCGGGCGTGAAGTTGGATCACTCTAAGTGCCGAGCCGATTCACAGATGTCGAGGATGGATTTGGGCTGGGCCTGGACCCGCCACAGAGTTTCACCCTGCAAGATTTATTTGTGTTTTGCTGCCACGGGGTTCAGGTCCTAATGTGAGGCACAATCTGTGGTTTGGACAATTTAATCACTGGCCTAGATAGACTGGAAAGGCAGAGTGTCGGGACTGAGGGTGAGGGTTGGGCCGATTTCCCTCGCTCTTCCGTGATGTTCACTTCTCTTTCCACGATGCTGAGGCTGTGAGACTGCCCCGACTGCTGTGCTTCGCAATGGTTTGCTCCATAATATGATGAGCTGGGACCGAGGCTTGGGCCTACTCTGGGCTGCTCCAGGGATTTAGATCTCAACACTCAATTTGGTTGGAATGCTGTTGCTCGCTTCTATTGTTTGCATGATTTGTGTTTTTTCAGTGTTCTCTATACATTTGGTGTTGGTCTTTATTTTGTTTTTCATTTAAGTTCGGCACTTTCAGGTTTCTTGCTTTGTGGCTGCCTGTAAGCAGACAATCTCAAGGTTGCATAATTTATACATACTTTGATAACAGATGTACTTTGAATCTTTGACTCTTTACTAAATCTATTCCCCCAAATCTTGAGGCCATATCCCCTGGTTCCAGTCTGACTTACCAGGGGAAACAACTTTCCTGATTGTATCTAATCTATCACTTTCATCATTTATATGTCGCTATGAGATCCTTCTCATTCTTCAGAATTCCTGAGCGTATAATCCCAGGTGACTAAATCTCTCCTTATTTGTTAACACCCTCATCTCCAGAATTAACCTTATGAACCTCCTCTGCACCAGCTTCAAATTCATTATACCTTTCCTCAAGTAAGGAGACCAGAACTGCACACAGTACGCCAGGTGTGGCCTCATCAGTACCTTGTACAGTTGCAGCATAACCTCCCTGCTCTTTTAATTTCAGTCCTCTGGCAATGAAGGAGAGTATTCCATTTACTTTCTTGATAATCTGTTGCACCTGCGTACCAACCTTTTGCTATTCACACACAAGCACTCCCAAATCTCTCTACACAACAGCTTGCTACAACCTTCCACTATTTAAATAATAATCTGATCTTCTATTTTCCTTCCAAAGTGAATGACCTTTGATTTACAAGCATTGTTCTCCATCTGCCAGACCCTTACCCACTCTCTTAACCTATCTATATCTCACTGCAGACTCTCCGCTTCCTCTGTACAATTTGCTTTTCCACTCTATTTAATGTCACAGCAAACGTAAATACTCTGCAAACGATTTATTTTTCCAAATTGCTAATGTATAGTGTGAAGAGCTGTGGGCCCTGCACCAACCTATGCAGCACTCTGCTTACCACTGACTGCCAAGAGAGGAACTCCCATTGATCCCAACTCTCTGCTTTCTATTGGTTAACCCGTTCTCTATCCATGCTAATTTATTACCCACAACTCCATGCATCTTTACCTTGTAGACGATTTATGGATTATTTAACATTAAATTCTTCAGAAATTGAGTTATATTGTATTTGACTGCTGCATGTATTTCAGTGTAATTATCCAGTGCATATTAGATTATGGGGACACTCAGTCCTCGTTTACTGTCATTTAGAAATGCATGCATTAAAAAATGATACAATGTTCCTCCAGTATGATATCACAGAAACACAAGACAGACCAAGACTAAAACTGACAAAAACCGCATAATTATAACGTATAGTTACAACAGTGCAAAGCAATACTGTAGTTTGAAAAGAGCAGACCATGGGCACAGTAAAAAAAGTCTCAAAGTTCCAATAGCCCCAACATCTCACACAGACGGTAGAAGGGAGAAACTCTCCCTGCCATGAACCTCCAGCACCGTAAACTTGCCGATGCAGCACCCTGGAAGCACTCGACCACAGTCCGACTTTGAGTCCGTCCAAAAACTTCAAGCCTCCGACCAGCCCTCCGACACCGAGCACCATCTCTACTGAGCACTTCGACCCGCCCTGGCCGCCGAGCAACAAGCAAAGCCGAGGACTCGGGGCCTTCCCCTCCGGAGATTTAGGATCACACAGTAGCGGCGGCAGTGAAACAGGCATTTCAGAAGTTTCACCAGATGTTCCTCCATGCTCTCACATCTGCCTCCATCAAATCAGAATTGTGCACTGCATCCTACTTGACAGATAACAGATATTCATCACTGGAGAGGCCGCGTGTGCTGCATCACGCCACCAACTTCCCCTCCTCCAGATATCATACAATATATTGAACCCTTTCTCTTTCAGGGGCTAAATGTATGTTTCTGACTTTTGACACTTCTGATACCATGCTCAGAATGTCATTTAACCTGAGGCCAGGGTTAATTGTGGAGTTGCTGGTCGGTGTGGCTTGAAGGGTCTATGCTGTGCTGTGCCTCAATAAATAAATAAATATACAGGATACCAAGGAGTAATTCTCATATATGCAAATCATAAGTTAATATTCTTACAGGACCTTTTATGATTTGTAAACAGAAGGGTAAAAGTGACCAGATCACTAAATAGAAGGCTAATAAAAAGGACAGTACTCTGAGGATGATCCCTCTCCCATTATGATCAAGATCAGATATTGCACATAGAAACATTAAGAACTGGAGATGGCCATTCAGCCCATTGCCCTATTTGAAAAGTAATCAAATCACAGCCCTTCTGTGCATCAGTCATATCTCTACGTTTGTTCTAGATTCTTCAACATTTTAATAAAAAAATATTGATTTCTCCAGATGCTGATCAACTCCTGTGCTCTCCGGCTTATCTGACATTCAGTCACTTGGGGATGCCGCTAGATATCAGCAGGCCACTGTAAATGAGGCCCAAGATAGGCTGCCCGAGTGCCAGTGTTCCAGTGCAGGGATCACTCAACACGTGCAAACCACTTCCTCGGTCTGTATTCCGGGTGAAAGGTTGAGACAATAGCAATCCCTGGATAACACCAATTGTCACTTACTGCCAGTCAGACTAAACTTCCTTTAATCCTACTTGCTTACCTCCTGGACACTTCCTAATGGTTCAAGAGTTTAAAAAAGAAGACTGACAATTTAATGTCAAAAACTGTAATCTTGTACCAGCTTATTCATTGATAAACTGCATAAAAAGGCATCCCTCTTTGTTTTTGTTAATATTTGGTGGTTTCACTCCTAAGTATGATGATGCTGGAGTGAAGGGAACAACAATAACAATGGCACTTCTGAGGACAAAGCAACTGCATCTCTACTGGAATCAAACTTTCTGTCAGGGAAGTGGTTTGTTTCATGTGAAGGGCAGGAGGCCAGTGCAGGGGAATAAGAGAAGCCAAGAGCCCTGTGATGAGAGGAAGTAAAAGAACTGCAGTCATCTTAAGTTATAGATAGCAAGAAGGAAGCATTACATGTGAGGGAAATGATGAATTATGTGCAACAGATTAACAGATGGTCTGAGTGAGAAATGCAGATGAAAGGTATAGCAAAGATGACAGAAGGCAATGATGAGAGAGTAAAAACGTCCACTGAAACAGACCTCTTCCATTAGTTAAAGCTCTGCAAACCTTGTCTTTTCTAGCACAATGGCTAAGCTAATAAGCAACAGCCAAGATCAGGAAGAACTTTGGTTTCATCCCCAGGCACAACGTGTCAGCTGTAGCAACACTGTCATTACAATTTTCTAGTACTTTGCTGTCTCTGAGAGGGTTCCACGAGGGCTTCGAGCCAAACATGCAGCCAGGAGGCCAAGAAGCCTGGAGAAAGGACGCAAGCTAATGATCGACTCTATGTCTCGGTTTTTAAAGCACCAAGGATGATTGAAATCATCGAGGCAAGTGTGGAAGGTGAGGGGGTGTTCTGCACCCTCTACCAGTCTCTCACTCACTGCTGTTGGAGAAAGTTGTCTGTTTGTGACTGTCTCTTTCTCTCTCTCTCCCCCTTGTTCACTGCTCCAGAAGGAAGGTCCCTGCGTTCAAATGATCTTTCTAGCTCCCTCGCTGCTGTCGGAGGATGGTGCTGGAGCAAGGTTTAATTGATACTGTTTATGGATTAGACTCCACAGTTCATGTGTTTCTGATACCTGGTCGCTCCTTTTTTGTTGTTATTTCGGGTGATTTTGAATCGGGGGCCTGCATGTAACGAACACTGAGCTGAACTGAAATATACCTTGACTTTTTTGATTTTGTGTTTTGTACCCTATGTTTTCTGTCCATTTTTTTTGTTGCTGTTTGTGTGACTTGTCTTTTCTTACGTGTGTGTGGGGGGTGTTTGGTGTTTTTCTTTGAATGGATTCCATGGTTTTTCTTTGTTTCATGGCTGTCTGTGGGGAAGACAAATCTCAGGGTTGTATACGGCATAGATACTTCGATAATAAGTGTACTTGAATCTCGAATTGGAGCTAGGATATCTGCGTTAGAAGGAGGGAAATAACGAGCATCAGCTCTCAGTCCCTAATTAGCAATTGCTGTATCATGTGCAAATGGGTCAATATTGACAGAGTGCAGGAACAGGCTCAGCTGTTACTATCTACACTACTCTGATGGCTGAACCATTCACTGCCTAGGATTACATGTGTAAAATGGCCTCCTAGTTCAGATGATGATTAGTATCCTATGAACTACACCCCAGAAAGAGATCAATAACTCAAAGATGGAAGCAGATAGCTGATTAAGAAAGAGAGATTCTTTAAAATGACTGTTGAGGATCAACAGAGAATTGGAGAATATTTGACCAGCACAAGGCGTCAAAATATTGGTGACAGTAATAAGGAACTAAATGCATTTACCCTTTTAAATTTGGCTTCTTTTTAATGGACAGAACATTAATATAGAGGCTTGACAATATGGGATAATAACTAAACACACACCATGTAATAAAGACAGACAACTCTTTACTTTTCATCAGCCAATATTTTCAAAATCCCTTACGAACTGAATAGCTTTTGACAATGAATAAAGAAGAGAAAATGAATGTAAAAACCTCCTTGATAATGGATTTGCCTTTCAACAATTTTCCCAAATTAATGATAGATGCAATTACAACTATAAAAACTGGAATCGTAGCAGTTAATATTAGACATAAATTAAAATTTTTAAGAAAACTTTGTGGTCTTTAAATGTGTTATTGAGTTCCAGTGCATAATGTGATGGCCATTATGCTCTGAACATGAAGGTAAATATATATATATAGTACATCATCATCTAGAAAGATTTGTTAGTTGATCTGATGATTCAAAGTTCAACTGCAGGGCAACTTTCCATAGCCAGAAAGTTTAGCTTTACAGATTCAAACCAGATTGTGAATACATTCCAACAACTGGAGCACTCTGTGGGGCTTCCTCTCTAGATGGCAGTCTTTGACTTTATTCCCAAACCTCCTGCAGAAATGCCAAATATGATCTATTGATTCCAAATATTGGTTCCAAATCATGACTCCACTGAATATTAAGTTTACATGACCAAGTCATGTGCTTACATCAACCTCGAAAAGCTTTCAAGAGTCAGCAGATTAGTTAAAAAATAAGGAGTAATAATTATTATCACAAGCTGAGAAATCTAAAATTAAAACAGATCATTTTTGAAATGCTTAGCAGTCAGACATCATCTGTGGAAAGTGAAACAGCTTCTGACAACTTTCTGCCTGACATGCTGAGTGTTTTAATCATTTCTGATTCATGAAAGGGTAATAATCATAACCTCTTATGTACTGATTTATTAAAAAGACCTAAGCTGGTCCAGAAGAATGCCCATCCAGAACTGATATCTATTTATATTATGCTTAAGAAGCAAACTTTTTTTGTTGAACAGTGGCAGTCTACACCACAGTCCAATGATGGACATCATTTTGCTTCTAAGCTTTCAGGGTGATGCTGGAGTTTTGAAAGACAACTAGGATAACGCTACAGTCTACCCTGGGGAAAAAATTAACAAAATCATACTAAAACAATTCTCACATTAAAGTCTAAGTATTAATGGATATTTACATTCATTACCATGAAACATAATGAAAACAAAACTGCTTGATTGACAATAGTCATTTTGGATAAAGAGGTGTACTTGCTTTCCAGGTTGGTGTGAAAAGGTGAGTGTGACGAGAGTCCTTGACAAGGTTGGCTTGGACCCAGATACTGGAGTATCCAAGGTTAGGACTGAGACATGGTTTCAAACTGGATTGAGAATCAGCATGCGAGACAAATACTAGTTGAAATCATGAGTAGACTTACGATTGAGGACCGAACCTCAGTTCGGGTGCTTCTTAAATGCTCAATCTTTGGCATTCAAAACATAATTGCCAATTAGCAGACTTTCTTGAATCTTTCAAGCAGCCAAGCCAGCTATCCATACTCCAGGAGTTAGAGCATCTAAACCTTGGAAGCTGGAACTGATATGTGTCGTAACAGTAAGACATTGTAGCAGATAGAGACAAAGTATCATTTGATGACATGGTCAGGAATATTCTGGCAATGTCAGATGTGGGAAATTTCAAGATCCATTGAAAGCTTAAATCTAATTAATTAAAGATAATTACAAAGGGAATGAATACTTCTCAACAGCAACAGCAAGAATGATTCAACTTCTGAAATAGAATAGAACTGGAAGAATTATTTTGTAATATTGTTCTACTTCTTCCCTTCCATGTGCAGCCCCATATTTGAAGTCTCTGAGGGTGGAGCAGCCTTTAGGTGGGTGAACCCACGTAAAGCATCCAACCCAGATCTTTAGTACCTGGCCGAGTACTAAAAACCTATGCTGATCAACTGGCTGGAGTGTTCACTGACATCTTAATTTCTTGCTTTGGCAGTCTGAGGTACCCAGCTGTTTTAAGCAGGCTTCAATTACACCAGTGCCCAAGTACAGTGCGGTGACCTGCCTCAATGATTATCACCCGGTAGCACTCGCATCCACAGTGATGAAGAGTTTGAGAGGTTGATAATGAAACATATCAACTCCTGCCTGAGAAGTAACTTAGATCCGCTTCAATTTGCCTTCCAAAGCAACAGACATAGGAACAGAATTAGGCTGTTCGGCCCATTGAGTCTGCTCAGCCATTCCATCTTGGCTGATTTATTTTCCCTCTCTCCTGCCTTCTCCTGTAACCTCTGATCAACAAATCTATGTCCAAGCTGATGTTTATTGATTGCAGCTCAGGGTTCAACACCATAATCCCCTCAGTATTAATCAACAAGCTTCAAAACCTGAGCCTCTGTATCTCCCTCTGCAACTGGATCCTTGGCTTTTTCATTGGGAGACCACAGTCAGTACATATTGAAAATAACATCTTCCCAGGAACAATCAACACAGGCACCCCAAGAATGCCTGCTTAGCCCACAGCTTCACTCTCTCTACACTCATGACTGTGTGGCTAGACACAATTCAAACACCATCTATAAATTTGCCGATGACACCGATGTTGTTGGCAGAATCTTTGATAGTGGCAAGGATCCAAACAGAAGCGGGTTGTGCGGTGATGTTGTAACAACTACTTTGCATTCATTGTCAGTCCTATCAAAGAACTGACTGTGGACTTCAGGACGAGGACGTCAGGAGAGCACACACTCGTCCCTGTGAAGAGGTCATCAGAGGAAAGGGCGGGCATTGTTAAGTCTCTAGGCACCAACATCTCAAAGGACCTATCCTGGACCCAAAATATTGATGCATTCACAAGGAAGACACAGCAGTGGCCCTACCACATTAAAAGTTTGGGGATATTTGGTATGTCACCAAAGACTCTCACAAATTTCTACAGAAGTACTGTGAAGATCATTCTAACTGGTACATCCCTGCCTGATATGGGTCTCCAATGCACAGGACTGATAAAAGCTGCAGACAGGTGTGGACTGAGCCAGCTTTATCATGGGCACTGGTGTCCTGACCATCCACGACATCTTCCAAAGGTAGTGTCTCAAGAGGTAGCAAGCATTATTAAGAACCCTCACCATTCAGGACCTGCCTTCTTCTCAATACTATAATCACAAATGAGGTGCGGAACCTGAGGACGCACACTAGGAACAGCTTCTTCCCCTCCGCTGTCAGATTTCTGAACAGACCATGAACACTACCTTATCATTTTGCTCTCTTTTTCTACTATTTATTTTTTATATTTCTTATTGTAGCCTATAGTAATTTCTAAGTGTATTGCACGATGCTTCTGCCGTAAAACAAAAAACTTCACGATACACCTGCTCATCTAATCAGCCGATCATTTGGCAGCCACTTGATGCATAAAAGCATGCAGACATGGTCAAAGGGTTCAGTTGTTGTCCAAACTAAGCATCAGAATGGGGAAGAAGTGTGATCTATAAGTGACTGACTATGGAATTATTGTTGGTGCCAGACAGGGTGGTTTGAGTATTTCAGAAATTCCTAATCTCCTGGGTTTTTCACGCATAACATTCTCTAGAGTTTATTGAGAATGGTGTAAAAAAAAATCCAATAAGTATCAGTTCTGTGGACAAAAATGTCTTGTTAATGGAAGAGGTCAGAGGAAAATGGCCAGAATGGTTCAAGCTGATGTGAAGGTAACTGTAACTCAAATAACCACAGAGGAGCATTTCTGAATACACAGCACTTTGAACCTTGAAGCGGGTGGGCTGCAGCAGCAGAAGACTATGATCATACACTCAGTGGGTACATTATTAGGTACAGGAGGTACATAATAAAGTGGCGATCGAGTGTATGTTAGTGTTAATAACCTGATTCTGATTCTTATTTTAATTCCAAATTGATGAACGGGAGAATTTGTAAACTTCCAAAAAAAAAATCAAGCACGAACAATTCATTTGTTTGCAGGCATTCCCGCCCATGTTTTCCACTTGGGACAAGGCCAGGAACATGGTAAAACTATTGGAAAGTGAGACAAGGCTAAGCCAGAGGAATGCACAAGTTTACTTCTAGGGCTTGAAGGAGCATTCCTGTTCCTTTGCCTGCATAAAGGAAACTCTGAGACTCTAACTAAGGATCTCGTTTGTTTACAGTTGCATATCTACTTCAGCTTGACAGGAATGCAACACTGCTGTCTGCACACAGCTCCCAGTGGCACTGAGTTATTATCACCTTGATTTATATAAAATAACAAGGACTTTGACTGTTTGAAGTGTTTGCTGTGACTGCCTACTACTGATCTCTACCGGTTAGGATTGTTGACACTGGAGAAAAAAGCTAAGTTATGAATGGAAAAACACCTCAGCACACATTTGACTGTCAGTGTGCTCAGTTTCTGCTGGGAGTCAAGGGTTAAAACTGATCTTGCAAGATAATTCTTAACATAAAAGCAATTTTGAATGACCAAGAGCACACTGATAAAGCATATACTGTACCAATAAAACAATAATTCTACTGCTAATGAGAACAAGGTGCTAGATTTCACAATGTTTAGGGATTCAAAAGATTGGACCAAGGTGACAGAAGTTTGCATAGGGAAACACTTCGCTAGTTATCCTAATGCCTTTAGTTTCTAAGTATAGAAAAGGACAGCAAACATGAGAAAATCTGCAGATGCTGGATATCCAAAGTAACCCACACAAGAGGCTGAAGGAAATCAGCAGGCCAGGCAGCATCTATGGAAAAGAGTAAAGGGTCAACGTTTTGGGCCGATACCTTTATCAGACAAAGGATAGGTCTGGTCCCTGGGTTCAGATTCTAAATTGGAGAAAAGACAATTTTGATGGCTTCAGAAAAGATCTGCCAAGTATGGATTCCAATAGGCTGTTTTCTGGCAAATGTGTACTTGGGAAGTGGGAGGCCTTCAAAATTGACATTTTGAGAGAACAAGGTTTGGATGTGCCTGTCAGAATAAAAGGTAAAGACAACAGGTTTAGGGAACCAAATTTTTCAAAAGATATTGAGGCCCTGGTTAAGGGGGGAGAAAAAAGGAAGTGCATAGCACCTATAGGCAGGTTGGAACAAATTAGGTTTTCTTGGAGTTTAAGAAATGCAAAACCATATTTAAGAAAGAAATCAGGAGGGCTAAAAGAAGGCATGAGGTTGTCCTAGCAGACAAGATAAGGGAGAATCCTAAGGGATTCTACAGATATGTTAAGAGCAAAAGAATTGCAAGGGTCAAAATTGGTCCTCTGGAAGATCAGAATGGTAATCTATGCATAGAGCCAAAAGAGATGGGGGAGATCTTTAATGGATTATTTGCATCTGTATTTACTCCGGATATTGTCTCAGAGTCTATAGATGTGAGGCAATCCAGCGGTGAGGTTATGGACCCTACAGAAATTCCAGAGGAGGGGGTGTTTGCTATCTTGATGCAAATTAGGGTGGATAAATCCTCAGGGCATAACAGGGTGCTCCCTTGGACCCTGTGGGAGGCAAGTGCCGAAACTGCAGAGGCCCTAGCAGGGATACTTAGACCAACCCTAGCGACAGGTGAGATACCAGTGGGTTGGAGGATAGCAAATGACGTTCCGCTATTCAAGAAAGGCTTTAAAAATAAACTAAGAAATTATAGGCCAGTGAGCCTGACATCAGTAGTGGGAAAGTTATTGGAAGGTATTCTGAGGGACTAGACATATGAATAATTGGATAGACAGGGATTGATTAGGGACAGTCAACATGGCTTTGTGTATAGTAGGTCCTGTCTAGCCAATCACAGAGCTATTCAAGGAAGTTACCAGGGAAGTTGATGAAGCAGTTGATGTTCTCTACATGGACATTAGCAAGTATTTGACAAGGACCTGTACGGGAGGTTGGTCAGGAAGTTTCAGTCACTTGGCATTCAAGAAGAGATAGTAAATTGGATTAGACATTGGCTTTGAGGGAGAAGTGGCAAAGCCAAAATCATGGCAGTGGTAGTAGTGGTAGTATGATAATGTGATTAATTGGATCAGCAAATTTGTGGATGACACCAAGACTGGAGGTGTGGTGGACAGCGAGGGAGACTATCAAGAGCTTTCAGCAGGATCTGGAGCTGCTGGAAAAATGAGCTGACAAATTGCAGATGGAACTTAATGCAGACAAGTGTGAGGTTTTGCACTTCAGTGGGACCAACCAGGGTAGGGTCTTACACAGTGAACGATAGAACACTGAGAAGTGTGGTACAGGTCCACAATTTATTGAAAGTGGCGGCACAGATAGACAGGGTCATAAAGAAAGCTTTTGGCACATTGGACTTCATAAATCAAAGAGTTGAGTACAGGAGATGGGGTTTTATGTTGAAATTGTTTAAGACATTGGTAAGGCCTAATTTGGAGCATTGTGTGTGTGTGTGTGTGTGTGTGTGTGTGTGTGTGTGTGTGTGTGTGTGTGTGTGTGTGTGTGTGTGTGCAATTTTAGTCACCTACTCACAGGAAAAATGTAAAGAAGTTTGAAAGAGTACAGAGAAAATTCATAAGAATGTTGCTGGGACTGGAGGAGCTGAGTTTTAAGAGAAGATTGAATAGGTTAGGCCTTTATACGTTGGAGCATAGAAGACTGAGGTGAGATTTGATAGAGGTATACAAAATTATGAGAGGTATAGTTATGGTAAATGCAAGCAGGCTTTTTCCATTGAGGTTGGGTGGGACTACAACTAGAGCTGATGGGTTATGGGTGAAAGGTGAAAAGTTTAAGGGGAACATGATAGGAAATTTCTTCACTCAGAGAGTTGTGAAAGTGTGGGATGAACTGCCAATGTAAGTGGTGCATGCAAACTCGATTTCAATGCTAAAGGAAGTTTGGATAGATATATAGATGGCAGGGGTCTGGGTGCAGGTCGATAAGAGTAGGCATTTTAAATAGTTCAGCACCGACTATATGGGCCAAAGGGCCTGTTTCTATGCTGTACTTTTCTTTGACTCTATTTCAGGTGGCACAGTAGCGTAACGGTTAGCATAATGCCATTGTTGTCCCAGCAACCCAGGTTCGGCTACTGTCTGTAAGGATATTGTATGTTCTCCCCAATGAGCATGTAATATTGTATGTTCTCCCCAGGACCATGTACGTTTCCTCCTGGTGCTCTGGTTTCCTCCCTCATTACAAAGACATAAAGGTCGGTGGCTTAATTGGTCACATAGTTATAATTAGGCAGTACATGCCTGCTGGACCAGAAAAGGTCAGTTATGCACTTCTTAAAAATAAATTACATTTTATTTCTTCTCATAATATTTTGTAAATTTTCATTCGTCCAAAAGAAATCTGTAAGATTGATGTAAAAATAGGAGTGCTGGCTTATTGAATGGATGGGGAATTTGGACTCCATGCACAAACATTCGTTGATCCCTTCTGTTGGTCTTGTTACTAAAAGTGAGCAACAAGATAAATTCACAGAATTTAAGTCTGCTTGTTCAACCTGCTCACCAGTCACATAACATTTGTATCAAACTTGAGCACTCCTCATAAAGCACTTGCTCTCCAGCCTTCTTCATTTGGTTGTGGAACTTGTATAATCAAATCTTGATTTTGGATGACTGACAATTTCTTTCTTTCTTTATTAATCTTTTTATTGATTTAAAAGGAACATAAATACAAACAAGAGGAGAATTATCTCGTATATATATATATATATATATATATATATATATATATATATCAATAACAATACAAACCGAGATTAAGATAGACATTACCAAAATCATACATGTTGTTAAGCTAGTATAAAATATATAATTTAAAAAAAGAAAACAACAGTTCTCTTATCAGTTCATGAAGAGGAAAGAAAAAACATTGAGTTTTAAATGAAGAGAAAAAAACAACTACACTATGAAAAAAAGAAACAAAAAAAAAGGGACTGGGCAATCCATTTTGAGGATACGACCAAAAAAAGAGAAAGACTTTCTGATCAAATCTAAAACTTTGAAAAAGACAGTTTCAAAGGAAGACAAGTTGAAGGCATTGGATGCTACCTACATTTCATGCAGTTAATGATAACACTGCGGGATCTTGCTAGGCCTGGCCCATTGCCCGTCTTCACCAACCTAGAATGGACAGACAGCTGATACTGCTGACCCTTCTGTATTGCAGCTGGACAATGAGGTCTAGTCAGTGAATACGTCTCAGGCAATGTGGTGTTGAGGCTTATCACCCCCCTCCCCCTCCACTGCCACCTCCCTGTACCTCCTCAAAACACAAAGCTGTTTGGTGGAAATTTATGTTCCGACAAAGATGCCATAGATGGTGATTAGTAGGCCTGAAGTCATGTGAACTAGCATAATATTGGGGTGGTTTCCCTGTGTTAGGTAATTTCAGCATGATTGGGCACATCCATTGGTTTCAGTAGGGAATCTAGTGACTGATAATAATGACAAATTTAGCCCAAGCATCACTCACAAGGCTGGAGAATTTTGTGTTCATCAGCGCATGTACTAAACTCTGAAATCTAATGGGATCACACGTTCTGAACTCTGAAATCTAATGGGATCACACGTGCTGAACTCTGAAATCTACTGGGTTTACATGTTCTGAACTCTGAAATCTACTGGGATTACCTGTCCTGGACTCTTGATATCTATTGGGATCGCATATGCTGAACTCTGAAATCTACTTGAATTTCAATGGAAGAAAACTAATGATCTTAATTGGAACCACCACTGTTCAGTTAGCAAAGTTTTCCCCATAACTAAGGCTGCTGTCCCTAAAATTCCTTTCAAAATATTTTAATGGGAGCATTGAACTGGTTAATTTCTGCTGAAAAATCACATGGAGGGAGGAAATTAATTGGCATATTGGAAAAGTTGGATAATTATATACACTCAGTTGCCATTATATCAGGTACACCTGTATATTTGCTCGATAATGCAAATATTTAATCAATCATGTGGAAGTACCTCAATGAATAAAGACATGCATACTTAGTCAAGACTTTGAATTTTTGTTCAGACCAAACATCAGAATGCTAAAGAAATGTGTTCTAAGTGACTTTGACCATGGAATGATTATTGGTGCTGGATGGGGTGGCTTGAGTATCTCAGAAACTACTGATCTCCTGGGATTTTTATGCACAACGGTCTCTAAAGTTTACAGAGAATGGTATGAAAAAAAAAACAAAAAAAAACCTCCAGTGAGTGGCAGTTCTGAGGGCAAAGAGAGAAATCAGAGGGAAATGGCCAGTCTGGTTCAAACTGACTAGAAGGCAACAGTAACTCAAATAACCATGTGTAACAGTGGTGTGCAGAAAGCATCTCTGAATGCACAACACATCAAACATTGAAGTGGATGGGCTACAGCAGCAAAAGGAATTAGGTTCCACTCCTATACCTAATAAAGCGGCCACTGAGCTGTAATTATAACTTTATGCTTAACAATGTTAGCTTAATTGTTCATTTAATGTTCCACTCAATTTGAAACAAATATGTAGTTAGTAGCTAATTCCATCTAAAGTGCAATTTCAGGAATATAGTCATGTTTGATCTAAAGATTATAACATCAAGCACTAATCAATTTTTAAACAGCCAGTGGTTAATATTGCATGTTAACAATAAACTTTGAAAATGTGCTTAAGGGACACTTCTCATGGCGGATTCATCTCTGTATATTCTGAGCTGATAGTATTTGTATTTCTTTCAGATTGTCACAATTTTTGTACTACTTACTGCAAAGACTGTCATCCTAACTGAGAATGCAGAGCCCTGTTCTGGTTCTAGTCATTGTTCCTGATAGCAACAGTCTGTCATTCTTGTTAACAATAATTTATCTTAATTGGTTCATGGTATACGGTACAGATAGGGTTATACACAAAGCCAGGCCAGAGGGCTAAAGAATTAATCTGTGTCAAGCAAGATGCAAATAATGAGCAGTCCTCCAGGCATTCTGAAATTTGTCATGGTCAGATAAACTTAATTAATTAATTAATTAATTACATATTTTTAAACAAAGGAAAGGATGCTTCTTTCATTGGCAGAATACTGAGTAAAACTGATAAATAATTGGATGTATTCAAGTGTATAAGTCATAGTGTTACAATGTAGTTACTTCCAGTTTTCTCATTAGAAATGGGACTGCAGAGTTGGCGACATTACCGAATGTGTTCGATTTACGATTTTGGTCTAGCCCTGTTTTGTTTGTTCCATTTGCTTTTTTTGGGTTTAGTATTTAGTTCTTTTTTTTTCTTTTTTTGGGAGGGTTTTCTTTGTATATATATTTTTTTCTTTTTATTTCTTTTTCTTCTTTATGATTAATTTCATCATGAGTTTGGAAGTCTATTATACCGATGTTATTTGAAATCTTTTTTGTATATGTTTATTAACAATAAGATTGTTGCAATCTCTTTGTATCAACATTGTTATTTTGTTTATAATTTTGAAAATTAATAAAATGATTTAAAAAGAAAGAAAGAGAAATGGGACTAATTCCTTAAAATGTTCAGAAATATACTGAGGAAATACTGTGGTGTGCATTGATTTTGGCAAGATGACCAGGGAAAGGTGTATTTGAGTGAGTAAATGTCTATATCTATTGATGAGCTTCTTTATAAATTGATGTGGAGAATAATTTGTATGTAAGTGAGAGTTATATTTATGCGCAAGACTGAATGTGCTTTTATATTATATAAAATATGTGTAAAGGTATGAATATCTTTTTTGCGGAAAGTTGCTGGGGTTTGCTCATTCAGATTACTAGGGGACTTCGCCAATGTAACTCTTCTCAGAGAATTTCCATCCTAGTTATGACCCCGCATGACCCTGGGAGCTGGGATCATGGGGGTAATACAGGAACTGCTTTGTTTGGTATTTGAGATGAATGCATCTGAGTAAAAACGTAACTGGGAACATATTCCACAAATATTATGAGATAACATTCCACTTGAATAAAAACAAGTTTAAAAATTGTCAGTGATTTATTAATATTAACAGCCACAGCTATAGGCATTTGGAGCCTAGAAAATATTAAAATACCCTCAGGAGGTTCAAAGAAAACTTGTTTAATCTATTCAATATACAAATACTGTAATTTATTTATTTATTTATTTTCTTCTATATTATGTATTGCATTGAGCTGCTGCTGCTAAGTTACCAAATTTCATGATACCTGCTGGTGATAATAAACCTGATTCTGATTCTGATGGATCTACTTAAAGTGACATTCAGACAACCAAAAACTTGGTTCACAAAATTTAAAGAAAACGGCTTAAAGAAAGTAAATGTAGGGAAGAGAAGCTTGAGAAGAGTTTTCCAGATTAGGTTGAAAACCCAGGCAGTAATTTAAATCCTCATACACTAGGAAGGAGATCAAATATCTTAGAAAGTTTTAGTGCTTGGGTGAGGAACAAAGAAAAAATGTTCAAACCACTGAAGGAATTTGAAATCGGAATGATGGTTTTAAAACCTGGGTGATGTTTTATTGTTAGGTAAAATAGGTCAGCAAGCACAGCGTGATGGGTAAAGGAGCATTGTTGTGGGGTTAGCATGTGGTCTGCAGTGCTTTGAAGGCATGAGCTCATTGGAAACGTTACTGAAGAGTCTGGCCAGGACAGCGCAGGAATGATTGCTATCAGAGTAACAAATGCATGGACAAGGGTTTCAATGGTTGATGACCTCTAGGAGAGCCAGAAGCGGCTGAGCTACAGTGGTAGAGATAATCCTGATGTGGACATACGGCCAGAAAGTCAGTCTGGAGTCATGATCAACATCAAGACTGTGCCTATTTGGTTCAGTCTCTGAGAATTGCTACGTTGAAGAAATGTGTCGCCATCCACTGAATAAGTTTCTTTGGAGGAGGGTGGTTCTTAATATAATGGTGTCAGTTTTGCCATTACTTGGTTGAAGAAAACTTGTGTTCATTCTGCTCATGAAACTGACAATTTAGAAACAGTGAGATGCTGAAAGAAGTGGTAGTGAGTTAGCACTAGAAGCCATTGGCGTATATGTGAAAACAGTGCCATGTTTTTGGAAGGTGTCATCAATGGGCAGCAAGCAGAAGAAAAGGAGAAGGTGATTCTCGAGGTAGGACTGGTCAAAAAAAACAGGAATCAGTCAATCACTGACAGAGATATTGGAGAAGGATTGTGAGGAGACAACCATGTTGAAGTTGTGAAGACTAAGAATGCATGGATGACTTTTGTCATAGCATGGATTCTCTTGTGTGATTTTGGAAACAGCAGTGTCAGGACTTCTGTTGTGCGAAAATCTGAAGACAGAGATTCAAATGTGGATTGGAAAAGATTTAGGAGGCATTGGTGCCCTCAGCTGTTTCAAAGAGGAAGGAGAAGTTGAAAACAGGGCAGAAGAGTCAATTATCTTTCTGAAGAGATGCATTACAACAGCTGTTTGAAAGTGATAAGGAATGAGAGGAACTGTTTTAAAGAAGGGAATGGTTATGAACATTAATGAAGATGAGATCCAAGAAGTTGAATGTCAATGTTAGTATAAATGAGGAAGTAAGAGATGAATCGTATGCTCAAGGAGGGGTTGAAGGCAGGTAGGAGAAAATGGGAGAAATGGATAGTTGTAATTTCAAAATAGGGCAGTGGCAAGTGGAATGGACAAAAAGAGAAGAGGTAGGTAATCAAAATGTCACAGTGACAAAGGAGTTTGTAAATTCCTCTCACATATTATTGCGGACAGGGATGGAGGAATAAGGTCAAGGGGACAAAGAGGATAGCTATCAGTAGACAAAATGATATGGTCAACTGGGATGTTGCTGGAATAATGAACATAGAGTGTGTTGACTCACTTACAGATTTTTATAGATGGACGGTGAAGAGCATTTTGACTAGCTGCACCACAGCCTGCTTGGAGGCTCCAATGCCTAGGATAGCAGAGGCTGCAGAGTGTTATAGACTTAGCCAGATCCACCATGGGCTTAACCTTCACCACCACTGAGGAGCTCTTCATGTAGCTGTTCCTCAAGATAGCAACGTCTAAAACTACGAGCCCTCACCATCTGGACATGCCCTCCTCTCATTACTACCATCAGGCAGGTAGAGGAGCCTGAAGATCCACACTCAATTGTTTAACTACAGCTTCTTCTCCTCTGCCATCAGATTTCTGAACCATTATTTTGGTTTGCATTGCTATTTATTATTGTAACCTATAGTGATTTTGATATATTTTCTGGATACTACCGCTGCAAAATAATAAACTTCATGGCGTATAAGTCTGTGCTAATAACTCTGATTCCAATTTTCTCTTTTTTCGTTTCAGAAAGACCAGCAACAATGAGGGAACTAACAACAAAGTATTCTTCATTGAGAGTATTAAGACTCAGCTTATAGAATTGGCTTCTTTAATAATGTATCAAAAGTTATCCCACATAGTAAATATACCTCTTATAGGCAAAGTCACATTCAAGTCAGCCTCTCACTTACTGCTGCTGGAGAAGGACAGCTGCCTGTAGCGGTGTCTCTCTTCCTCTCACTTGTTGCTCTCGAGGAGAACACTTACATTCGAGTGATCTTTCTCTCTCCCTTGCTGCTGTCAGAGGATGGTGCCAGCGCAGGGTTTGGTCACTGTAGCTTGTGGATTTGGACTCTAATTCAGATTTATGATATGTTCCGGTTCTGGTTGCTTTATTGTTGTTAATTTTGGGCAACATTTGGGTCAGGGCAGCCTGCAGATGGTGAGCACTGAGCTGAATTGAAATATGCCTTTTGTTTTTGTATTTTATATTCTGTATTTTTGCTCTTTTTTTGTTGTCATTTGCTCGATTTTTTTTGCATGTGGGGTAAGGGTGGGGAGAGGTTGGGGTTTGATGTTTTTCTTTGAATGGATTAGTTCCATGGATCTTTGTCTTGTGGCTGTCTGTGGGGAAGAGGAATTTTGGGGTTGTTTGCTGCATGCATACTTTGATAATGAATGTACTTTGATTCTTTGAATCTATATTTAACCACCATCTTTTAAAAAGTAACGCTCATGTAAGCCAGAAATTTCTACATATGTTCAATTATAACAGCAGTTAATATTGTACATACAGGATGTAAACTCATAGAATAACAAATTATTTACGGGAGCATAGAGATATAATATCTAGGTTATTGGAATAGACAATATAAATTTGTACATTAGTTCTCATTAATTACATACTTTACCTTACAACTCAACCTCAACTTCTCTCTCATATCTGTTCCAAGTGCACAAATTTCCACAAATTACTTCTCCAACAAACTTACTTCTTATCCTTTCTACAACTTTACTTCAAATATTTCTAATACACTTAAATATGCTTTGCAATAGATTGTGAAACGTATTTCCAGAACTATAATATCACTCTTAACACAAATGAAAGAAATTAACAGTGATTGCTAACAACATAATATGTTTTCTATGTTAATGAACGTTTTAATCCCGACCGTACCATTTTCTATTATCCTTCTTGAGACAACTCATCTTCCTGCCCTGCTTTTACCCTACCCCTTAGCTAAGCTTCCCTTGGACCTTTTCTTTTTCCTGCTGTTCTGTTGTAGTTAAAATGTTGCCACTTCTTACCAGTCTTAACTCTTTTCAGCCTCGCTAGGTGCAGTGTAGCTACACTGTATGGAATGGATGTCAACATATCCAGTACTTGTTGAGGTTCCATACTGCTGCCTCAAGGCTTCCATCTCAGTATGAACTTGCTTATGACCATTCAAGAACTCCAAAAACAATAGAACACTCTAGATCCCAAGCTCATCCTTAAGACTCATACAGTTTCATAGCAATTGCACTACCTCGTTTAGTTGAAGTTGCCTGGTCCAGCATCCTTTACTGTCCTTCTCACCTTTCACCTTTTCTGTAGATCCTTCTAATGGCACAGTTGTTGTTCTGACACTCCAATAGCTTGCAATCATGTACTGTCCATGTAGTACCATCATGGAATCATTCTCTAAACTGTTATCCGTCAAGGACTGTGAGCATTTCTAGTTCCCTGACGATATTAAGACAGTATGAATAAACTCTTCTCAGGCTTCCAGCTGGGTACAGGTATCAATTATAACTGACATTTCAATGACTAACTCTGTCATCTTCCCTGATGAAGATGGTAGAGCTGGTCATCAAAATGTTAGTTATAATTGCGCAAAAAACTATTTCGGATCTGGAGAGTGTCCTGAGGAAATCAGACAATTATGCGTGACATTCCTACAGAATGGCTACAAGATGAAGGAAATCAATCAGGCCCTTAGAAGGGCTGACGGAAAAAGCAGGAAACCTAACAACAAGGAGGAACCCATTGCTACTACCTGTCTTCCCTATATTTCCATGGTTTCTGGACAGATCACCAGGATCCTGAAGAAATACCAGATTAATACCATTCACAAACCCATAAGGAAGCACAAATCACAGCTATGTGAGTCAAAGATGATCTGGGATTCAGGTCAGCCGGCGTTTACAGGATTCCATGTGAATGCGGTGAAGTGTAGATCGGCCAGATGGGATGCACGGTGGAAACCCACATCAAGGAACACAAGAGGTGTATCTGTTTAGGTTGCCTGGGGAAATCAGCAGTAGCAGAACATTACGATCACAATGGCCAAAGGATTGATTTTGATGGTATAGAACTACTGTGCCACGCCAATGGTAAAGGAAGTCATTGAAATAAAACTAGAGGAAAAGAATTTTAACAAAGATGAAGGTCTCGACCTAAGTAAGAACTGGAAACTTGAGTTCGATCATAACCAAGATGGGAGAGTGGAAACCTGATTGGATGAGGACTAACCAATCAGGAGGGGTGGATTAACGGGGTATAAGTACCTCTGGACTAGACATGCCCGAGCATCAACCCCGATGAAGATGGCGGAGTCTGTCATCCAAATGTTGGTTATAATTTAAACCTGCATCTGCTGGAAGCCCGAGAAGAGTTTATGCGTTATTTTGTTTAAATACTGGAAACAAAAAAAAACAAGATGTGATCAGAAAATTGCAGGGGGTCAGAGGATGAAATATGGCCCATGTGCACTGAGAACTCAAACACCATACCTATGTCTGAGTTAGAAATGGAATTGTTCCCATTTAACATTTTCTGTGGTGGCCTCTGGATTGCTTGTGAGTATGAGGACAAGTAATTCCAGTGTTCTTGGTGGCATGACAGAGTGAGAGTAGTTTGGTTTCCTTCCCTGAAGGAAGAAGCTTTTGTTTGAAAATGGGGCATGGCTCTCGCCACAGTGCTCTCCACATCAATAGTTGGAATCCAAAATGCAATATTTCTGAGTCATGTAAGAGGCATGTATATAGCTTGGTGGTGAGCTCCCAGATGGCCTGCGTAGGGCATCTGAGACTTCTGCACCAACAAATGTGAGGAGCATTGTTCTTCAGTTTATCATCCAGGCATCTAGAAATTGTTCTTCCCCAAATATCTGCAAAACAGCTTTAAACATTGTCTACGCAAACAACAGGAATTCTGCAGATGCTGGAAATTCAAGCAACACACATCAAAGTTGCTGGTGAACGCAGCAGGCCAGGCAGCATCTGTAGGAAGAGGTGCAGTCGACGTTTCAGACCTTCGTCAGACGAAGGGTCTCGGCCTGAAACGTCGACTGCACCTCTTCCTACAGATGCTGCCTGGCCTTAAACATTGTCTAAATTGGATTAAATCCCAGCAAAGTTTTATTGATTTGCCTGAGTGTATTATATGTTTGCTGGTTTCTTCAAGAATCATACTCCCTGCACAGTCTCAGTTTCTAGAGTAAATACAGACTTTTGAATCAGTTTGGAAACAACTGCTTCAGAAAACATCTACTGTATGTCTCAGGCCATATATTGAAGCTCTAATTCAAATTACATCGTAATCAGTTTAATTACTGCAGGATGCCATTTAATTCCAGTTAACATTGGAAAGCCAATTACTATTGATCTGTATGGGAAAATAACATGCAAAGCAAAATAGTATAGTTGCTGTATTGGCTGTGTACAAACAGTGCCGAGGCAATCAGTAATCCAGAGGAAAATATATTGGTCCTAACTGCAGCTGTGTAATCAAAGGCTTTTGAATGGATCTACAAGCAAAGGCGACTGGCAAAATAAGTGTGATCCATTCTGCTTTATGCTTGCACTTCCCATTATTAGTTGAATGTCATATAGTTATAGCTCACCATTATTTGAAAGCTGTAATATAACTATAACTGAAAGTAAGTGGGTTTTTGCTTCAAATCAAAAAGCTTTCAATACACTCAGGAATTAAATCAGAGTAGACATATGTGGGTAAACAAATATTGACTTAAATCACAAAAGGAAAGGCTATGGACTACATGGCCAACACTTATTTATTCATTTTGCTGTGGTGTATAAACAGAATGTGTGCTCAGCAATCAGGGGATTGATAATATATTGTCAGAATATAAATGAAGTTGGCACGAAGCACTTAGAGGCCATGGCCTCTGCTGAAGTTAAGCTCTGCATGAGCAATGGAGGATGATAGCCTGTGTTAGAAGCCAGCGTCCAAACAAGCAATTGCTTAAACATTTTAACTCTTTGAGGAATGTGTGCAATTGTGTAGCACATGCTTTTTGAATGGAACAGATGCTTTCTCAGTTCCAAAAATGATCCAGTGCAAGTGCAGATATTTTCCATGTGAGGCCCCCTGTTTGTCATATTGGTGAAGGCCTCAGCAGAGACGTTGAGTGACAGAAGTGTGCAGAGTAACTCAAGCAGTGTTCAAGCGGTTTGAAGCCAGCACCACTATTCTAGAGGACAGCATTCCAGCTGGTCTATCTCTTAGCCTGTCAAAGCTGAATATGTTTTCAACAATGTGAAATTATTTTCTCAGCATTTTTTTAGTGTAAAAGATCATCATTTGATTGCTGTTGAATTTATTCTGATCGATGTTTTTTTTACAAGTTTGATGCTTTTCAGGACTCTTTAAGTTCTTACAGTCTCCAGGAAATGGTATGGCAGATGCTAAAGCTTTATTTCAAGATCAACCTTCTGCAAAAAGTAAATCCTCCCAGATTTAAAAATAAAACGTTTTTAATGTTTTAACAACACATTAAAAACATTTTGTTTCGAATTCAGCATAGGTAGGGGAATGAACAGAAAGCTCAGAGGAAGGCAAGACTCTGGGAGAAAAGCAGTCAGAGGGCTCACAAGGGAAGGTGTGTCTGTCTAGAATACTAAGGCAGCGGTTCCTGTGCGCCCCAGAACCTGAACCAGTGGTGGGGAGAAGATCTCGCTTGCTCTCTTTGTCAAGCAGCTGGATCACTAAGGCACATTTTAACAGAATGCGCCACGAGCCTCACCCAGGGGCGGTACACTTGGCTCCATTACCAAGTTCTCAGACAGCTGGCATCAATCTTGGAACAGAGTCGAATCACCACAAATGCTCTCCCACAAACATCGGCAGGAAATGTCCACATCACATGACTTGTACCAGCAGGCCAACCTCTAGAGCACCATATAACATCAAAAGATGTAAGCATTCTGCAGGTTGCTCGGGATTGGAAAATGGACGTGGACTTGGGAAAAAAGCTTGTGTTTCCCCCAGGCATTGACGCTACAACACTCCGGCCAGACATGGTCAACAGCCAAGCTGGCATATATTGTGGAATTGACAGTACCATGGGAAGATGGTGTCGAAGAAGCTTATGACAGGAAAAAGACCAAGTACTCTGAACTGGCAACTGAAGCTGCCCAGAATGGCTGGAAGACCAAGATTTTCCCTGTGGAAGTGGGATGCAGGGGATTTGTTGCTACATCTACGACCAGTCTATTGAAGAAGTTGGGGTGAGGGGTCACTCCCTCTAACAAGCAATCAAGTCCTTGTCAAACACAGCAGAAGAAAGCAGCGATTGGATTTGGATTAAAAGAAAAGATAACAACTGGGCTGCAAGATGAAGACAGGAGGGTATAGAACTGAGGGGGGTGTATCTGGGACGCCATGTAGCACCGTTGAGCCCTTTGGAGACGTCGTGGGCTTATCAATGAAAAGTCAAAGAAGGAGGGTGCCCACCTGAGGACCCCGATGATGTACCTACCTTCCCTCCTTGTCACCACTCCAAGCCCACTGCCAACATCAAGAGTGCCGACTTACCATAGGGATTGAAACATCAAGTCCTAGTAGCTCTACTACTTGGAGCTTATTACGTAAGGAAGATTGCATTATATCCTCAGTTATTTTTGTTAGCTACAATAACCACTTAAGAGCAGGGAAAGTATTATATTGCCAGTGACTAGCAAACTGAATACAAAACAAAAATATAAAGAGCTGGCAATGGAAGACTGAAGAATAGAGCTTGTTCTACCAAGCTGGATGATGTGGTGGAATGGAAGAATTCTTTCTGAAGTTATAACGGAGATAAAAATGAACCACATGCAGCTTAAAACTCTTTTCTGGAACCCATGGAACTTGACAGGTGATGGACCACAGAAAATGCTGGATGAGTGAAAGTGCCCCGAGAACCCCCTTGTCAGTTTCCAAAACAAATGTCTTAAGTAGCCTCCTGTTATGAATTAGCAGTCTGCGATCTTTGTACAGTCATCAATGAAAGAGATTCCCTTGTCAGTTTTCAAAGCAAATCCTCTAAGTGGCATTCAGCTTTGAATTGGCAATCTCTGATTATCATCTTTGGTAAACTACTATAGCTCAGTTCCCTGCATATATTTTGTGTTTTTTTTTACGTAAGTTCTGTAAGAGCAAATTTTTTGGTGGTGATTTGTGAATTCTGTAAATTTGCTAATAAAGTCATCCTTGATCCCAGTGACTACTCTGTTAACTAATGCCACCAGATTCAAAATACACTGGATCACAAGAGTTGCTAAATATCCGAATGCTAGATTGGAGAGTTTCAACCTGATCTACCCAACAGTGTCAGTAATTTCATGGAAGGGGTCTTTCCGGGGCAAGTTTAATAAATCAAAGAAACGGTAGAATTTCTTCTGAGAGAACGTAAGCAGCTGGGTACAATTTTTAAATGCAGTTTCTCAAAATATATTTTTTCTATTACTATTTGAGACATGGACAAATTGTAAGTGGGAAAAGCAGCTAAGAAGCCTGTGTGTTTGGGTTATAGAGAAAGAAAGTGGGAGAAGGTTAGATTCAGGGATAGTGCCAACAGTGGGAGGTCAAGAGCGAGCTATTTTTTAATGAACTGACCACTTAAGTCAGGCTGTGAGCAACTTCCTGGCACGTTGAATAAATGAGACAATAGAAAAGGTTGTGAACTAATAAACCAGAAATGAAACTAAATTTAAAGACTTGAAGTGATATGGCAATGTTGTGAAAATGTGACTTGGGTAAAATCATCTAGATTGTCAGGAAAGGATGTATAGCTCAATGATAATAACACAGCCTCAGTGACTGCACCATATAAGGGAAAATCAGTTTAGAGACATTATATCTAAGTACTTAAACTACTTGCAACAAGATAAGTGAATTAACGGCACAAGTAGATACAAATAACAGCTGTTATTTTGCTGCACATACTGAATGACTTGGGCTGCAATTAAATAAGACTATAAAATAATAAGACATAGGAGCAGAATTAGGCTATTTGGCCCATTGAGTCTGCTCCGCCATTTCATCAGAGCTGATATATTATTCCTCTCAATCCCACTTTCCTGCCTTCTCCCTGTAACTTTTTACACCCTGACTAATCTCGATCCTATCAACCTCTGCCTTAAATATACTCAATGACTTGGCCTTCACAGCCATCCATGACAAACAATTCCAGAGATTTACTACCCTTTGGCTAAAGAAGTTCCTCATTTCTGTTCTAAATGGACTATTCTAAATGGCCACTATAAGAAACACATCCACTTATATAAACCTATCAACATTCAATACAATTCGATTCCCTCCCTCACTCTTCTAAACTCCATAGAGTACAGGCCCAGAGTCATCAAATGCTCCTCATTTGTTAACCCCTTCATTCCTGGAATAATTCTCATGAACCTCCTCTGGACCCATTCTAATACCAGCACATCTTTTATTTGATAAGGGGCCCAAAACTGCTCATAACACTCTAAGTCTGGTCTGACCAATGCCTTAGTAAAGCCTCAGAATTATATCCCTGCCCTCATATTCTAGTACTCTTGAAATACATGCTAACATTGCATTTGCCTTTCTTACCAGACTCATCCTGCAACTTAACATTAGGGGAATCCTGCACAATGACTCCCAAATCCCTTCGTACTGATGATTTTTGAATTTTCTCCCCACTTAGAAAATAATCTATTTCTTTATTCCTTGCACCAAAGTGCATGACCATATACTTTCCAACTCTACATTCTATCTACCACTTCTTTGCCCATTCTCCTAATCTGTCTAAGTCCTTCTGTGGACTCCTTGCTTTCAGAACACTACTTTGCACCTCCACCTATCTTCATGTTGTCTGCGAACTTGGCCACAAAGCAAACAATTCTGTCATCCAAATCATTGACAGATTATTGTGAAAAAAGAAGTGGTCCCAACACTGACCCCTGCAGAACACCACCAGTCACCACCAGGCAACCAGAAAAGGCCTCTTTTATTCCTACTCTTTGCTTGCCAGTTAGCTAATCTTCTATCCAGGAGGTACCTTTCCTATAATACCATGGGCTTTTATTTTGTTAAGCAGCCTCATGAGCAGCACCTTGTCAAAAGCCTTCTGAAAATCCAAGTAAACGACATCCACAGGCACTCTTTTGTCTATCCTGCTTGTTATTTCCTCAAGGAATTCCAAGAAAATTTTCAGGGAAGATTTTCCCTTTTTCTTTCTTTTTCAATCTTTTTATTAAGTTTCAAGATTAATAAACATAACAATAATAGTAATGATACATAGAGATTGGGATTACAATAATAACAGTTAACAAGTACAAGCACAGATTCCAAGTAACAAATATAGTTTAACCTCCCAATCTCACAGTAACTGACCATGAAAAAGATATTTTATAAAAAGAGAAAAAAGAAACCCCCCCAAACAAAAAAAAAACAAGTAAACTGAAAAAAAAGAAACAAAGCTTGGGCTGTCATATTACATCGGCTAAAATTATTTGTCGTTAACTTCGCTCCTCTATACATGAACAAAAAATTACTACAAAGGATTTAAAAAGGGTCAACTTACATCATATGAAAATATTGAATAAATGGCCTCCAAGTTTCTTCAAATTTAACCGAAGGATCCATAGTGCCACTCCTAATTTTTTCCAAGTTTAGGCATACTATCATTTGGGAAAACAAGATTTCCCCTTAAGAAAACCTTGCTGACTTTGATCAATTTTATCACGTGCCTCCAAGTACCCTGAAACCTCATCCTTACTAATGGACTCCAACGTATTTCCAAACACTGAAGTCTGGCTTACTGGTCTATAATTTCCTTTCATCTGTCTCCCTCCCTTCATAAAGAGTGGAGAGATACTTGCAATTTTCCAGTCCTCCAGAACCATGCCAGTATCTAGTGATTCACTAAACTCTCCACAATCTCTTTGACTACTTCTTTCAAAACCTTGGGGTGTTGTCCATTTGGTCCAGGTGACTTATTTACCTTCAGACTTTTCACTTTCCTAAGCACCTTCTCCTTAGTGATAGCAACTACACTCACTTTCTGCCCCTTGATACTCTCGAATTTCTAGCATACTGCTACTGTCTTCCACAGTGAAGACAGATGCAAAGTACTCATTAAATTTGCCCACTATTTCCTTGTCCCCCATTGCAATCTCTCCAGCAGTCCAATGCACACTCTCATGTATTTTAGTCATTACATGTTTGAAAAAACTTTTGGTTTGTTTTTATATTATTGGCTGGCTTACCTTCATATTTCACCTTTTCTCTCCTTGTGCTTTTTGTTTAGTTGCTTTCTGTTGCTTTTTAAAAACCTTCTCAATCCTCTAACTAGCCACTAATTTTTGCTCTATTAGCTGCCCTCACTTTTGCTTTTATGCTGTCTTTGACTTCCCTTGTTGCCTCATTCTCCCTTTAGGATATTTCATCTTTGGGATGTATTTATCCTGCACCTTCCAAATTGACCCCAGAAACTCCAGTCATTGCTGTTCTGCCATCATCCATGCTAGTGACTCCTTCCAATTAACTTGGGCCAGCTCCTCTCTCATGCCTCTGTAACTACCTTTACTACAATCTAATACTGAAACATCTGACTTTATCTTCTCTCTCTCTCTCTCAAACTGCAGGGTGAATTCTATCACATCATGATCACTGCCTCCTCAGCGTTCCTTTACCATAGTCTATGTGGATCTACAATAACATCTCCTCCCCTTTGGCAATCAACACTGGCGCACCTCAACAATGTGTGCTTAGTCTACTGTTCTGTTCTCTCGATATGAACAACTGTGTAGCTGGGCACAGCTCAAATGCCATTTGAGGATGACACAACTATTATTGGCAGAATTTCAGATGGTGATGAGGTGACGTAGAGCAGCAAGATAGATCAGGTGGTTGGTGGTGACTCAACATCAGTAAGCCCAAGTATTTGATTGTGGACTTCAGGAAGGCGAAGTCGTGGGAACACACACCAGTCTTCATTGAGGGATCAGCAGTGGAAAGACAGAGAGAGCAGTTTCAGGTTCATGGGTGTCAACATCTCTGAAAATCTATCCTGGGTCCAATATATTGTTGCAATTATAAAGAAGGCACAACAGCAACTATATTTCATTAGGAGCTTGAGGAGACTTGGCATGTCACCAAAGACACTCGCAAGTTTCTATAGATGTACTGTGTACAGCATTCTAACTGGCTGTATCACCGTCTGGAGTGGAGGGGCCACCGTATGGAATTGGAAAAAGCTGCAGAGAGTTGTAAAGTCAGCCAGCTCCATCATGGACACTAGCCTCCCCAGTATCGAGGACACCTTCAAAAGGTGATATCTCATAATTAAGGATCCACATCACCAAGACATGCCCAATTCTCATTGCTACCATCAAGGAGGAGGTACAGAATCCTGAAGACACATACTCAGTGTTTCAGGAACAGCTTCATAGTCCCCACTCCATCATATATCTGAATGGACAATGAAACCATGAACACTGCCTCAGTATATTTTTCCTCTTTTTGCACTAGTTATTTGGTTAAATTTTTTATACTGTATATAGTTCTTATTGTAATTAATAGTTTTTATTATGTATTGCAATGTACTGCAGCTGCAAAACAACAAATTTCATGATATATTCCAGTGATATTAAACCTGAATGTACGAATGCATAAAAACTTTTTCAAATATAAAAAAAAATAAATAACAAAAGTAAATGCACTTCTTGGTAATGTGGGTCTCATAAGAAACTATATTGAAGAATTAGGAATAGTGGCACAGGTTAGCATGTCTGTTGTGTCTGTCTCAGAAGTGGACAACTTAGTGGAAACTGTTGAACGAACCTATAATGATAGTGAGAAATTAAAGCAGTTAATATGAATTAAGAAACAAGTTTTGCAGATCTGTGTATGTGTGTGTGCACATAAGAACATGGGGATATGGGGATGTGTGTGAGTGAGAGAGGAGATTGTCTGAGAGAGTGTGTGACTCTGGAGATGTGTGTAATAATCACAAACACAAGAAAATCTGCAGATGCTGGAAATCCAAGGCAACACTCACAAAATGCTGGAGGAACTCAGCAAGCCAGGCAGCATCTGTGGAAAGGAATAAAGGGTCTTGATGAAGAGTCTCGGCCCGAAACGTCGATTTCCTATCCACAGACGCTGCCTGACCTGCTGAGTTCCTCCAGCATGTTGTGTGTGAGATTGTGAGGGTATGTATGTGTGGAAAAGTATTTTTATTTCTATTTTCTCCTTCTCTCTCTCTTCATCTCACTCTTCTCACTTTCTCATTCCGCACCTTCTCTTTTACCCCTCTCCTTTGCCTCACAGGCAAGATCGCACCAGGAATCAGACCCAAGGGCAAAACCAGCTGCAATCCTGAAAGCCACACTGTGTGTCAGATAACTCCTATATTTGATCCCATAAGTTAATGAATGCCTCAACACTTCTTTAAATATGAAACAACCTGTTTTCCTTGTACCCTGTGTGTGCGCTTGTATTATGAGCTTCCTGGACAGCAGAATTTCAGCCTATTCCCGCCACGTCCTTTAAGGCGGTTGTACTCTCTCCCTGTGACCATGTGGGTTTCCTCTGGGTGCTCCTGTTTCCTCCCACAGTCCAAAGACATACTGTTGGTAGGTTAATTGGCCATTGTAAATTGCCCCCGATTAGCCTAGGGTTAAATCGGAGGTTGCTGGGCAATGTAGCTCGAAGGGTCGGAAAGGCCTTTTCCGTGCTGTATCTGAATAAATAAATAAACAAATAACAGTTACATACGAATCCACACAGGTTCAATTTGCAACATGTTAGATTCAGCACGTAACGAAGCAGAACTCACCTTGTGCTGTGTCCCAGTACACTTTGAAGACATAGGTGTGGAGGCAGTGGGGAGGGCTGGAGGAGAGGGCTTAGACGTAAGACATCTGGGCCCAACAGAGTGCGGACTCATGTTTGACATCAGGATTCTGCCAGAGTTTTCCTATGTAAATAAAATGTTTTGAATGTTTTAAATATTATGATCCCCAAATGTTCCACCCATTCTTCCCACCTCTCCCCACCACCCACACAACACTTTGGAGACTGTTGACCTAGCAGAATAATAGGGTCAGTCTAGGGTACGTGATAAATAAAGACATCTGCAATCTCCCCCTATAAGTCAAAAGCTATCCAGACTCTGAAATGATTCATTGCTCCTTCATTACCACCAAGTCAAAATTCTGGAAATACCGACCCAACAGCTGTGTGGGAATACCTTTACCAGATGGACAATAGTTCCAGAAAGTAGCTCGCATGACCTTTTTAAGGGCTATTAGGGATGGACTGTAAATTCAGGTCTAGCCATAAATTCTTCCATCCTGTAAATAATTTTAAAAATGCATGAGGCCTTTCCTGCTCCAATGCTATGTTCTTTGCTTTGGCACTGCCTTTTAGGATCTGTTGTTTTATTCTGACCTGTAGTTTTAACAATGTGGCCTCAGTAACATTTGTTCCAGTTCAAGGACCTATAACGTGGATTCCTTTACATATTGCTCTCAATGTGGGAACTCCGTGACAATCAACAAGAATAACACACAAGTGAAGTCATTTGAGAAGTCACCACTTGCTTTGTTATTGGATGATTGCTAGGAATGGTAACATCATAATGTAGAAAAACAAAATGACAAGGAAATCTATGTCAGCAATGTTCTTGCTCAAAATAAAGATTGCATATTATAAATGAGCTGCAATAGCTAAAGGATGGATTTCAATTGGAATGCACACAAAGAATTCCTGTGGCCCGCATCATTTAATGATAAACAGGCCTGGAAACCTGCCTGAATTGCTTGTCAAGACACTGTCAAACATACACACCACTGAATTCACATAATGTCAGCTTTCCTGTGAAGAACTATGGTAAAGCTCCAAGAATCCAGCATTCTCTTGTTCAGAAATCCTAACAGTTTCACATCTGGACACACTCACATTAGCTGGAATGTAAATTGGGCTTCCAGAATGCAAGCCCAAAGTGTGATCACAAATGGCAATTGGAGTTTGCTCAGGACTAAGATCTGAAATATAGATGGGTTCAGCACAAGCTAGAGATCGAAATGCACTGAATAAGCAACACTCACAACATGCTGGAGGAACTCAGCAGGTCGGGCAGCATCCGTAGAATGCACTGAATGTTGGATTCATATAATTGAGAGCTCTGTCTAAGCTTGATCCACAAAATAAAGTGATTTTGCCCCAGGTGTAGTTTAATCAGAAAAAAAGTGTTTTTGCTGTAATCCAGATTAGAACATCCTCTACCTTGGATAGATAATTGAGTATCAGGTTATCAAAAGTCAAATAAGAAGAATCATTATTTCCATCGTCAACAAACTTCCTTCAGGGGCACTCTTTACCTCTGAGATGATAAGAAAGATTGGAATGAGGTTATTTCCTTGAGAGGGACACAGAGCTGTTGCATCTGAGATGGCAGTTAGGGATACTCAGCAGTACTCTTGATGATTTAAATGGTTGTTAATAAAATCTGGAACAGAGGGCCTCTATCTAGAAGTAATGATTCTTCTTATTTGGCTTTTGATAACCTTGATGCCCAAGGGATAGAGTGGTCTAGTCTGGAATAACAGCAGAAACACTATTTTTTGCTGATTAAAATATAATTGCAAGTCTTTTTTCATTACTTTGGTATTTTTAGGTCTCAGCTCATGTCAAAATTTCAGTAAATAGATACTTTTTCAAAAGTACATTTGAACAGGTTTCTTAGGGTACAGAGAATTTTAGGAACACCATCCCTCCTTCACACACACACACACACACACACACACACACACACACACATACACACACACACACACACACACACACACACGCACGCACACACACACACACACACACACACACACACACATATAAAACACACAAGATTAGGATTAAAACTTCTGTTGTGTTTGCATTCTTAAACTATAAATTCTTAATTCCAGTATATGATGAAAAGGCACATGTGGAAATGCAATATCATAGGAATTCACAGACCTTGAAATGGTCACTATGGTCTGTTTGCCACTCTGCAGTAAAGAAAAATCTCCTGTTTCTCTTGTTTCTGTCAACCACTGCTTTTGTCGAGAATCCTCATGAACAAGCTGACTGCATCTACCTGACCCTCTGGCTAATCTATTTCACATGTCAACAACACTTAGTGTTAATAGGCAAAATTAAACTGTCTACACACTATTCCTAATCTGAGCTTTGGTTTGTGACATAATTATACTGATAATGTTTTAGTTTATGCATATCTCTTAAAGAGTTTTCAAAACATCTATAAATTCTCTCAAGCCTTTATTTCTCCATTATAAACAATCTCAGTTTCTTTTCTGTTTCCTTCTACTGGTGACTAATCTCCACTTCTGACTGTCAGCATTAATTAATTTGCATGGAGTTTTTGATATTTATTATTGTCATTCTATTTTGAAATATGGTGGATGCTGGTTAATTGGGACAATCAAGACCAAAACATTTTAGCCAAATTAAGCAGTTGCCCTAATTAGCCAGTTTCATGGAAATAGTTAAAAACATATAAAAAAAAAGACAAACTAGGTAACAAGTTATGTATTAAAATGAAAAATAGAATAAGTTTCAACACTAACAATATCACTGCAGTACTATAAATCTGCATTGTGTTCTTTTGACTGTGTAGGTAATGGACTACTTTCATACAATCCCATCAATACTTGCATCCTTAAAATCTTCATTATCATTTCAACATTCAAGATGATTATTGATACCCTAAACCTCTTTGCAGTTTCTTTTTGAAGAAGTGAAATAATTTCATTTTCACTTCTAGAAGCTTCTGGCATCTCCAGGCCTGAATGTTTGAAACTGCAGTGAGAAAAACAGTTCTGAATTGTCTTACTGCTTATTTCTCACCAACTAGTAACAAAAATTTCTGCTTTTTAAACACAAACACACACAGCTGATGCTATTTAAAAACTGATTGTTCTAAGCACGACGTACTGTCTTATTGGCCACACGAATGACACTATTTAGAAACTGTTCAGCAACAGTCCCTTGTCCCAATTAAGCTGAACAGTGTCCCAAATATATGAAGGGAATCCTGACTACTTTCTCAAATAGTTTTTATTCTTTAAGAGTTGTCCCAAATAAGAGGCTGCCCCGATTAACTGATGGCCCAGCGTAACCTATTGTGTTTCTCAATGAAATAACTAACAGGAGTCACAAGAGACTACAGACGCTAGAATCTGCAGTAAAATAACAAATTGCTGGAGGAACTCAGTGGGTCAGGTGGATTTGGGTTGAGGGCCTGTGTCATGATCTTTGAAGGGTCTCATCCTGAAATACTAGCCATCCTTTACCTCCACAGACTCTGCTAAGTAACTGACACTTTCTGTAATTTGCTTATCATATCAAATTGAACTACTTTGCTATTTGTAAGATTCCAGAATTAAAATTCTCAAAATATGGCTTGGTATTTTAAATGCAGTCAAACATGGTGAACAAAATCATTTAAGATACACTGAGACATGGAGGTAGCTGTCACAAACTTTTCAGAAAGCTGACAACTTTCTAGTTTCTATCAAAACTCATTCAAAGTATGTTTCAAATTGGAATTGCATCAAAATTCAAATGTGGAGACATGCATCACAGCAGACTGTAGCGTTAAGGAGTTGAGCTGGACTTTTGCAAGTTTGGGTACTCCTGAAGACCTGGTGTCAGTCAATGGGTCTCAGTTTATATCATACCTGTATGAACCATTCCTGAGGTGCAGTATTAATTAATCCGATCTCATCCAGCTTCTAGCAGCAAAGTCTAAAGATCCATACAAATTATTAAGGAAACTATTAGGAGACAGCTTATTCAAGATCATGAATTGTTGTTTATGTAGCTTCCTCTTCAAACATCGCAAACATTACATTCTGCATTGGATTCCAACAGTACTGTTGACATATCACAGTCCAGCCTGAGGGAGAGAGATACAGGACAGCATCTGAAATCAAGTAAAATCATGATTTCCCATCCAAACAACTCTTTAGGAAGATGTAAGTTGTAGCAGTTAAAGCAAAGAAAGAAACTGAGAGTATTAATTTCAATAAGGTCAGCAATTTCAAACTCTTGGGTGCCAATATCTCAGAGGATCTAACTTGGACGCAATATTTCAATGCACCTAAAAGGAGGCATGACAACAGCTATATTTCAGTAGGGGTTGGAGGAGATTTGGTATGTCACCAAAAACACTTGCAAATTTCTACAGATGTTCCGTGGAGAGCATTCAAACTGGCTACATCACTGTCTGGTCTTTGGGGGGAGGGGTGTGCGAGGTGGTTACTGCACAGGACTGAAATAAGCCACAGAGAGTTGTAAACTTAGTCAGCTCCATCGTGGGCACTAGCTTCTGTAGTATCCAGGACATCTTTAAGGAATGATGCCTCAAATAAGTGGCATCCATCATTATGGATGCCCATCACCCAGGTCATGCCTTGTTCTCATTGCTACCATCAGGAAGGAGGTACAGGAGCCTGAAAGCACACACTCAGTGATTCAGGAACAGCCTCTTCTCCTCTGCCTTCTGATTTCTGAATGGATATTGAACTCATGAGCACTGCTTCACTACTTTTTTTATTTTTGCACTACTTCTTTAATTTAACTATTTAAAATATATATTCTTACTGTAATCCATGTCTTTTCTATTATTAGGTATTGCATTCTACTGCTGCTGCAAAGACAACAAAGTTCAGAACACATGCCATTGACATTAAACATTCTAATCTGATAAGATGTACAAACTGACCAAGTGCCAATAGTTCCCTGCAGAAAAAATGGCCATAATCAGCAAGTCGTAGATGAACAAAACTGGCTTGATAGTGGAGGCAAGCTCAAACATCAATGAATATATGTCAGGAAATAACACATTTCCACAGTACCATTCATGAATGGAGATTTTAATAATGGAAATTTGCTTATGAATAATAAAAGAAATAAATAGTATCATGCTCTGAGACAAATGCACAATAGCTCTGCATTACTCTAGTATGATTTATTCTCCTATGATAGGACAACAACTGTTATTAGCGAGGAACAAGCCAATGTTTGACCAATTTAACTGTCAGGCCAGATTGAAAAGGTCAGGGTGTCAGGGCCGGAAGAGGGGAACAATCCAGTATTCAGCTCACTGCTCATGAAATTTACTCATCTCTACACTGAGCTGAGACTGTGGCCTGCTGCTAACAGGCCCCTGGATTGGCTGTGACTGGTTTCATGGCTATGGACTCATTTTTATGAGCTTCAGCTTTGAATGTTACTTGCTTACTTTTATTGCTTGCAGAATTTGATTTTTCTGCACATTGAAGGTCTTTTTTGAATGGATTCTATTGGGTTTCTTTGTTCTGTGGCTGCCTGTACGGAGATGAATCTCAAGGTTGTATATAGAATACATACTTTCATAATAAATGTACTGTGAACCTTTGAACCTTTATTGTAACTATGTGATGACATACGTAATGTTTATTTTTTTTACCATTTCATTTAATTGTGGATGTCACTGTAAACCATCCTTTCCCAATACATTACTGAGGGATTGTCTCTGTGGGTGGAAGTTAGAAACAAGAAGGGGTCAATAACTCTACTGGGTGTTTTTTATAGAAAACCAAATAGTAACAGAGACATCGAGGAGCAGGTAGGGAGACCGATTCTGGAAAGGTGTAATAAAGGTGTAATAAGGGTTGTCCTGGTGGGAGATTTTAATTTCTGAAATATTGATTGGCATTTCCCTAGAGCAAGGGATTTAGATGGGTTCAGTAAGGTTTCTTGACACAATATGTAGATAAATCTACAAGAGGAGAGGCTGTACTTGATCTGGTATTGGGAAATGAACCTGGTCAGGTGTCAGGTCTTTCAGTGGGACAGCATTTTGGAAATAGTGATCACAATTCTATCTCCTTTACCAGAATTGGCTTGCCCACAGTAGGCAAAGATTGGTTGTAGACAGGTCATATACTTCATGGAGTTTGGTGACCAACGGTGTGCCTCAGGGATCTGTTCTGGGACACCTTCACTTCATGGTTTTTATAAATGACCTGGATGAGGAAGTGAAGGGATGGGTTAGTAAATTTGTTGATGACACAAAGGTTGGGGGTATTGTGGATAGTGTGGGGGGCTGTCAGAAGTTACAGCGGGACATTGATAGCATGCAAAACTGAGCTGAGAAGTGGCAGATAGAGTTCAACCCAGATAAGTGTGAGGTGGTTCACCTGTAGGGACTCCTGGATAGGTACATGGAGCTTAGAAAAATAGAGGGTCTATGGATAACCCTAGGTAATTTCTGAAGTAAGTATATGTTCGGCACAGCATTGTGGGCTGAAGGGCCTGTATTGTGCTGTCGCTTTTCTATATTTCTATATGGATTTGTAAATTTATTTCCTACATTGCTGAATGTAGGCAAAGTCTTCTCCAGGATGTCCATCAGTGGTGGCAAGGCACAAATGGCCTGTCAGCCAGCCTTTGCTCAGCAAAGTTTCTGCTTTGACAGTTAACAATTGGGCATTAGGGACTTATTTACCAAGAAGCAAATTGTTTGCATTTGTGAAAACAAGTTAAGTGGTAATTAGCACATCCATGGGCAGATTGCAGATCATTTCACACTGTTGCCTTATTGGTTCAAAGGGAATGGACAGTTTGACAGGCGGGGATAGTTCTAAGTCATGGTACTAGTCACAAATCCATATAAAAGCCTCACATGAATCAAATGTAACTGCTTCAGATTCTATTATAATCTACAGTAGATCTCTCATTTGGGAAGGTGCAGAAACAATAGAGTTGTCATATTGGGGATTTCAGAATCAGTAGCAGAATCATGTTTAACATCACTAGCACATATCATGAAATTTATTGTTTTGTGGCGGCAGTACACTGCAATACATAATAATAAAATCTATTAATTACAATAACTACTATATGTACTATATACATAGCATATATAGTAGTTATTGTAATATATATATGTAAAATTAAGTAAGTTGTGCTAAAAAAGAGGAAGCAAATAATGAGCCTTTGGAGATGAAGAAAGTCTGCAGATGCTGGAAATCCAGAACAACACACACAAAATGCTGGAGGAACTCAGCAGGTCAGGCAGCATCTATGTACAAATGTTTGTAAATGAATAAACAGTTGACATTTGGGACTGAGACCCCTCTTTAGGAAGAAGGAAGGGGGAAGGCTATAGATGGAGCCAAGTGGGTGGAAAGGTAAAGAGCTGGAGAAGAAGGAATTTAATAGGTGAGGGGAGTGGACAATAGGAGAAAAGGAAGGAAGAGGGGACCCAGAGGGAAGTAATAGGCAAGTGAGAAGAAGTTAAGGGTCAGAGTGGGGAATTGAGGAAGTGGGGTAATTTGTTTTCCAGAAGGAAAAATTGATATTCATGCCACCATATTGGAGGATGCCCAGACGGAATATAAGGTGTTGCTCCTCCACCCTATGGGTAACCTCATTGCGGTATACTGTAATAGGAGGCCATGGATTGACACATTGGAATGGGAATTAAAATAACTGGCCACAGAAAACTTCTGCTAGTGACAGATGGTGTGGAAGCACTTGATGCAATGGTCTCCCAATTTATGACAGGTGTCACCCATGAATAGGTAGATAGATAGATAGTAATTTATTGATCCCAAAGGAAATTACAGTGTCACAGTAGCGTTACAAGTGCACAGATATAAATGTTAGAAGATAAGTAGAAAGTATAAAAAAAAGTTACCACACAGTCTAACAGAAGGGGGTCATCGCTTCCCCCGCTACAGGTTGACTTATTTTAGAGCTGAATGGCTGAGCATAAGAATGACCTTTGGAGCAGCACAGTTGTCTTAGTCCATTATGAAAAGTGCTCCTCTGTTCAGCCAAGGTGGCAAGCAGAGAGTGAAAAACATTGTCTGGAATTGCCAGAAGTTTCCGTAGGGTCCTTTGTTCTACCACAGGCTCCACTGTGTCCAGTTTGACTCCTGTAACAGAGCCAGCCTTTCTAATCAGTTTATTGAGCCTGTTGACATCACCTGTGTTGATGCCATTGACCCAACACACCAACGCATAGAAGATTGTACTGGTGACTACAGGCTGCTGGAGAACATGTGAAGGAGAGACCTGCATACTCCAAAGGACCTCAGTCTCCTCAGGAAGTAGAGGTGACTCTGGCCCTTCTTGTACACAGCCTCTGTGTTGGTGCTCCACTTGAGTCTGTCATCTAGGTGCACCCCCAGGTACTTGTAGGTTCTCACAACATCCACGTGCTCTCCATCAATAGTAACAGGGAGCAATGCAGGCTTTGCCTTTCTAAAGTCCATCACCATCTCCTCTGTCTTACTAATGTGGAGCTGCAGATGATGCAGCTACCACCATTTGACAGAGTCCTCCACCAGGGCCATTCATCCTCCCATCCTCCCTTCATACACCCAACTACTGCTGAGTCATCAGGGAATTTCTGCGGGTGACGTGACTCAGTGACGTATCTGAAGTCTGAGGTTTACAGGGTAAACAGGAAGGGAGCCAATACCCCTGTGGGGCCCCAGTGCTGCTTATAGCCATGTCTGACACACAGCTCTGAAGCCGCATAAACTGTGGTCTGCCAGTCAGGTAGTCCATTATCCAGGATACAATGGAAGTGCCAACCTGCATTAAATGGAGCTTCCCCCCAGCAACGAGGGCTGTATGGTATTGAAGGCACGTGAGAAATCAAAAGCATGAT